>NC_143021.1:87079739-87419739 GCF_055824585.1 Amblyomma mixtum
AGCCACAGAGTGCAGCGGCGTAATGGCGGCGTTGTCAGTTTGGTGCGAAGCGTGGTGCCCCTTTTGAGCTCTGTTACTAGAATGTGTGGCTTTTTTTAGTCTGCGGACGAAAGTGTAACTTGAACAATTCGAAGGATGCGGCAAGCGCCCGAAGCCCTCCTGGAACGCTGGAATATCGTACTACACCGACTTCGGATGAAAGAAGGCCTAGTGTGATTGCCTACGGCATGGCCTACGGAGGTAAGTACAGTACACTGCTTGGGAATTACTTTTATGACAATGGAGCAGGATCTGTAACATTCTCTCGCGGGAGAGTTGGAGTTATGTTATGGCTATACTGTGGTGTGGGCTACAGATGGCTTGAGACTTGTGCTATGTCTCTTGCCTCTTTGTGCTGTTGTGGTCTTCATTACCATGAATAGCATGGACAAAGTTGCCAAACATTCTTGAACTTATCATGATCTCTTGAAATTTGGCGCAGGCATAATCTTTTTGTCGGCAGTCCTGACACTGGTTTTTGCTTGAGTCTAGGGAAAGGAGGGCAGAACTTCTCTGAAATTAGAGACTGCATGTAACAGGTGGGCTGCAGGGCGGGTGCCGTCATGAAAAATGCTCAATTTCCTAGCTCTTGGCCTCTTGCAAGCATAGAATACCTTCTGGTGTCAAGGATGATGACTATGTCGGTGCGTCTCTCACCTCTGTGTTATTTTGGGCTTCATTAACGTGAATACCAATAACAAAGTTGCCAAGCATTTTTGAATTTATCATGGTCTACTCAGATTTGGCGTGGGCTTGAGTACTAACCTTTCTCTTTTCATTTTTTGCAGAAAGCTCTTCGCTTCCGCTTCATCATGGAAGTAGCCGCCGCGGTGGCTCAGCGGTTATGGTGCTCGGCTGCTGACCCAAAAGACGCGGGTTCGATCCCGGCCGCGGCGGCTAGAATTTCTTTGGAGGAGAAATTCTAGAGGCCCGTGTACTGTGCGATGTCAGTGCACGTTAAAGAACCCCAGGTGGTAGAAATTTCCGGAGCCCTCCACTACGGCGTCTCTTATAGCCTTAGTCGCTTTGGGACGTTAAACCCCATAAACCAACCAACCAATCATGGAAGTAGGAAGATGGGTGTGCGCTCGAAGTCTTATTGAGGAGTTACACACTTCACAGTAACTCAGTCCTGTGCTGATGTACAATCACAATAAAATATTCTCGCTGTACTTTCAGTTGCTTTTTCATTTTATTGCCCCGCGGACACGAAGAAAGTATGCGTGTGCCATATATGCGAATATCCGAGAAAGATCCGGGAACGGACGTCCGAAATCGATGTCCGTTGGCCACACAAACATGTCCCTTTGGACGCCTATAGGACGGCCGACGGACGTCCACCGGCTGTTCGCGGCTGTTCGCGGAACATCCGAAACGGACGGCCAACGGCCGGCCGATGGATATCTGTGGTTGCTTGGGCTGTGCACACTGCGAGGAAAGTGGAAGCGCTTCTACAGCAACATGGCGTGGCTGTCCTCCCCTGGCCACCTCAGTCACCCGACCTAAACATCATCGAAAACATTTGGGGGATGATGAAGGTTGCTCTGGCACGTCAGTGTCTACATGGACTGTCTGCAGACAACTTGTGGGCTGCAGTGGAGTCCGAATGGGAGCGGCTGAAGCGCGACGCAACATTAACCGAGACGTTGTACCGATCATTGCCCAAGCGTATGAGTGCAGTCATCGAATCTGAAGGCGAGATTACACGCTACTAAGTGGATGAAGTGCTTGTTAAGCCGCCTGCCTTATTTGTTGTGAATAAATTAGAGAAAAGTCCCTCACAACCACGACTTGCGAAGCAGTGTTCTCTTATACTTAAAGCACACTGCCATATTCACGATATATGCGCTTTCCTTTGGATGGCTTCTCGTTTTCGAAATTACTACGCCTGGTTAAGGCGGGAAAAAACGAAAAATCTTTCTCGCATAAAGTCATGGTGAAAGTAAAACTTGTTAATTCGAAGTTTAAAGGAGTTGGAAAAACAGCCGAATTATCCGAATGTTCAATTACCGAAAGGTTCCGCAAAAAGTTCGCGTGAACGCTAAATTTATTTCGTGGAAAACTTCGCAATGGTCCTTTGCTCGTAGGACGAAAACTACGTGACAATGACCTTTTTTATAGTTCTTTAGAACTCTTCGAATTCTGCACAATATCCAGAGTGTCGGAAGCGAAACTGATCCATCATAGCAAAGGTTTCTGCGGCTACTTTGACTATATGGTAGCTGCTCCCGCTGGAGCAATTTTGCAAGTGGTTTCGCAGTGGAGGCAGCTTTACCGCTCAAACGGTGAAAATCACGTACAAAGCACGCAGTTTTGACTCGCCGGAAGAACAGAAATGCAGCGCTGGCAGAAGGAAGGGAAGCGCGCACTGGCTGTGAAGGGGCAAGACTCCTTCGAAAAACTTGATGAAGAAGGATCAATGACAAGGTAGTCTTTATTCTAAACGGCGAGCAGCTACACGCTTCGCTGGGTGTCTGATATGCGCGGGTGGTAGTTGCCGCCGCAGCGTGCTGCGTGACATCGATGCTCCGAAAATGAAATTGGGCGGCCGGATTCTCTCCCGGCCTATCAACGGGGGTCTGAAAATTTGAAATTTGTCATAGTCATAGGGACGCAGGAGACGATGTAATATGCAGTTCTGGGCAGAGTACTAATATTTGAGGCTCGGCACGTCGCCACATCGGGAGTCCGTCGAATAAACATAATCCAGCCTCTGGGAGTCTGAATAACGCACGTCCATTATGTAGCTGCGAGGAAAATCTGGTTTTTATGCTTAGTTCAGTCATCGCGGTCCAGAGTTTCTACCTCGCAAGCCAAGGGCCAAAAGAGCGCCGTAGCACACTGCGCGGGGCTGCAGCTCCACCTCCCACGGTTACTGGGCATGCGCCTGGTGTCGCCGATTCTCGCCGCTCGTCAAGAGGAGCGCTTCGCGGAGCGCGGCGGCCACGCTGCGCGAGGTTCCCTTTAAAGGATCCCTGAAAAGTTGGCAAACAGGCAACGAAAAGTCGAAATACTGATAGACATTGGAAGATCCATCATCCTACCGCAAAATTTTTTGACGTACCTTGCGTAGAACCACAGATAATGGCAATTAAAAATGCCCACCAGCCTTTTACCTCTCAACCCGTACACCAGAGCGAACCATAAAAAATAAAGATTACAGGCCGGGACCATCCTCCGCCCACAAACACGTCATCGACGAGATCGGTTTGTTTACTTTCGGTTGACGCGCTTTTTTCGCTCGCTCGCTTTCCCGCTGTCTGCTGCCTTCACCTCTCTCTTGCTACCGTCGCTGCGGGTTCTCTCGAACTATGGATCCCGAGCTGAAGGAACGAATTTTGCGGATGAGTGCTGAAATGGGATTTCAGCCTGATAAGGACACGCAGTTCCCAAATCCGGCGCTGAATCCTGACGACGACGACAGAGATCCATAACTACAGCGCAAACGACAGGACAGAGATGAAGAAGGGACACCACACAGCGCTGACTCACAACTAAAGTTTATTGGATGCCAGAAGGTATAAATACCTCACTGGCGGCCAGAAAGAATGCAATCCACACTTACATGCGTGACTGACATAAAAGTGTACCAGTCACGTGCCACCAAGCAAATCACATGCGCGAGAAAACAATATAAGCAGTGACAGAATA
Source organism: Amblyomma mixtum (assembly GCF_055824585.1). Taxonomy (NCBI): domain Eukaryota; kingdom Metazoa; phylum Arthropoda; class Arachnida; order Ixodida; family Ixodidae; genus Amblyomma; species Amblyomma mixtum. Next base: position 87,083,430 of record NC_143021.1, read on the forward strand.
CAATATAATCAGTGAGCAAGCACTTGTCAATATTCGCAATCAAGGTATCTTCTTCCTTTTTCTGACAACGCGACAGATGAAGCACTGATGCATTCTTCCGAGAGCCTACCTATTAAGTGAGCTTCAATGATATCTCTTGCTAACGAGTCACGGTTCTTTTCTAACACTGCACTTTCCTGATAGTTTGGTGCACAGACGTAGGTGTCATCGTCATCTTCATTGTCTTTGCAGTGCCTGCAATGTTTCGCCACGTGGCCAGAGATGGCGACACGGGAGACATTATACTCATGCTCTTTGAGTCTTTCGTTTAAACATCGGCCGGTTTGGCCGATGTATCGCTTGCCACAAGACAGTGGCAGCGAATATACCACCCCTTCCTGGCAAGGCACGAACTGTTTTGCGTGCTTTATCGGGCACTTGCGCGATTCTTTAATCTCTGAATTTACATTCTTAACAGGCTGGACAGTCGTTTGGGCGCCGAAAAGACGACATCAACGCCTGCATTTTCCGATTCTTTTCAGATTGTGCGACACTTTGTTAAGATATGGCAGCACAACAATCTTCCTTTTCTTCGTCTCTTTCGTACATTCACTATTTCCTTTTGATTTTAACTTTTCCAGTAGTTTTCCTGCCACGGAAACTAATAATTCAGACGGGTAGCCTGCCTTTGCCAGGCGGTCTACTTGGTTGCTGAAGCTATGCTTCAACCTGTGTTCACAGGATTTGTTCACTGTGTTGCTAAAAACGGTATGTACAATTGATTTCTTCACCTGCTTGGAGTGAGCTGATGAAAACGGCAAGATGGGCTTAACAGCACGGGGCTCATAAGCCCAACAAACATGAGATGGAGTGAAATGAAGCGAAAGATCTAAAAGCCTAATAAAATCATTCAATGGTACTTCGTGTGTTAAAACCAATGGTGTGAGGCATTCTGAGAACACCGAAAGGACGTCAGGGAATTGCTGCTCGAAACCAAGGTTGTCACAATCTAAAAACACAAGGTAGTCATCAACAAATCTAAAAATGCTACAAACTCTGGAACCTTCAAATCGCTCTTTCATGCTTCTGTCTCGTGCTGCTAGGAACACGTCACTAAGGAAAGGCGCTAGACATGAACCAATACAGATCCCCTCTTTCTGAATAAAAACTTCGCCATTCCATTCCGCAAAAGTTGAGCCAAGATATAGTGACAACAATTCAAGGAACCCAGCAGTGGAAATTCCGCTCTCATTCTGAAATGCAACAGCACCATATTCATCAATCAGATCGTTAACAGAAGACAAAATTTCTGCTTGAGGAATGGTGTAATAAAGATCCTTTACATCGACTCAAAATCCACAAAGCTTCTTACTGTAGTTACTTCCTAGGAACGCGATAACATCTTTCGAACTTTTTACTCTAAAAGGGTCGTCAATTGATAAAAGATTGTTTTTTCTGCAGGAACTTAGCTACATGCTGCTGCCATGTTCCAATTTCCGAGACAATTACACGAAACGGCCACTCTAGTTTAAGTGTTTTCGTAGTGAAAAACATTTGCAACCACTTTCCTGAGCTGCTGTCGATCTTACTTGATAGCCTAGTTAATTCCAGCCTATTGGCAAGTTTCTTCGCCTTGCTCTTAACTTTTGAGGTGAACACATCACTGCGTTTTTCAAACATTGCAAGAACAGCTTCCGATGCTTTCGACAAATATACGTTCCTGTCCAAGACAACAAAACCTCCGTCCTTATCAGAAAGTAGCAGAGAGAACGAGTTCTCTTTCAGCCAACTAACCGTCTTATGCAGAGGTAGCTTCGTCCCCGATGCCCTGTACCTCGTTAACATGTCCACACCTTCCGAAATGCAACGGTCCACCTCAGCTCTGTCGGCCTGCTTGGAAACTTGCTTTACCATGGCTAAAGGTTCCGGTCTGGATTTCTTGGGCTCCACAGCAAACTTCGGTCCCAGCCCCAGGACTTGCCTGACGTATCCAGGAAAGGGGATGCTTTCAGTGGTGTGGATCTGTTGTCTTGTTGATACACTCTTCTTCGGCAGCAGCGCACGAAGGCCGGGAAGCGTTTGCTGCCATAGGAACTCGGTGGTAAGGTCTATGCTCCGTGACAGCTGACGCCGTTGGTTCTTTGAGTGGGCAGGTTCCTCCAAGAGCTGCACCCGAAGCTTGAGATGTTCCTTGTACATTCGCACCCGTTGCTGCCATTCCGCTCTGAGTAGTTTGCAAAATCTTCTTCCATGACCGCCAGAGGGCTGAACGCCACCCAGTAGACCCAAGACTTCCCGAAGTCTTGGGTCTACGGGGTCTACTTGGGTCTACTGGGAAGTCTTGGGTCTACTAAGGCAACAGCAATTGCTGTTGTTGCCTTATTGGCATGGCACATTCCTACGACGGCCTCTCCAAGCAGTACGCTTTCGTATCGTTTTCCTTTTTTTAATTTATGAAAATGTACTGCTACTACTTACCACTGAGCGCCTTCGCCGTCGCTGTCGTCAGGAGAGTCCGGCGAGCCCGCCGACGACTCTCTGTCGTCCGACAAAAGCATTTGTTGGGCGAGTTGGTGTTTTTGATGATCCATAACTACAGCGTCATGCCAATAAGGCATGCTGTTGTTGCCATGCCAATAAGGCAACAACAGCAATTGCTGCTGAAGCGCCCGAGCGGCCGAGGTGCGGCCGCCAGAAATCAGGCATAAAAATGTGATAGGTAGGAAAAGTACAGGTAGGAGCGATAGCGTGACAGGATAACGAATCGGTAATAAGTGCTACAAATCGTACAACAGTGTATGTACGTACATACATGATAGCTAGCGTAAATGCTTGCCTTCCAGAGAGACGTCGCAAATGACTGAGAACCAATCGCATGTGCATTTCCGTTAGCATTATTTCCCGCTGTCACTCCTCCTATTGCATATTCCGCTGATTTTCTACTTCCAAGGATGACGCAGGTGAGGTTGCGGCTCCTGCCCAGAAATGAACTCACCGGTCGAGCGAGTCTGTTGTCGCGACGTGCCAGCCATCGTCGCAATGAACGCCGAAGGTTGCATCACCCACCACCCGGATTTCGAAAGCATTTCCTGTCTGCCGCAGGTGCTCCGGGTGGTATCCTGGGAGATGCGCTAAAACGCGGTCGACGTTGAAGGGGACGAAGAGGTACACAGGTAAGCCAGAAGTGTCTTGCGTCTGAAATGCAGTAATGCTTCACCATAATCCGTGGCTTTTTCAGAGCATATCGGTACACCGCCTACCGAATGTTTACCCGGTGGATCTGGCGAACTGTTGGGAGGTGAAACCGGTTTGTGGTACCTGCGTGCGTCGTCACCCGCATCCGACGCGAGTTTCCTTCTGACAACTACGTTGGCTTTCAATACCCTGCCCTCTAAATGCAGGTAATGATCTGATAATGGTGGTACGGTAAAGGTCGTACGTGCACAATTACGGTCAACTGTATATTAAATCACATTTATTGCTTAGTGTCGCCATCTGCTTATGTTTGTCATCAACTTTTTGATACTGTTGGCAGGGCTTTAGCATGGCTTCAGCACAGCTTCAGGATAAAAACATGTGTGCAGGGCCAACAGACATGCGTGCATGCTCCTTTTATTTTTTTCCAGCTTCCTAAATAAGGCCACTATGTGCACTAAGTAAAACTTGTGCTTGCTTAAATGACATTAAATCAAAACTTGAGTTTCAGGAATGAGCAGTCGGCAGCAGCAACTCTGTTGCCAGCTTTGTGAGTAGAAAAAAAATGTACTGCGATTGACAATTCATTCTTTTTATTGCATAAGCACACACTCGGTGTTTTCTTCTTTTTTTCATCTCTCCCCACTCCCCCAGTGCCCTCATCCTTTGTGCATGAGGGTTTCTACAGCTTCTGTGCTACTAAGTTGTGAGTGGTCGCGAGTAACTAACTGACAGCTTGAACTTATACTTTTTAATACAGGCTAAACGCATTCGCTGCCTAAACATGCCAACACAATGCTTTAAAGAGAGGTGACGTGAGCCAAGTCTGTGCTGTGCAGCGCAACAGTCTGGTGGCGTCACATCGCCCGTATTTTGTTAGAGGTCGAGCTTAGCCTCATGTTTGACTGTACAGCCCACATGAGCCAAAGTGGTTTCGAGCATGAATGTCAGCATGTCCTGTTTTGGAGGCGTATTGGTCTAGTGTGGGGTCTCATAAGGGTCTTCAGCTGAAAGTGCGATTGTTCCTGCCTGCGGTGTGTGGGTGCTTAGCTAAGCTGTGGCCAGCGAGATCATAGTTGCGTTTCTCCTTAATAAGCAGTGATTTGTCTGGAGCATATAGGACCTCTGAGGTGGGTGGCTGTCCAACATCCTGGCTGAGATCCACTTTTATGGTCTTTCCCACACACAATACTCATGCTCACCTATGCCCACAGTGGGTACAGGTCTGGCAGTTTTATCAGAGTACTCTTTTTGTTTCATGCATGCATTCAAGGTCTTCTTTAGGACACTCGTGATTATTTTCGGCCTCAGAACTTCATCCTTGGATGAAACTGCTGTTGTCGTTCTCCTCCCGTACAGATGCTGAACAGATGAGCCAAGGTCTTTATCGCGAGGTACATTACTGAGATGCAGCAATGCTTTCTGCACGTCGCTGCCGTACAATACACAGTGTTTGAGGACGTTCTTCACTGCCTGTATGGCTCCCTCTGTGAGGCCATTAGACCTAGGGCATAATGGACTGGACATTTGTTGCTGGAACAACCAGTCTTCCTGGAACTTTCAGAATTCATGTGCTATGAAGCAGGTTCAACCATCCGACTGTACGACTCTTGGAATGCCATAGGTCGCAAACCAAGGCTTCATTTTTGGAATCGCTTGTGCTGCAGTTGCGTTCTTGGGTTCGCCAAAGTCTATGCACCCCGAATAGCTATCCATAATTACAATGTTGGGCTTGCGTTTCCAGTCAACTAGGTCTACGGGCACATGTTCCCAAGGCAGTTTTGGAACGTTTCAGCGGAAGTGATTCTTTGGGTGGCTGTCTTTGTGATGTTTCGCACACCTTGCACCTTTCAGTGAGATCTGTAGTGTTTTTTACATGACTGGCCAGGGCGCCATCTGTCTTTCTCATCTAAGACTGCTGTTTATGCCTAAATGACCATTGCATATGGTCTTCTGCACTCTACCTTTCCATGTCTCGGGTATGACTATATGGTCACTTTGAAAGAGCAGACCTTCTTAAGTTGACACTTTGTCATGTCTGGTGGTGAAGATTTTCTGTCCTTCTGTCAGTCGTGTTGTCCTTGACCAACAATATTGCAATGCTCATACTGTGCTTCGCAGTGCTTTTTCCCGTTTCATCTCTGACAAGTTCATCGAAGGCATCTTCACCCATTGGTAGTATTGCGAGGACTGCCATAACCACGACGATCATATCTTCTGCACTTTCACTTCATGTGCACTCACGGCTTGGCAGGTCAGCATTGTGTAGGTCTTTTCTTCTCTTGGTACACAATCATTGGAGCATAATGTTTTATATCGAAGGCATTCCTCTTGGTGGTGTTGATCATAAGGGTTTCTTGCTGATGGTTTCTAGCGAATGATGATCAGTCTCAATGATCAGCGGGCAGCCATATAAATGTAGGAATGAAACTTCTTGCAACCCTACTTGATTGCGAGGGCCTGTTTGATCTGTGGGGGATTGACCTGCGAAGTACTTGGTACTGTAGCTGATGCATGTGCAAGTTCTTTCAATTTTGCATGGGCACTACTCCCATTGTTCCTGACTTTGCATCGACTAACAGAATCAGTTCCCCACAGTACTTAATTGCCTTGAATTTGCATGTTTTTCGACAGTGGGCATGGTTGTGTCGGGAACTAGTTTATTACACAACAAGGAACTCAGTACAAAACTTAGAAACCATGCCTCCTGGCACGAGATGCTCTGAGATACGAACACGCACACACGTGTGTCCACTGTTGCCAGCACGCAACATTTCCTCCCTTGCAAATTTTTCACTAGTCCAATTTCTGTGCCACTCATTGCACTCTCACTGGACGGGCCATGGCAGGATTAAGGATGCTCACAGGGACTGCTACATGGGGGACATCAAGCTTGTCTTCGAGTGCACTGGCACACTGATCACGTTGAGGTGGTGCATGCAGGTCTGTCCTCATCTAGAACACGAGCAGGTGATTTCTGAGTGCCGGGGCAGGTCTGTATATTGGGTCAGAATTCAGCTTCCGAGTCCAGAATCGTTTGTCATCAGTGTAGCCTTTGCACAGTTGATCGATGTGACGTCTCCAGGTAGTTCCTTTAACTTCCACGTCATATAAAAGAGGTCCTGTTCTGTTTATGACGATTACGGACACCCAGTTACTTGTGCCCCTATAGGTGTGCACAGAAACTTCTTCCTTTTCTGACAAAAAGCGGTCTGACACTTGTATTGGTAGTTGCTTTGTTGATGTCTGCATGCTGATTCCTCATCCTTTACTGCTGCTATGCCGCACTTTGTACACAAATGGCAAAATCGAAAGCCATGATTGTCAGGTCACGCTCCGCGAACAGCCACTGCTTGTCGCATAGGTCAGATACGAGCCCCTCACGGAGCATCACGTCTAATGGTAACAGCCTAAGTGAAGTGTTGTTTATGGGGACGTGTGTAGCGCTGGCAATGAAGACTTGGCCACATGTAATTGGGAAAACAGCGGGGCGAAAGGCACTTCTCAAAGCAAGCAGTTCTCAGTGCGAGTGTCAGCTGGCTGCCCCCAGAGCTTTGTCATCGTTGGCATCGGCACTTGGTTGTCATCTTAATTCCATAAGGTTCATCACAGTAGTTGTAGCAGCCATAGTTATCGACTTAGTCCCTGCTGCACTTGACGCTTGCAAAACCCCAAGTTACAGCTCAAAGCCAACTTTTGTAACGCAGTCAGGTATTCACCAACAGATTGAAACGTGACTGCAAACCTTGGACTGGCGAGGGTCAAAGTGCGCCTGAGGCATCTGTCTGACGTTGGCGTATTTCACTTGGTCTGGCGTTTTTGGCTGCAGAAGTGCGCAAACCAAATCGCAAGTCAGGGCTGCACATAACGTAAGTGCTGCGCACATTGCTTGACTGGGCCAGTCGCATTGTTTGCTTTGAACAGGAACTTGAGACGGCCTTACCATGCCGTCCATGAAGCACCAGATGAACTGCTGAACTCCATCCACCCCAAGAAGTCAGTCATATTGCCATGCTCTCATTCGTTGTGTTGCTGTGTAGTTTGTCCGCAGAATCGAACCATCCTCGTCAGCAAAATTTTAGCTCAGAGTTGTCGGCTCCGGGAAGATGTGCGAGATGTTGACTTCAATGCACCTGGAATTTACTGTTTCATTCGAACAGCATGGATGCTTGCACGCTCAGCTTCTTCACTCTCCACTGATGGTAGTATCCGTATGGATTTTGGGCTTGAAGAGAGGTGGACGTGTAGCTGGGCACAAAACACAGAACTGTGAGACCAGCAATACGGCACTTATGTTGTGAAAGGGATGTCCAGGCGCACTGCAGGCAGAGACGTGTCTGAGGGCAAAAGCTTTGCGTTCGTTGAGCCCATAAGAAAATCCGTAGAAGGCTTTGCAGAGCAATTCAGTACACAAGTGGTCATGACAGTGGGCTGGTTAGATGGGCGGATGAGATTAGGAAGTTTGCGGGGATACGGTGGCCGCAGCTGGTATACAGGACAGGGTTAATTGGAGAGACATGGGAGAGGCCTTTGTCCTGCAGTGTGCGTAGTCAGGCCGATGTTCATGACAGTGAAGAGTGTAGCTTCCACTCTTGGTGGGTCTGTTGCAACAGAGGGCCGGTTCAGCGTTGCCTGGGATGTGCGGATGTGGACGGTAGGGCAGGCAGTGGGAGCGGTGGCAGAGTCGGTTTGGAGAAGCGGGAGTGTCGGGCAGAAATGAGCTATTGTTTTGTTGGCCGTTCATGGTGGCTGGTCATGTGGTGCAGGTTTTGTGGTGCATTCTTGATGAAGCTTTCTTTGTACGTTGAATGCTGGCACTGTTCTACCACATCCTTCAGTAGGGTGTTCACGTAGTCTGCAGGTAAAAGCAACAAAGTGGGAACCATTCAAGTACACAACAGCAGTATTAGATATGTTTATGCAAGTTGCCCTAATCGTCATCAAGTTGCTAGATAAATAAAACATGCATTCGCATTAAGGGATACTGAGGCGGTTTTCGAATCAGCTAATTTTTAGGATCTTGAAGTAGTGTCATTTCTGATCACGTCTGTGAAATTATTTTTTTGATGTTGGGTAAAACAGTGGCGCAATAACCAATTAAAAACGCGATGTTTAAATCTCCCGCGCCCTGCGCGAGCGCTGGAGAGGAGAACAGCGGAGAGGGAAACCTCGTCCATGTCGGCCAAAGTGACGTCACGTTGAGGAGCCGGGGTACTTCGGCGCACCCGAGCGAGCTTTCAGCGCGCGTTGTTTCTCGTGCTGCATGCGTTGTACCTCGTACTGCTTGCGTTGTGACGTACAAAGCGTGTCAGCCGACCTTGAAAATCAGATTCAACAAGAGGTACTAGTATGCGTTCGTGTCCACGAACAACTACGGCCACGACTGTGTCGTCTTCCACTGTTTTCCGCAAGATCATAAGCTCGCAGCGCAAGCGCTCGCTGCTGCGACGATGAATTCAAGCCGACCAAAGCAAGCCTACTCTGTTCGAAGCACTTTCGTAAGAGCGGCTACATGCAGAGCTTGTCCCTAATGTGATATCTGGAGATTTCTGTCGAAAAGGCGCGGCTGCACTATGACACAGTTCCTTCGATTTTCTCGCGCACGAGAGGCGTGTCACAATTCCCAAGAAGCGCCTCTTCTAAAAGCAGAAACATGCTCATTTAGCCCCTGCAGAAACCTTATCCAGGCTCAAGCATGTGTCGCTCTCCTCAGCTTAGGTGCGGCCAGACCACCTGGGGCGTGCTCAGCAAGGCTCGGTTAGTGCTTTTATACTCGGTTCGACGTGTCGAAGCAAGCAAGCAAGCAATGAAAAGCACAATAAAGCAAAGCAAGCAAGCATCGAAGCTCTTCATATGCGGCATCTCGTTTAATCGTAGCTAAGCGATTAAAATGAAAGCGTTCGACGTTCTGATTTCGGATGCAAATTTAAGAGAGAAATGAATGCCAACCAAGTTTTTGCCAAAAAAACGCGTGTTTCGGAACCGGTTTTTTTCATAAAGTTGTGGCAGCGGGGGGGGGGGGGGGGGGGAGTTGCAGCTAGCTTGGCTTTTAAACACACATGTAGTTGGCCACTACTTCACTGAACCTAAACTGCAAATCTAGGAAAGGCGAACGTTTCCGAGGCAGCGATTAATATTTTCTGGCATCTGCTGAACGTGCCACGAGTGAAGCAGCAGCCTTGTGCGCGTACTCGGCTTGGTTTCCAGCGCACAATGATTGCGTCACTAACCTGTGGTCCCATGCCTCGCAGCGCTTGGCCCCTGCGCTTCGCTCATTTTGACATCATCTTTGTGCTGCTTCATCGTTTCCTTGAAATACTTTCTTGCCCCAACCTACAACGCCGGGTACTGAGAAGAGGATATTTTGTACACAGCACTTTGGGCCTTTTCTTTAGGATGACGCTCTTTCGGCGAGCCAGGAGGCGTCCGGTGGTGGTAATCGACTTGAGTATTGTTCGCACCCCTTTCTTTCCGAGAACACGAGCCGAGGTTGTGCTGGCACCCTTTACGCATGGTCTGCATACGCGTCTTTCACGCTGGCGTATGCTTGTGCTAGGCATAGAGTTTTTTGCTTGTCTTTTTTGCTTTGAGGTGATATGTGCAGTGAACAAACTGTAGCATCCTTTTCTTTGGAGGTCAGTAAAAAAATAGTCGCCATATTCGCTTTTACAACGACACGGAAAGCTGCGGTCTGTACTCAACGCAGCGCCGGATCCGCATCGGCAGCTTCTCCAGTCCTCAAAGTGACGTCACGCCCTCTCTTGACCAATCACGGGCGGCGGCGCGCCGCACGGCGTGCCCCGCGGCACAGGCCGCATATTTCTGCGAAAAAAAAGGCAATTCGCGCTTGTTTTTCCTTTATTTGGATGCGATATTCTAGTATACAGCATGAAAAACTATAGGACGACGCTGGCAGCCTGATTTTCAAAAAAAGTGCTTCAGTCTCCCTTTAACCCAAACGATAGTGAGTCCTCTGATATTGTTTCAAATCTGTAAGGCCATGTTATAAGGGAATAAATTTTAAATAAATGCTTTTATAACAGTCATTCCATGCAAAATGTTCCAGATCCCGAAAGGGACCACCTCTGATTATGTTTTTAAAAAAATTGGACTTGTTGGTGATCGCGCACATGGTATATCAACAAAATATTCTTCTTGAAAAAAGTTTTTTGCACACTTCAACATTCTTTACAGTTTCCAAAAAGAAGCAAAAGTTGGTCGGAGTAAAAATTTTAAAATCAAATGCGAAACAAGGTGCAATGCTAAATCTTAATTTTAGAATATCTCACTTGTGGTGTTCCTTCATCTGACTTCATTAATGAAACCATGCAAGAATTTTCTACGCTTCCTTGGTTCAGTAAAAAAGGCAAAAATGGTGGCGTTCTATCACTTTTTTACATAAACAATGTTACTACCTCAGTCACAATAATTTTGCTTTTGCTTTTCCTGTTGCTGTAGTATACGGTGTAAATAATTGAAACTTGTTAAACGCAATGGTTTTAATGAAAATTGCTCCCGAAGTTCACAAATGTAACTTATTTAGTTACTGAGATTCATACCTAAATTAAGAATTCAGGCCCTCCAAATACAAAAGCGCGAGGCTGCTTAAATACACACACACTTGGTTACTGATAATGTACAAATTTTCATTAAAGTAAATTCTGTCTCAGGGGAGAAAAAAAATTAATGAAATCCACAAGGAGTCTCCTCAGTACATCTTGCTAAACTGCCTTCTTCAGTGCAGAACATGCACTTGCCACCATTTTTCTGGAATGTGGTTTTCTGTGCAGTGAATCGCATTAAATTTTCCAATCTCATGGCTTTCTGTTGGTGCTCCTGCAACCACATTTTATGACAATACATTTGTGTGATGAAAGTTAACCATAACTGCCTTAAGGCCGTTGTATTGACTAGAGAGGTTTCAAAGGCAAGACATTGTGCACCATGCTGAGTTGTCATTCTCTAAGTACAGTAGATCAAGAAATTTTGAGGTACGCAAGAACATGACTCATTGGAACTCTGCGCCAATCATCAGATATCTTTTTCAGAGTGAACTGCACTAACGTCATGCTACATCAACGGTTAATGTCCACATTACATTATTGGTGGCCGTATTTGGCATCTAGGACATTTCACGCGGAATGACCAAGCAATGATGTTACTGGTGTGCTGAGTCGTGCATTGTTTGCTTACCGTGTGTTGGCTCCTCTTTTAGCGGAGTGACAGTGAAGTGGCCCCTTCTCGCTTTCGAGGTTTTCACCTTCCAGCGCTGCTCACCGTCCGCCGTCTCCACCTGCCCCCTGATGGTGTTCTCGTTGAAGGGCATCACAGCCAGCTGAGTCCTGAGTCAAGAGAAGTGATCAAGACATGTGCTTCCATGCCGCGTTCTTTTTTTTCAAGCAGCACAACAAACGACGCGGGACATAGAAGTGGACAAAGACAGCACTAAATTTTTTCTAGGAAAGCAAGCATCAATTTTCGTACAATACTAGAGCTTGTGCACCGGCGCACTGTCATCCTAGACACACTTGTCAATGCTGAAAACTATTAAAGCACACATGGATCGCTATCGTGAATTGCTATCTATTGCTATCAGCTATCAGCAGCGTAAAAGGCTATAAATGGCAACCTAATACACCTACTACCTTCGCTTATTATGTGAAATGCAGTGATCATCGTGAGTAAACGACACTTTTGTGTCAACCAAAAACAGTGTTCAACTAGGTTTGTCGATTTCTTTTTCTAACAGTTCGAATGCTACAGGAGCTTTACATTCATACACAGGCCTGTATAGCTTATGTTATGGAAGCCTACTAACTTGCCCAGCCTACCATTCTATTCCGCATGTCAAAGCTGATGTACCTTGCTTGCATCCCTTCTTCCGAAAAAGCATTAGCCTTGGGAGCAAACTGGTTCAGCAGGCTGTGGAATGACTCCAACGAAAACGTCTGGACATCCGGGGACAGCTGACGAATGTCGCGCAGCAGCGAAGGGGAGGCGACAGTTTTTTTCACTGCCTGGAATTCCTTTGAATCTGGAAGGAATGGACAAGCCAAATCAGCATTTCATTACTGCAGCCTGTTCCCCACGCCCATAGCGGCCACCCAGCACAGGTGGTTGATGATGCCATCAATCCACCCTTCGATCGTTCTGTGCTTCCGACTGCAGGCCCATAGCTTTTTCTTGAGGCCTAGAACAAGTTGGAGAATGTCAGGTTTCCAAAGCCTCAAGAAAGCCCTCTAACAGTAATGCAATAATAGGGTGTTAGTTACCTTTGGCAACATGCCATACATCAAACCAGTGTTTAATTCCTGCCTTTTCCATTCTGCAGAAACTCGTGACATCAGGATGCCGGTCTGAAGATGGATAGCAAGAACAGGCAAGGCAGTGTGATTGCTCAGAAAGGAATTCTCTGACGGGACCAGCTGAACATCACAGCAACAAAACAGAAGAGGTTGTCTTTGTATAAATTGTAGATTGTGGAGTGAACGTTGCGAATCGACACATAGGCTATGGGGATGTCGCAAGGAAGTGCTTCCGATTTTAACTTAGACCACTTGGGCTTCTTTAACGTGTGTTGATACTGCACAACAAACAGATGTTTCTGTGTTTTGCCTCCATCAGATAATGACCACCACAGCCAGGATCAAACCCAGAACACTGGCATTAGTAGCCAAATGCCAAAGCCACTGAGCCACTGTAGCAAGTTGAGGGTGTCCTGAGTTTGAAGATGTTTTTAAGTAGTGCTATCTTTCTGATTCTGGCATTGTGCTCTGGTTATACCACAACTGCAATGAGATGGCTAACAAAACTAAAATGGTAAAAATAAGCGGCCACCATGCCACAAGCTTAGTACTGAAATCAGCTTATAACAACAGCTTAGTAGCAGATATATCAGCATAGTCCCAATGCTGTTCTTTGAGATGTGACTAGTACAGTGGGACAGAATGCTCTATTGCTCTATGCTTTCACAATGCATGTTTCACCCAAGCTCCAAATGGCTTTTCATGTCATGTCAGTGTATAGCAGCCTAGAGTGTTACCTGTTGTCAGTGAACAGATGGCGACGCCTGCATTTTCAAGCCCCTCCAGGCACTTCCTCAGCCCCTCTTTTTCCATTGCCACGCTGTTTGGCATTGCTTCAGACTGCAAAGGAAACAAATAATTACATTATGAAGCTTCTTGTAGCCGTTCCTTTCATTCACTACAGTCATCAGAATAGCTATGTCCACTTCAGGACAGAGGCCTCTGCTGTATCCATCCAATCAACTCTGCCCTGCGCAAAGTTCCTAATTTCATCCACCTATCCCTGTTGCCCCCTGCTACATTCGCCTTCCTCTGGAACGTCTCTACACTGCATGCCCTGCCCATTCTCCCTTCATGATTTCGCCTTACTCTGATGAGATATCAGTTACGTGCTGTTCATAACTTGAGTGAGCCTTTAAAGTGTGCTACAGCTACATCTTATTACCTCGATAACTTCTTTCTTGTATTCCTTATCAGCAATCACTTTTTGGCCGAGACCGAGACAGCGGACTTTCTACTTCTAATGCCGCACTACTTGTAAAAAACTGTTATTCCTTTCTGAGACTATTGAACATTGCCTTTGTTTTTTTTCATATTAATTTTTTAGACCCATCCTTCTGCTTTGCCTGTCTTCGTCTTCTAGCGTGCACTACAGTGGCTCCCCTCAGTTACTTACAGAGCTACGTCATCTGCAAATCAGATTACTGAGGCTGTCTTCACTATCTTTTATCCCCAGCTCTTCCCAGTTCAACCGTCTGTGCTCTGTATAAGCAACGCAAATAAAGTCAGTTTTATATTATTATTTGAACCACGAGATTCCTGCATGCAAGGCAGATTCTCTATTCCTGTGGCAATGCTGCACAATTACTGCATTACGCATTGTATTTGTAGGTAATAAGAACACGCCTCTTTCCCCACAACCTGCTCAGAGCGGACAATTTTGCCGACTCGCACAGCCAACAGGCTGTAGGTCAGGTACTTGGCGCTGTACCCGGGCGAGTCGCAGCGACCATCACCGGCCAGGTCAAGCTGCGCCCATTTCAGTACAATTGCCAGCACGGCCTGCTGCTCCTGAAAAAGCTGCAGGCAAGACAACAATCGTTCATTATCCTTCAATTATTAGACAGGTTACTTGTTAGAAATGTATGGCAGCTATGTTTTCTGTCTTAAGAAGTTCATATTTTAATGCTTAACAGTCATGGCTACAAATGGTAGCTGCAAGGACTGGTGCAAATATTTGTCTGCTAAAATAAATACCAACATATTAATCTTTAAATTCCTACAAGACAACAAGCTTTTGCATCATCACACCAATGACAGTGGCATTGTAGGAATGCAAAAACCACTGTGCAATGTCAGAACCATACAAGTGCAAGCTTATGTTCACAGTGTTACATTTTCTGATGCAGACAGTGGTCCGCCTTACTGAGTTTAAATGCATAGTGAAACCTGGATATGTGATGGCTCACTTGCTGCTGTACCTAATGGAGCCCTGGATTTACAGACTCTTAGTATTAACTGCTTCAATGTAGTAACGCACACAATTTGAAAAGTAAGATTGTACCATGCTAATTCCTGCATGGCAACAAACTCATGTAAGATTTTCTGAAGAAAGGCCTACGGTATTGCAGAGTGATCCACCATTTTTCCTGTGTAGCCTTTCCCTGATGAAACTGTTCACACCTGCAGTGTTTATGAAGTTTTTCATGGCATGCTCATACGAAAGCATACAGCCGTACCTCATTTACGGCAGGCAGAAAGTAGCCACGCTGGTAATTATAAAAGGTGCGCTCGCTCATGGTCTGGATGCTTATCGACTTGAAGCAGCGCAACGCTCCAGCCACTGCACAGGCCGAAAAGAGGAGCTGCAGCGATGAGGAGGTTGCCAGCCGCATTGTCACCCACAGATGGCTGGCTGTTCCACGTGTACTCGTGCCTCTGTGCACATGGCATGCGCACCCTGAGTAGTGTGCCCACAACAGTGAATTCACTGCGACACGGTTGGCAGCAGGTGCGGCAGGTGCCCACCAGCTCCCGAAGGCACCTCTCGAAAACAATGAACTTTCGTTCGTTTTCGAGGGGCATTTCTGCATGGTCACTGAAATAAGGAGCATTCGATTGCACTTCAATTCTTGTGCATTCATCTCAAATTACTGACTTGCAAAATGAAAAGGTGGCTCTATTATTGCCTCGCTCTATTCCTGAGGTTTTCACAGCAATGAAAAAATGAATACCGTCAGAATACAAAATCTCATGGTAACTTGTGCACTGGATATATGTTGCAGAACAACAAAGCAAAAAAGTATAAGCCGCGGCGGCTAGAATTTCTTTGGAGGAGAAATTCTAGAGGCCCGTGTACTGTGCGGTGTCAGTGCACGATAAAGAACCCCAGGTGGTCGAAATTTCCGGAGCCCTTCACTACGGCGTCTCTCATAGCCTTAGTCGCTTTGGGACGTTAAACCCCACAAAACCAAACCACAAAACCAAAAAAGTGTAAGGATGCGGCCAAGCTCATAAATGCCTCTCATACCGTAATTATATATATTCAAGCCCTACAAGTAGTTTTCGTAATGCAGTACACAACTGTGATCGATGAAACGTCAACGTAATCAGTGTAGTCATCTACATTAGATAAAACACAATTAAACTTTATTGAGAAAACAGGTTCCTGGTATCTTCAGATTTCTGTCAGCCTAATGCTCTGATAATTAGGCTTGAACTGCTGCTGAAAAAGAAGAGATAAGCTATTTTATCTAAATGCATTGCCTAGTATTTTACTTCATAGTACACCTCAACACACATATGTAGATTAATTATGAGGAAAGTAAATGCAAAGTAACAGCCACATTCTCAGTTGACAGCCCAGCCACAATGTCAGGAAGGAGAGAAAGAGGGCTGTCGTAGTGGAGGGCTGCAGATTAATTTCGACCACCTGGAGATCCTAACGCAGCCACTGGCGCCGGTATTTAAAACTGTGCCCTCACGCTTGGCAGCCAAACAGTGCAAGCACAGATCTAGTCCAAAGAGTGCTTGAGCACATGCTCATGTATGCATTATAATGATACATTTCACAAACCTGCCAAAACTTGTTTCAAATGATGGCATGTACGTTGTGTCGAACTCTGCGGTTGGTTCCTCCTCATCTTGCTCCCATTCCAGACTGCCCTCCGCTGCCTCAAGTGGCTGTGGCATTGAAGCACCCTGTGCCCTAAAGCTAGGGGGTATGGGAGACAGCGGTGCAGACAGGTCGGTCTGCGTCTGGGCCGCAACCAAAACCTTCATGGTCAGGTTCACCTGCGTAGCTGCCAGAATTTTCAGCATTTATTACCATACCCAGATATGAAGTTCTAAGAACTGCTCGCCTCTTTTCCATTGTCCATACTTACCAAAAGACCGGTGCTGTGGTGCGCAGTTGGGTGCTTCGGGCAATTGTTTCGGAGTCTGGGTCGCCATGGTGCGCCTTGCAGCAGAGCATGTGCACATCAGAACTGGCTCCTAGAAAGAGGCAAGATGCACTTATCTAAAAGCTGTGAGCTTACAGCCTACTGAACTATTTTGGATTAATGAGGGAGAACAACGTATGGCAATGCTGCTACCATTACCTTCATATGCAAGCTTACAGAGAAGAAAAAGGCTCCCGTACATAATCCTTATAACTGATATTCTTACTAGCTGAGAACAAGCATCGCCTTGAGTTTTTGAACATGCCACAGCGAACATTATTGAATATGCTCTCATCACTGCATGGCGTGTGTCAGCTATGCATGCGCACGAAAGCAGGGGACTGCTATCACATATGGACAGTTTGAATGGTTTGCCTGATGGGGGCCATGCCAGTGGGACTACATCGCGTTTACCTCATGCCATGGAACAACTGTCAGCAGCACAGAGGCAATGAAAAGGTAATCATTTGCTGTGCGTGAAGCACAATGTGTTATAACGATGCTAAAAAAATGGAACTGTGATGCATCAAGGAACACATTAAAAAAGTTCTACCAGCTAAGACACAAATCACATGGTAACCAATGTGTGTTGCAACTTACGGCTGTTCGTACCTGGCTAGCAGATGCACTGGAAGCTTCACTGCTTTCTGCTGCAGACTGTGGTCGGGTGGGGTGCTGTAAGCAAAATGGCAACTCTCATTTACAGCACCATATATCAAAATGGTTCATACATATACTCTCTATATGCACGTATTTAGCCAAGCTAGGCTATCCAATCACTGTAATGTAGTCAAAAAATTGCAAATTAGGACAATATTGACAACACAGTATACCAGAAATATCAGAAAGAGAGGTGAACCAATACCAAATCATGCAACAAAAATTCTCCCCTTATGTAATGTCATTTTATTGCTATTATGAATAACACATATTATTCGTGAATAACGATGCAGTGCGTTGCACCTCAATTTGTGCATAACGTTTCCAGTGAATAATATAGTTACTATTCAATCAGCTACTGAAAATTAAGTTGCACAGATCCAATAGCTACAGTTATGGACAAAAGTTTGTGGCATGCGGATTTGCGGGAAAAAATTTATTTCTGCACTGCCTCAGCCGACAGGCAGATTATATTTCTGTAGCAGATGGAGCACGCATGTTCCTATGCATTTCCGTGATCTGCTATGCTTTACCTCCACGCAATAAATTTTTTTTCCGCGAATCTGCATCCCGCAAACTTTTTTCCATGGCTGTACAGACGTCCGCGGACCCTGTCGAGTGCTCTAGCGGCGCGCTGTGTTGTGCGTTTCTGACAACTACAAACGCACAACAGCGGGCTCGATGTTTTTAATTGTCATACCACAAGGCATACTTTTAGCCACGCATCATTATGCAATGAGGTACTGGTCCGAGCAACCTGCACCGTACGTGGCCACGCACGTGGCGCGCGAAGTGTCGCATTGCATTTTGCGCGCAGGATTGCTTACCTTTCTGCTTGGCAGAAACAATGTCGGCCGGGCTGTCGGCTTCAGCCTCAGCTTCATCAATCCCACACCTGACCGCCGCATGAATTCGGCGTTGTAGTTATAGTCGTCAGGCGTGAAATGCCGGCCACAGACGCGGAGGTTCTTGCGTTTGTCGGACTGCAATAACCCGATGCGCTGGAACCAGACAGCTCGCTCGCTTCCATCTTTCGGCAGGTAATGCCGAAGGGCAATATCTTGCCGGTCCCTGGCTTTGCAATCAATGACACAGCACGGCCGATTCATTTCGATTGCGCATGCGACGCAGGTCACGAAAGAAATCAGTAGCGCAGTGACTGAATCGCACCTCGATTCTCGATTAGATTCGACGGCGACTCCGGCGGAGCGACACAAGCGGTACGAGCAGACGACAACAATGTAAACCGAATTAATGTAGACAACGTAAACGACAACAGAACAATGTAAACCGACGACAACAATGTAATTTCTGATACCGAACACACAATAACTGCGTAAACATGCATATAAACGACAACTCTCCTTGCTGAAATGCGAAATGTTTCCGAAAAGAGTAAGAGTGTGAAGTATCTAGAGCTTCTAGTTTGTTAAATGCGTGATTTCACGTTGGCACCGCGAACCAATCATAGCCCAGCACTTGTGACGTAAAGAGTACAAAACTGACGTAATGAGTACGGATTTGGGCGGAAGTTCACCGCCGCTGGTCGCCGCGAGGCTCGGGAGCGGTAGTTTTTGAAAATGTATTAGCTTTTGATGTATTGTACGCGGCATGAACGTTCAGTGGCCTACGCTCTACATAATGCAAGTATTCTTTTGCCAACCTCAGACACCCCTTTCAGGGACCCTTTAACGACAGAGAGCTGACGGCACTTCTCAGCTTGCTTGGAAGCCTCCGAAATAGTGGTGCACTCATACACGTCGGGCCGGTAAGGAAGTACTGTGTCGAGTGGCGAGGAAGGTTCTCGCCCGTAGAGGAGGAAAAACGGCGAGAAGCCGGTGGCGGTATGCGTGGCGGTGTTGTAGGCGTAGGTGATGAACGGCAGGATCCGGTCCCATTCGGAGTGGTCGGAAGACACGTACAGTCTTTGTCAAAAGTAACCAGGCAGCATGGTTTACTTCTAGCTTGTATAGTGGAGCCCTTGTGGCTTTCCTAAAGATCAAAAGGCGTTGGAAGGTAAGAAGACCACCAGTCCTTACCTTTAACGACCATTTCAGCAAAGGGAAGCTGTAAGGGCTCCACTGTACGAGCTAGAAGCAAACCTTGCAGCCTGGTTACTTTTGACAAAGACTGTACATCGACAGCATATCGCCCAAGGTGCGGTTAAACCGTTCCGTCAAACCGTTCGTCTGAGGATGGTAGGCCGTGGCGGTATGGCGAGTGATCTTACACTGTTTGAGAAGAGATTCCACGACCTCGGACAGAAAGACGTGCCCACGGCCACTCAGCAGTTCCCGGGGCGCTCCATGACGAAGAATGAAGTGATGCAAGATGAAAGAGGCAACGTGTGGTGCCGTAGCAGCAGGAAGAGCCGCGGTTTCGGTGTAACGCGTGACGTGGTCGACGGCTACAATAACACAGCGGTTGCCAGCAGCAGTGTAAGGAAGGGGGCCGTAGAGGTCAATCCCAACTGTGTCAAAAGGACGGGAAGGGCAAGGGAGAGGCTGCACCTGGCCGACTGAGTGGTGAGGAGCCGGCTTGCGACGTTGACAGTCAGGGCACGAGCGGATGTATTTGCGGACGTAAGTGAACATACCGCGCCAATAATAGCGCAGACGGAGTCGCGTGTATGTTTTAAAGGCGCCGGCATGAGCAGACTGCGGGTCGTTGTGAAACAGGGCGCAGAATGTCGACCGCAGATGGGCAAGGACGACAAGCAGCCACTTCCTGCCGGTAGGGACGTAGTTGCGGCGGTACAGGAGACCATCACGAATGGCGAAGTGAGCAGCCTGGCGGCATAGCGCACGAGGCACGGGTGCCGCCGAGGAATTTGAGAGAAAACATACAAGCGAAGATATCCAGGGGTCCTTTTGTTGCTCGCTGCCCGTGGTATCTGTTGGAAACGACAGCGAAGCGCAACCGGCTGGCGAGTGGCAGACAGTGTCTGGCGGCAGTGGAGAGCGGGACAATGCGTTGGCGTCGTTATGTTTTCGGCCGGAGCGATAGATGACACGGATATCATACTCTTGTAGGCGTAGGGCCCAGCGAGCCAGGCAGCCTGTAAGGTCTTTCAAGGAGGCCAGCCAGCATAGGGAATGATGGTCCGTGACGATATCGAAAGGGCGGCCATAAACGTAAGGGCGAAACTTTCCGATCGCCCAAAAAATCGCCAAGCATTCCTTCTCGGTTACCGAGTAGTTGGATTCCACTTTTGTCAGTGCACGGCTCGCGTAGGCAACGACATACTCGAGAAATCCGGGTCTACGTTGCGTAAGGACAGCACCGAGGCCAACGTCACTGGCATCGGTGAGTATTTCAGTCGGAGCAGTGGGGTCGAAGTGGCGTAAAATGGGAGGCGCTGTGAGCAGCCGGCGTAAGGTGATGAAGGCGTCGTCGCAGTCAGGTGACCAATCCGACAGGTTGTTGGCGCCACGAAAAAGGTTCGTAAGTGGTGCGATGATAGAGGCAAAATTTCGGACGCAACGTCGGAAATAAGAAAACAGGCCGAGAAAGCTGAGAAGTTCCTTCTGAGTCGACGGCTTGGGGAACTCAGCGACGGCACGAAGTTTGGCTGGGTCAGGAAGCACGCAGTCTCTAGAGACAACGTGACCTAAAATTGTCAGTTGGCGGGCGCCAGAGCGACACTTTGAGAATAAGTTGGAGCCCCGCGGCAGTTAAACATGTTAACATGTGCTCCAAGCCGTGAAAATGCGTCTCAAAATCAGGCGCGAAGACGAGAATGTCGTCTAAGTAGCACAGGCACGTGGTCCACTTCAGGCCGCGTAAAATGGAGTCCATTATTCGCTCGAAAGTCGCTGGGGCATTACAAAGGCCGAAAGGCATGACGGTAAATTCGTACAGGCCATCTGGTGTAACAAAAGCTGTCTTGGCACGGTCAGCCTCCGCCACAGGGACCTGCCAATACCCCGAACGCAGGTCTAAAGAAGAAAAGAACTCCGCGCCTTGGAGGCAATCAAGGGCGTCATCGATTCGCGGCAGCGGGCAAACGTCTTTGCGTGTGATCATGTTAGGCCGCCGATAATCGACGCAAAACAGTATTGTGCCATCTTTTTCTTCACTAGAACCACAGGAGAGGCCCATGGACTACTGGATGGTTGAATGACGCCTCGCTGAAGAATGTCGTCCACCTGAGTGTTGATAATCTGGCGTTCGGCTGCCGAAACCCGGTTCGGGCGTTGACGAAGCGGCAAGTGGGCTCCGGTGTCAATCTCATGGGTCACGGTAGACTTGCGGCCGAGTCGGTTTTGAGCCACGTCGAAAGAAGAGCGAAACTGGTTCAGTAGGTGAAGAAGTCGGGCGCGTTGCAGTGTGGCAAGACTGGCGTCGATGGAATCGGCAAATGCATAGTTTTAAAACTGCGTTTTAAAACGCAGTTATAGAAAATTCATAATAAATTGCCGGCTCAGCTGTGAAGACTCATACTTGGTGTGAACGCTTCTTAGCATCATTTCTAAGCACTGAAAATATTTACAAGCGATTTTCAATTCGTTGCATAGTCCCTTTAATGTGCACTGACCGCACAGTACACTGGGCCTCTAGAATTTCGCATCCATGCCAAGCTTTCAAGAAACAATGTAGACTCGACACTTCCTACTGTAGTGCCGGCGCCCACATTTCGCTGGTTGGCCTCTCAGGAAACCAGCGCTGCGCGCTCGCCGTCCCTCAAAGCAGGCCCACACTCTCTCGGACATGTCGCGGCTTGCAGCGTGAATCATCCGCCTCGCCGGCGCCGACGCGGACCCGTTCTCCTCCCCGTCGGTGCGAACTCCTACGACACTTCGCCGGCCGTGGCCTCTCGACCATTGGTCTAATCTGAACGGTGGCCAGTGCCTTGACCTGATTGGAGGATTTGAACTGCTGGCTGCCGCAACGGACACCGGCGGCTTTAAAAACGGAGCCGCGCTGAGCCCGAGCAGCCGACTACTGTAACCTGATAACAGCTCTGCTATATGTATTTTTTCCTTTGTTATCTGTATTTCCTGTATTTTCTTTTTTTTTCGTGTGTGTGAAAAAAAAACCACTGCATTGCTGTCAAAGTGGGGGCCTGTGGCCTTGTCAAGCTGTCAAACGGCAGCTTTTACTACGGGTCCCCGCCATCATCTGTACCATGGTGGCAAAATAAAATTTGAATTTGAATTTGACGGGCAGCAGAAGAGCCATCACGCCGGAGCTACGCTCGCCGCCGGGGCCGCCCTCCTCCTTTGTGCTAGCCCGTGGTGCTCTTGTCCCTTGTATCATGAAAAGCCCTTGTACAGTCAGGCAGGAATGAAACGCGAACAGAGCATGTCAAGAAAACAATATTTTACCTGCTTACTTTCAGCTGAAGTGTACAACTAGCCTGATTCATGTGCCTGGGCAAAGGGCCTACTGAAATGCATAATCGAAAATAGGTTGTAAAGGAATATCTCGCTGCAAAGCAGAAATGTATGACATATGCGTGTTCGCGTTTCATTCCGGCCTGACTGTACATACTGTACATAAAAGTCCTTTGACTCACCGTCTCCTCGACCGTTTCCTGGCTCGGACACCCAATCCCAACAGTGGTGGCAGCGGTGGGATCGACCGGCGTCAGCTACCTCGGCGCAGTGAGTGCCTGATGTTTTCCCCTCAATTCGCCAGAATGCTCTAGCACACGTGATTGTAGTTTAGAGTTAGACTGTGTGTTGCACTGGAGAGAGCTTTGCTGTTTCGAGCCAAGCCGGAGTGCTTTGAAACGAAAGCTGGTGCAGAGGGAGTAAACGAGGCGTTATTGGAAAGAATTACTTGCGCGTGTAGTACTAGTAGCGCTATAGTAGTGAACGGCAAGGGAATTCTAAGAAAAGGGCAAACTACAAGAGGCTATTGTGCGCGATGGAGAACTTCGAAGTGAAGGAACTCATCGAAATTTGTGAAGAGTTGGCGATTGATTTGGGTCCCGCAAAACAAAAGCATGCGATTCTTGAGATCATGCGTGTGCACGGGCCGACATCGGGTGATGAAGAACGTTTATTCCCGATAAGATGGCATATTTATATACAGTGCGCTGACGTACTCAGTCATGCGCAGATTATGCTGCAGCGAGTGACGTCAGACTTGCTCGGCTCTGCTACATCTTCCCTTCTTCGAACAAACCGGATTCAGCGTCGCTCCGGTAGAGGGTACCGACAAGGTTCACGTCGCAACCTTGTGCTTCGACGTAGCTCTTAGCCGGGCTCTGTGCAAGGGTCTTCTTGAGGGGCGGAACTGGTTTCCTGTTGCGGACACATCAGTCGTAGATGTTCTCGTGTGCGTCGAATTTCCCTGCCGTCTTCCGTTTTGAGGATCGCCGAGCGAGGTTCGTTAGCTGGCCTGAGGACGACAGCTGGAGACCAGGTCCGGTTGATTGTGTCATACACAGTGACCTGCTGGCCTGGCGTCGCAGGTACCTGCTGCCACGGTTGTAGTACGTCTTTTGGCGTTGGCGTATCTCACAAAGCCGACTGTGGACCACGTTGCTGGGTATAGCTTGTGGCTCCAAATGGCTTGTAGGCACCGGGAGAGGAGTCCGTGTTTGGCGTCCCATCAGCCTCTGCACAGGGGACTGTAGCACATCATCACGCGGTGTATTGCGCCATTCCAGCAAAGCCATCTGAAATGCAGGCGTTTTAAGGGAACATTTCTTTAGAAGCTTCTTGGCTTCCTGCAGCGCTCTTTGCGTCATGCCGTTAGACCGCGGGTAGTAGGGGCTTGACGTGACTTGGGCGATACCTAGGCTGTTCAGAAAATCTTTAAACTCACGGCTGTTAAAGGGCGGTCCATTATCACTGCACAACTTCACAGGCAAGCCATGAACAGAGAAAATTTCAGAGCACCAGGAGATCAGCGAGGTTGCTGTGGTGGTGCGAAGTTCCCGCAGTTCGAAAAAAAACGAGTAAAAGTCGACGATGAGGGCAAATTCGCGACCTTCGTAAAAGAACAAGTCAGTGCCAACCACTTGCCAGGGTAGGGTGGGAACGTCGTGACTTAAAAGGGGTATTTTGGCGTTTCGCGGCTGATTTTTGAGACACACCTTGCAGCCTTTGCAGAATTGATCAATGTCGCTTGCCATGTTCGGCCAGAACATTACGTTCCTTGCCCTTGCCTTCATTTTATCCGCTCCAAGGAGGCGGATCATGTCGTTTCTTTTTGACTCCGGTATGATTAACTTGTTGCTGCGAAACACGAGGCCACCCTGCGCGTGTATCTCGTCGCGGTACCCCCAGTAGGTCCGAAGTTGCTCTGAGACTTCGAGCTTATGAAGAGGCCAATCTGTCTCTGCATATTCCCGCAGCTTTGTCAGGTTGCTGCCGCAACCGGTTGCTGCAAGCAGGTCTTTCAAGCAGTGCTCGGAGGCTGAAACGCAATTAAGAACATTGACTTGAAATTGCTCGTGCTCTTCCATGCATGCCTTACTGGGAAAACGGGATAAAGCATCTGCTAGGAACAGTTCTTTTCCAGGTTTATAAGTCACGATGATGGGGTAACGTTGCAACGTCAATCGCCTGCGTTGCAAGCGTAGCGGGGCACTGGTGTAGTGGTTTACTGAATATGGCCTCCAGTGGCCGATGGTCTGTCTCAACTGTCACTGCATGCTGTCCAAATAGATAATCATGAAACTTTGTGCAGCCGTGCACTATCGCGAGAATTTCCTTTTCTATCTGAGCATATCTTTGCTGGGAATCTGTGAGTGACCGTGACGAAAACGCAACGGGGTGCGCTTCTTGCATCAGGACGGCGCCTACCCCGAAATGACTTGCGTCAACTGATAAGGTAACTGCACTGCTTTCTTGGGGTCAAAATAACGAAGGATCGGGGCTGTTATCAGGGCCTGGCGCAACTTTTCGAAGCTTTCTTGCTGCTTTTCCGTCCATACCCATGCAATTTCCTTGCGCAGCAAAGACCGAAGAGGGGCGGTCACTACAGACATGTTAGGGATGAAACGTTGCACAAAATTTATTGTGCCCAGAAAAACTTGCAGTTCCTTACTATTCTTTGCTGCTGGCATTTCCAGAATATCTTGCACGCGTTGTGGATCTACTCGCAGGCCGTCCACAGTGAGCACGTGTCCCAGGTAGCGTACCTCGGTCTGGAAAAATGAACATTTCTTCAAGTTCAGTTTCAAGTTATGTTCGCGACAGCGTGTTAAAAGAATCTGTAAGTGGTAGTCGTGCTCTTCTTTTGTCTTGCCCCATAATAGGATGTCATCCATTACTACTGCAACGTTTGGCGAACCTTCTAGCACGCGATGCATCGCTGCCTGAAACACTTCCGGGGCTGAGGCAATTCCGAAAGGCATGCGCAGGAAGCGATATCGTCCGTAAGGTGTGCTCATTGTACACAGCTTCGAACTTGCGTCGGTTAGTTTGATTTGCCAGAATCCTGACGCTGCGTCTAGAGTTGTAAAGAACTTTGCTCCGGCAAGCCTAGGCACAACATCTTCAAGGTTCGGCATGGGGTAGTTCTCTCGTAGCAAAGCTTTGTTTAGTGCTGTGGGGTCTAGGCAGATGCGCACTTTTTCTTTCTTAAGCACCGTGACCATATGACTGGACCATTCTGTTGGCTCATTTACGTTGGATATGACTCCTTCCATGCGCTGGAGCTCCTCTTTGACTTTTTCTCGGAGGGCCACCGGAACTCTCCTCGCCGGTACGACAACTGCCACGGATCCGGGCTTTAGCTTCATCGCGTACTCAATGCCTTTTAACTGCCCCAGTCCACGGAAAACATCTTCAAACGATTGCGCTGCTGGGTGCAACGGGTCGGCGTGCACATTTTGCACGCGACAAATAAAACCGAGGCGTTCAGCAACTGATCCACTGAGAGTCACGGGCACGTGTTGGTCGACCACGAAAAACGTCTCTTCGTGCACTTTGTCGTTTGCGCGCAAATGCAACCTAATTTTTGTTTTGGCCAAAGTTTTATGGCCGAAGAACGCTGTTAACGTTACGCGACATTCTTGGTGCGGTTTGCTCGGCAGTTTGTCGACATCCTTGCTTGAAATTACACAGTAGTTAGCTCCTGTGTCCAGCTTGCACGTGTATGGGCGTCCTTCGATGTAAACTGTCGCGCTCCAATGGTCTGAGGCTAGGGCACCGACGGTCAAAGTTTGCAAAATGAAATCACTGTCATCGTCGTCTTGCAGTTGGCGCAGTTCTTTTTTCGAACCTCTGCTCTGACGGGGCGCCAGTGCTTTGCATGCTTGAGCGAAGTGATTACGCCCACCGCAATTTGTGCACACCTTCCCTTGAGCCGGGCACATCACGCCACGGTGAGTGAGATAACCACAACGACTACAAGGCCGTTTTCGCGGCCCGACCGCATGGACTGCTGCGTCGCCTGCTGTTTCGGTGCCGTCCCTGATTTACTTAAACTGCTCCTTTCCTTGTTCGTGGGCTCGGCATATTGTAACTGTCTTCTCATACGACGGGTTTTCGGCAATAAGCTTTTGCTGTAAGCCTTTTGTCTTGAACTCCCAGGATAATCCGGCTGCGGAGCAAGCGGTCTTCGAAGTCTCCGAACTCGCAGTTTTTTGCTAGTAGCTTTAGGTCTGTCAGCCAGTCGTTAAAAGGTTCCCCTTGTTTTTGGTCTCTTGATCCGAAGCGGAACTCATGGAATGTCAGGTTCGTCGATGGTTTGTAGAATTCCTCAAACTTTTCAAGCAAAATGTCGACGTCGTTCTTGTCCTCTTCCCCGTAGAATTTGAAAGTGCTATAAGTTTTCCTGCCGTCTTCTCTAATCGTTACAAGTAACGTCGCTGCTTGCACTTCTTTAGGCTGTTTGCTTAACTGGGTGGCCGTGGATAACAGCATGGACTCACTTTTCCATGTTTTCCAAGCAGTCCATGCGTCGCCTGAGGTGTCCAGCGGTTTCGGGGCTGGGAGCAGCGTCGACGGGGCGGACATAGCGAATGGGCACCGCTGCCACCATGTGCACGGACCGGCATCGGGTGATGAACAACGTTTATTCCCTGTAAGATGGCATATAAATAAAGTGCGCTGACGTACTCAGTCATGCGCAGATTATGCTGCAGCGAGTGAAGTCAGACTTGCTCGGCTCTGCTACAATGCGGAAGGAGAATGTAACGGCTGAGGAAGCCAATGAGGCCTGCGAAGAGATCACAGAACGCCGTGAGCGCGAACAGGCAGAAAAACAGAAGCAGCTTGAGGCAAAACGGCGTGCTCGCGTCAGTAAACTGAGGGGCCTGGAGCTTGAAGCGCCCGAGATGAGTTTCCAGAGAAATGAAACATTATCCGTTCTGAATGAGACTAATAGTCGGCAGCCGAGAGACAGGCCACGGCCCTTCGTGATCGCCGAGGATATGGCGAAATATTTGGCGGAGTTCGAGAGCGTCGGCGAGAGAAAGCGCGTTGAGCGGAATGTTTGGGCGCAGAAGTTGGTAGCCCTGCTTTCCAGCGAAGCGTATGACGTTGTCAAGCGCCT
Organism: Amblyomma mixtum; assembly: GCF_055824585.1. Taxonomy (NCBI): domain Eukaryota; kingdom Metazoa; phylum Arthropoda; class Arachnida; order Ixodida; family Ixodidae; genus Amblyomma; species Amblyomma mixtum. The sequence goes on from NC_143021.1 coordinate 87,111,190, forward strand.
GTTGGACGGCGGCTTGGCGAATTACGATGAGCTGAAAGGCTTTTTACTGAAATTATATAACGTGTCATCGCGGGACCTTCGCCAGAAGTACCTGCGAGAGAATAGCACCCCATCGTTTTACGATTTTCCCTACCAGTTTAAAGCCGACATTTTAGAATGGCTCGAAAATGCGGAAGGTTCGGAAGATCGTGACACAGAGGTAGAGTGCGTAGCTGTAGAGCAGACGTGCCAGTGCGGCACAAAGGAAGGTAGTCCGTACGTGGCAGATGTAACTGCTGCTGTAATAGTGGGAGGTTCCCTGCATTTGTCAGCTGAGAAAACCTGTCTACCTTCGGATAAGGTATCCGCAGCATCGGACGGTGCAATTACCGAGGTCTCGCCCATTGAGATTGGAGCGGAATTGTCGGAAATTTGATCTCCTAGCGTGTCAAAAGCAGGAGCAGTCGCAGAGCATGGCAAAGAAGTGGTCCGGCTGGACATTCATGAAAAAGCCAGTGCTAATGTAAACGAAGTCAAAGAGGATAATTCGCAGGAATGTGCAGCGCATTCAGCAGCAATGCCGAAACCTGAGACTTTCGATCAACGGAAGCGGGCGCATGTAGAGTTTGCGAACGCTAGGTTGTGCGTTGGTGTTTCTGGCGAGCGGCGCGAAACGAGTACCGTGCTTCCACACTGCTCTGAGCTTTGCGACATTCCAGAAAGCAGCTGCAGGAGCGGGAACACCGCGACTGCGTGCAGAGCCGACCCTCATCCGAAATTGGCTGAAACGCGTCAGGAGCACGACGAGAGCTGCGTGTCAGCAGTAAGGTCAGTAGAAAACACTGGTTCGTCTGCGCCTGAAGAAACTAAGGTGCTGGACGACAGTGGAGAGCCGAACGTTCCAGATGATATAGGAGAGGTAGACGTCATTTTATCCGAGGGAGATGAGCACGTATGTGCACTCAGAGAGGCTGACGAGGAAGAACGCAGTTTGGAGGACGCTAGTAAAGGCGCTAAAGACAGGCCTGATCTAGGTAGCACATGCGAATCGGCTGACAATCGGAGCGGTATTGTCAGACAGCAGGAACCTAGGCTACGGAAGCAGCATGTGCTTTCGAAGAACCAGCTAGCGAAACAGTATTGCCATCGAAAAATGAAAGGCAAGCATAAGAAAGAAAGCTGCAACCGGAAGGAAAGTAACAGCTAGTTCCGAAAAGTGAGCTATCATCACAAGGTGATAGACAAACAGTGCTGCCGCCGGAAGGACTGGAAAGGCAAGCGCAAGAACAACAGCTGTCACCGAAAGGCGATGAAAGGCAGGCATAAGAAACAGTGGCGTCGCCGAAAAGAGAGAAAGGGCAAGCGCGCGAGAAGTAGTTGCCGCCGTAGGAAGCGTAAGTTTCACCGGCACATTCACAGCAGCAACGTCAGTAACGTTGTTAGCCTTGAAGCTAGTGTCACAATCGGAGCTAGAGAAATGTGCGAGGCATCACTATCGCGCAAAGCAAAGAGAATATGTGTGTCGAGGCACATAGATCTGAGCAGTCGGATAAACTGCAAAAAGAAATTATACAAGAATTCCCGCGGGAAAGAGTATCGAGGGAGCAAACCGAGGATCAAGAGAGCGCTGCCCGGGAGGAAAAAAATTATGAAGCGGGACAAGGGAGAATCATGCCGCCATCACTTTGAGGACTGTGGGAGATTGCAGGTTGTATTTTACACAAACACAAAGGTATAAACAATAAACGAGGCGGCTTTTATAGGAAAGGAAACCAATTTCAGTATGGGCTTGGAAAAAGGAAAGAAACAAGAGAGCAACGCAACAAAACACGGGAAAAACACACGGGGGAACAGAACAAAGTGCTTACGAAAAATACAGGAAAAAGAAAGTCTAAAAGGAAAGTCACACTACTTGTCTCTCATTCGAGCAACGAGCCGGGAGGACTGGCTGGGCGTCGGGCAGTCAAGCAGTCTCTGTGCGTTCCAGTGTCGATGCGCTGTTGCCGGCGTTTCACCCGTTGGCCTTCAACGCTACCGCAGCGTCAGTGTCTGTGGGCTCCCAGCACGGTTCCCAGGTCTGGTATCCCGGAAAGGCTACGTAGGCACCAGAGGCGGCCTGTGTGGAGCAGCTGACGGATGGACGGAGAAGAGTGGCGCCTGGGTCTGGTGATTGAGGCTCTCGACGACGAATGTCCGGGTCTGGTGGCCCGGACGTCTGCGGCTGAGGCCCAAGCCCGGAACTCGGGGAGCCAGCAGAACTCGTCCACGTCCGTCGCCCACCGCGCTCTTCTCTTCTCTGTCACGTAATCCTCTTCTACCTGTCCCGGCGTTCCCCTCCGCACGCGCTCCTCGTGCTTTTTCTTCTTCTCGTCACAAACGACGCTGGGTGGCGCTATCTCCTTACAATCACAAAGAGAGCAAGACGCGCAAAGGCGCGTACTCTCGTTAAGTCTCTCGCTTTCCGCTGCAGTCACGGGAGAAACCGCGCTCCCACAGAAAGCGGCACGCGCGCGCAAGAAAAACGTGTGTACGGCTCAAAAAGTGCAAGATTGACGAGGTCGCAGTGCGAGGGGCAAGAAATTTGGCAAGAAACCGTCTAAGCACTCGGCCAAGCTTAGGTATCGCGATGGAAAGCCGCGAGTAGAAATGACGCCATTTACTAGGCGCAAATTCGAAAGACCGGGTAGATGCGGACCTCGCATCGACCGAAAAGGACGGGTGCGCGAGAAATCGAGGCCTCGTGGATCTCACTTGCCACTACGAACAAAGAGAAAGATAGAACGGTCCCTCCGGAAGCGTTGCGCACTTGCTATGGGACGTCGCGACTGGCGCGCGAAGCGCAAAGAAAGGGACAAGTCGCTAGTAAGAGTAAACAAATCATTCTCGTACTGTACCGCCCGTAGAAACTGGAAAGACAAGTACAGAGAGAAAGAAAAGCGCGCCTTCCGCGAAAGTGGCAGAGACGTTAGCTACCGCGGTAGTACAGGGAGAGAGAAAAAGCGCAGCTACGGCGAAAGAGGCAGAGTCATTAGCTTCCGCGGTGGCGGGTGTCGTTTAACCGAGTTAAACGCTGACGTAGACGCACTATAAGCTGTGTGTTCTAAGCAAGGCTGCCTTCGCATCCTGATGACCTACATTTTATCTCTTCGCGAACAGCTGTTAAGGTCGCTCGTAGATCGGGAAAAAAATTATGTCCTCATTGGTGGCCTCAACTGAGCGTTTTCCTGTCCGAGTGATCCCAAGAGAGCAAATTTATTTTGCATTCATTTCATTCCGTGTTACATGTTTGACAGTTTGTTTGAGTTATTACTTTACTGTTCTTGTATCCCACATGTGTCTCTTGTAGAAGAGGGAGCGAAAAGTGGACTGAACTATTGCTAGCGGAGTTTTTATGACCTTTAAGTCTGGCGTTTTGACGGGTGACGGAGGGCACTTGCTCGTGTTGGGTGGTGCCTGTTGTCGGTCGGTTCTTGGCAACATGCAGAACGATCAACGACCGATGCTGAGAAGCGAGCTCTTCCGAAGAACCGAGCGAAGCTGATCCAGTCACCTGGGCGACAAAACTGCGGAGAAGTGATCCTGTCCTGACGAGCGGGACCTGTTCACGGAAAGGAGCCTGGAGCTACCTGCGGCTCAACATCGGACGAGAACTTAGAGAAGCCTGGCGTACGAGCGCGCCCCGCATCCGAGCCACGCGGAAGTAGCTCGTCTTCGTGGCGCATTGTCTGGCGGCGGTGGTGCTGTACTGCCGGCGCCCACATTTCGCTGGCTGGCCTCTCTGGAAACCAGCGCTGCGCGTTCGCCGTCGCTCAAAGCAGGCCCAGAATCTCTCGGACATGCCGCGGCTTGCAGCGTGAACCATCCGCCTCGCCGGCGCCGACGCGGACCCTTCCTCCTCCCCTCCTCACCGTCGGTGCGAACTCCTACGACGCTTCGCCGGCCATCGCCTCTCGACCATTGGTCTAATCTGAACGGTGGCCAGTGCCGTGACCTGATTGGAGGATTTGAACTGCTGGCTGTCGCAACCGACACCGGCGGCTTTAAAAACGGAGCCGCGCTGAGCCCGAGCAGCAGACGGGCAGCAGAAGAGTCACCACGCCGGAGCTACGCTCGCCGCCGGGGCGGCCCTTCTTTGTGCTAGCCCGTGGTGCTCTTGTCCCTTGTATCATGTAAAAGCCCTTGTACATACTGTACATAAAAGTCCTTTGACTCACCGTCGCCTCGACCGTTTCCTGGCTCGGACACCCAGTCCGAACAGTGGTGGCAGAGGTGGGATGCCAAAACCAAGCACTACCTAGTGTGGCGTGAGAACTTCTGTCACATTTGGCAGCTTCCTCGGCTACGGAGGCCTTCACAGTTTAATATTCGTTACACGTAGCTAGGACGTGGTCATTAACTGAGCTGGAACCGAGAGCAGTGAAGTATACATTTTAAGCTTCCGAACTAGTCCAAGTGATACACACAACCCCCCCCCCCCTCCAAACGCAACGGGTTCACCCTGGGAAGACCAGCCACTCATCACTTGTACATAAGACAGTTTATTACTACAACGGAAGGGTGCCTAGAAGGGCGCCAGTGGAAAAAAAAACAAACACAAACGTACTCACGGAGCCCAGGTGATGGCGGTGCCGGGAGAATTTCAGCCGGGCGACTCTACCATCTACCGGGCACTGCCAAATTAATTTCGTTACATCCATCAACATGCAACATGCTGCAAAAAAAAAATAATTCGCGAACCTGTAAGTTGCACGTCAGAACTGCCCAACAGCGGTGCACGTTTCGAAAAGCTCAATACCGCCGTCAGTATACTTAAGAGGAACGCTCGATTGCGCGTCCTGCGCTAATATTACAGCCTCTGAGCGCCGGGCGCTGAGTCAGACACCACGCTGCACGGTATGTTTGCGGAGGCTGGAGACAGCTCGTGCCCTGCTTACACTTTAATTTTGTCTCAGACGCAGCGGCCGACGTCCAGCGGCAGTAATGTCAGTGAAAGACAATCGCTCGAGCGTTCGTGTTAAGCGTGCTCACGGCGGTAGAACATACATAGAGGCTGAATGAAGGAGGCTTCAATATCAGTCAACGCTCTACGTGTACATTAAAGGAACTGGCAAAACACGGGTAGCTACAGCTACCGCAAAGTAGAAATTACAAAAGTACTCAGACAATAATAAAGGTGTTCTTACCTGTCATCTGAAGGATTTCTGCGTCGTAATAGCCGCCCTTAGATTTCTCGTTACACATGATATCTGTCCCGTCGCAAAATCATTTATGCTCTTCGGATGACAACCTTTCATCAGCACCGACGATGTCACTTTTTTCACGCTGTCGAGAAGAAACTTCACATAGACGTAAAAAACTATTGCTGAACCGCGATTTTAAGGCGGAAGCCTTTAATGTCTCATCGTTGTAAGCAGCAGTTGTCGACAGAAAATGTCACGCTTTTCAATTGGTGAAAACGGTCGTGACGTCACAGTGCGCGAATTTCAAACGGGGCCAATTGCACTTTGGCTAGTAACCATACAACCAATTGAAGGGATCGTATAGTGATGCTCCAAGTAAGTGGGACTGAGCATAGTTAATTGCTTAATTACCCAATTAGCCTAATTAGCTTTACTAGTCAGGCCATATAAATAAATAAAAGCGATTAAGAAATTGGTCGAGCTCAGGAATCGAACCCCGGTCTTCGGCGTGAGAGACGAGCACGCTATCCACTCCGCCATGCCAGCTCGATGGTTTCGAGTGAACAAAGGCGCGTCTAGTGAATACGGTGTCTTCACTCACTCTCATCCTCCTCCATTCCCCTCCGGCGAGGTTTAGGTGTCCACCGACAAATGAGAGACAGATACATTTCCTTTCCTCAGAAACCAATTTACCGACGAGCGAGGCGTAGAACCGAATGGGCGATGGCGTTCTATGGACTCCTTGGCAGCGTTGCAAGACGCTGTCGCGTTCCACTCTTAGGGGCGAAGCTTAACATCTTGACCACACATCAGTGACCACACTTTAGGTCAAAAAAGTGCCCCCCTGAATTTTGACGGGTGTCCACCGAGATATGTGAGACAGTTACTGCGTAATTTCCTTTCCTCAAATACAATTTTCATTTTCTTCATTACGGCTCCTCTTTATCTATCTTCTTTCACTCCCACCTCCCTTCCTCTACGGTGCGGTTGAGGTGTCCACCGAGATGACAGAGAATTACTGCGCCATTTCCTTTCCTCAAAAAGCGTTGCGTTCATAGGGCAAGGCATCGCGCCGAACGGGTGGTGGCGTTCCGTGGACTCCCTGGCTGCGCTACAACGCGCTGTCGCGTTCTACTGCTAAAGGCGAAGCTTAAGCGTCATTAATCAGCAGTTAATTAGTGTTCAGGCATTAATCAGTAATTAAGAATTAATTAGTGATTTGCCATCACTTAGTAATTAGTACTCAAATATATGTGACGCCACCAGTGCCACAGAAACAGCGAAGGTGGTGCGGAAAACGCTTCCGCCTCTACCCACTTTAGACAGTCAAAGTGCCCCCTGAATTTTTTTGGTACTGCTCAGGGAGTAACAGAGAAACAGCTGATAGACACTCGTGAACAAGCGTCACTGCGTCACCAACCTCGCGTAGTAAGAACAAACTCTCTACATGATCTTTTAATAACGTAATGGTGCATGTGGCGCTGTAGTCTTGTAAAAAAAAATTGCGTGCTGACAAGACTGCACACAGCTTTAGCGCGTTGCTCTGAAACAGGTTGAGTTATCTATATTATATGTTGCGAATGTAGTAGTTAACTTTGTAAACGTTACTTTCTTTTTGGCTATCTTGAAGCGTTTGCCTTGCTGGGAGAGGCGAGCGCGCATCGAGGCACGCTATAAAAAAAAAAAAGGAGAGGCGGGTGCGTGGAATTTCCCGCGCAATCTGTCGTCGTCTCCTTGGCTGTGCGTTCCGTCTGCCTTCAGTGTGCTCGTTCTTGCACCTTATACAAGCCAACGCCTCCTGTACTTGTACAAGCCTGCTAGAAGCATGCAAAGGAGGTGCTCCATCATGCCTCCCAAAAAGCACTGCCGCGCCTATTTGCAGCCAAATGCGCTATCACCGAAAATTCCGCGGCACACGACATGGAGCCGGCTGCAAAATGAATCCGCTGCAGCGTCTCAAGCACCGCCGGTAATTCACCGACTTCTTTACGTCATATTCTAGGGCCCATTGACTTTCTGCGGCGAAAAGTTTTACATACCGTAAAGTGATAAATAATCCGCAAGTGTTATTTTTTTTTCTTTCCGAGCTGTGCAACGTTGCAAAAGCGACCTTTGCCAATAGGCTTGCGAGCCGCGAGGAGAAGCCCGCTTTTCCATGATTTTGAAGCAAAACGCAGGGCGAGCAAGTGCATACTTGTGAGTGTGGATGGAGAAAGGCGGTACGGGTCGTTGCGAAATAAAAGGCACTGCAGGAGTTGTGCGAAGTAGGGACAGCAAAGAAGGGCAAACGGGTGCTGGAGCTGGACAGCTCGAAACGCCGAGCACCGGCGGCACGGATCAGACGGCGCGGCTGCTACTGCGTGATGTGCGTGCATTACCGTAATGGAGGATTAGCTTCGCTAGACTGTGGCGCGCTCCTTTGAAGCGTTGCCTTTTAAATAACTTGGACCTATCCGTTTAGTCCGTATTTCAGCGTGCCCCTCTCCCCTTTTTTGTTCTTTGTGAAAGATGGCGGGCTAAAATCTCCGTTTTTTTTTTTTTTTGCGGAATCGCGAGAAACTAGGGTCCTTACCACTCACCGCAGGCAGTGGTCATGCTCTTGACTGCGCGGTAAGCATCTAAAGGGTTCCTGAAAAGGCGGAGCTTGCATGGCCTATCAACGCCCAAAACATTGTCTGATGGATGCATAGTGACGGCTGATAGCAGAACGCAGCATGCAGAAATGAGAAATAGGGCTAGGAGACGAAAGTGATGAATTGATGCGGCATAAACCATGGCAAAAAAGTTTGGCGCATCAAAGATTGTGGCAGAAGAGAACAATGCAGCGCGGGTGTACAATGATCCGAAAAAACAAAGCAATCCGCAGGATCGAATTAAGAGGAACAAGAAACAGAAGCAGAAGGGGACTGGTGAGGTGAAATGTGGATCCAAATATTGCGTTGTGAGGGACTTTTAGTAACAGCCAGGCTGAAATACAGCCAAATAGCAGCCAAATTGGATGTAACCGCCATCATTTCGGGACTTGAGCACAGACGCCAATGAAAAATGCTGCGTATAGGAGAGTTCATCAACATAAATGTAGCCAAACATTAACTCCAACTGAACACTAGAATTGTGTGAGAGGGGTCAACTACATCGGCATGCTATATGTAGATGTGACAAACATGAGTTTATTTGTCGTACATTAGCCACTACCTGTCATTTCTCACCATCCTAGGCGATGGCGTAAAAGACATCCGAGGAAATAAAGCTGCGTTTACTGACAACACTTGGTTGTTAAGTATGCATGCATTTCTGCTCCGACATCATCTGTGAGCAGCACGGATTTCACTGATACTTTATAAAGCCCATAGTATTTTTTATGGAAAATTCCTCTGCGTACCAGTGAGAATGAAAAAAAGTAAAAACACTGAGCCCCCAACATAACGGATCTCCTCAGGTCTCTCTCTTTGTCCAGCAGAAGACCGGTTCAGACAAATCTTCTCATGTCAGTATGTGAAGCTCGCTTTATAGCACTGTGAGAGCTGGAGCCGTTCACTTGGTCAGCATGTTATCACGGCGAATGGCAGAGTTGTGTACAGTGGACGCAATTACAGCTGCTGCCCACTCACATCCACTCCCATTTCGTCAGCTGGAATAGTCTGAAGTGCTCAATCTGGGTAAAGAACAAGCGGTGTGAGGATGCAGCAACAATTCAGCATTATTGGGGCCCACTGCATGCCATGATAAGATGCTAATCCACTAATTGTTGACCCACAACAGTTGTGCATTGTGAGTAAACACCCGAGCATTGAATGAGTGCAATGTGCTTCTGTATGAGCGGCAAATGCAGATCACTCGTCAAAGTTGCGATGCCTGTCCACAGTGCCGGGTAACTTGCTCTCTTTGTAATTTGAAGAACGGTGGTTTTGATATTAAAAATGGTTACACAATCTGAACAAGCCCTTTGGCTAGTTTTATCGCACTGAGAGGAAATCGCAGAATAGTTCAACATATTGATAATTCAATAGATGAAAAACAACAGTAAATAAGCTTATCTGCAAATTGGAAGCAAGGATACGTTGCACTCACACTAGAGACACACTTCCGTGCACTGCTCGCTAGGTGTTGCTAGCTTTAACCTGCTTTGCATCGAAGCCACAGCGGAGGCTCCTGTGGAACTTGCTGGTATACCTATTAAAGACGTCTAATGCTGTTACCAGTTCACTGTAAATAAAATGATCACCCATTAAAAGTAAGGTAAAGTTTGTTTCCATAATGTCTTCGGAGGCGAAGGGAATGAAGCATGCCAGGCGGGAGCCGCCAGTAGGCTTTAGTTAGGTTGGCTTCACCACATGACAGCGACGTGACGTCGAAAATGACTACAAGAGATCGAAGGCCACCCTCGAGCACAGTCCACATTCACCTCTTAAAACGGTTTTATAGCACCAGTGCTGCGTACAGATGCCCAAGGCTGCACAGTGGACCCGCCTCTGCATGTGAAAAGTGGTCGAAGAGCCCCTCTGAGCACAACGCCATGTTACCGGTCCTGTACCACTGGAAAGTGTACAGGTCATTTACAAGGTCATGAGCACGAGTTCAAAGTGCGCATCTTCCCACTGCGATAATCATTCCCTAACTTTGCACTCAACATAGTTTTTAAACCGCACTAGCCATCAGTGTAGATTGGCCTTAGGCCATAAACCATCAAATTAATGATCAAAAGAAGGTCATTGATTCAATACTTGGTTCTTGGGCCTGCCTTGAAGTAAAGGACAATTCAAGTATGCTCACCTGTTGAGATTTCAGTGCACATGCAAGAGGATCAGGCAGGCAGTTGAAATTGGAAAACATTTTTCCTTACCATAGCAGGGGTGTAGTTTTGGGACTTAAATGTCGAATTGTACAATCTCGACCTTGTGCTCTTTAAATCTTCTGCTGACAAACCTGGAGAATGAGTCTTACACTCGTCGTGATCATCTTTATATCCCGTGTGATCATATCGTGTAGCTAGGGGAAGGACTTCTTATTTTAAACCAATTATAGTACGCCTAATTTAATTAACAAAATTTGGTTCTAACCGAAAAAGATCGGTGTCCAGCTAGCTGGCTAGTGAGTGGGAGAAAAATGCAGTACATAAGACAAGGTCGTGGTAGGACGGTGGTTCTGTGTGTATTAAGCCACACAGTCGTGCGTTTTGAGCTGTTGCTTTGCTACATTACGTGGCTCTATACTGGGAGGCTCAAAATCCTTGCCAAATCGTCGGCTGGTAGTGTAGAGCTGTTCACTGTTATTACATCCCAGGGCAGTTACCCGGGTAGGCTTCTTCACTGTGTGCAAGGAGACTGATGCGAAACCATGCAAAAGCTTCCTGAAAATTGTGTTCTGCCTAGAGTGCAACAGTTTCGTTGTTACTGTCAGCATTCAAACTATGTGGTGCCCCACCCTCTCGTTGAACCCAGTGCTGCAGCCAAACGATAACAAGACAACCCACCTTTGGCAGTCAACTTCCACTTGAGCTTGCACCTGACGGCTCCATCATTTAGCTTCCATTAGTTTATTAAATGGCAATAGCATTTTTACTTGTAAGTCGAATTCTAGGCTGACAAAAAGGCAAAATAAATTCCAAGCGACTTTTGACTGCACAAGATTACCACCCTGAAGAAACAAAAACACACAAACACGTGCAGTAATTCATTAGCCGAAATGAATACTTGTTGCTGAAATAAACATTGAAAAAAAATCTGCCAAATGCTCAAAAATTAAAAATTGAAACGTCCAACCTCTACATATAGCGCAGTCGTCTTCAGCTAGACGAACCTGTTCTTGCATTGTGAAAATGCTGGCACATTCTTATCTCTGATGACGTAAAGCATTCCACTAGCTTTGACACGCAGTCTTGCAGTAAAGTATTGCTGTCCCATTTGTGTTGTTTGTTAGGCACAGCAGTTAGTGCTAAAGCATGTTGTTTAGTTCCTTTGAACTTTTGTAGTCCTGGTTGTTCTGGTTTCACCCTGTGTTGCTGTGCTTGAATATGTTAGCCTAAGGCCCTTTCACTGCTTGACAGTGGCCAGTGGGGTTTTCGTACCGTTTCTTCACTCACATCCACTGCTGCCTGTAGTTTGTATTGAATATTTTTGTTACATAAAGCTTTCTTGCTGTCAGCATTTCTCGTGGGCACATCTTTGTAAAACCATGTGGCTACTAAATGATTGACCCCTGCACTTTTTCTTTTTGTGTGTATGTGTTTTCAAATTTTGTGGCACTCAGAGCTTTTGGCAAAGAGTAAAGATACGATTGTTGCCCCCTATAACCTTCGAATGGCTGTGGCACGGCAAGAACCAGTGGCCGAGGGTCCGGAAATTTCTGTAACGTATGCATTTCTAACAAAGAATGTGTACAGGTGCCCACAAAAGTTTTCGGAACGCCGAAATCACGAAAAACGTCAATTTCCTCGCTGACTGCAAGCCCAGCTAGGCACTGAGGTGTGGATTGTGCAGGTCACACTTTCAGTTCATGGCTTCATGCTTGGGCTACCCAGTAATTAGACTGTTGTAATTTTCATGTTCCGAAAACGTTTGTGGGCGCCAGTACCACTGTAGTGCTCTTATGGCCAGCTTTGATTCACCCTGTAGGCCCTGTGGGTACAGTTAAAGGCTTTAGATTAAGCTTTAACGATTTTTGATAACCATTTCTGATATTGCAAAACTCAATAAACAAACAAAAAAAGATGGCACGTACGTGCCATCTTTGTTTGTATATTTATTTAGGTACCTGCAGCACCCGTTGAGGGCATTTTTGTTGGGCGCATACAGTTGCAAAGCATATATCGTCATGCAGATGACACTGTAAAAAACAAATAATAACAAATACAACGCGTTCCAATACTGAGCAAACTGATAACAAAAGAATGATGAAACCAAGAAAGACGTAAAAAAGGTAAGTTCAACAAAAGGTGCGACAGAGCATTTTCAAAAGAAGAGTGCAGGGCTAAGACAACTTCTGGCAATTTATTAAAATCATGCACTGTTTTGGGAAAAAAATGAGTTTTTAAGGACATTTATACGGCACTGGTATTCTTGAACCTTTAAAGAATGATCTAAACGGGAGGATATACATGTATAGCTGGTGGCTTTCATGTATGGATCTTTAGACAAACCTGTTGTGCCTATCAAAATATTGTAAAATTTTATTGTATTGTAAATGAAAGGTATTGCGTCTGTGTTGCAATAGAGGCCAGCCCAAATTTTTGCACATCTAAGAGGAGCTTTTGACGAAATCATAGTTTGCGGACACAAACCTTGCCGCTCGTTTTTGAATTCGTTCAAGTTTGCTTGTTTCAGGGTCCGAAGTCGCACAACCATATTTATAATCTCACTTATTTTTCACAGCTGTTGTAGCGGAATCTCATGCAGCTGTGCAGCGTGCAATAAATAACTACATTTATTTGTGTTTTCTTTTTTACAGGACACTGCATGAATGGTGCCCTGCAACAAAGGCAAGGCATTTTGTTGAGTGTAGGTCTACGGCTCTGATTGGAACGTCTTGTCACGGGTGCTCAATTTCAAGCGCACTTGCGACAGAACAAGGACAGTCGTCCCCACAACCTGCAGGGGTACATCTGCGAAAGAGTAGAGGTTTGCTTGACAGCAAATAAACAACGGGAGTGTGCTGCTGTATTTAATCACGATTTCTTTTTGTTTCCAGAGTCTAGTTTCGGACTGTGGTTAGTGTGCAGAAAAATTGGCAGATATGTGATACAGATACTGCGCCATTTCCTTTCCTCAAAAACCAATTTCATTAATTTAAACACTTTAGTCATCATGTTGGCAGAGTATCAATTTCCTTACGAGAGAGTAAAATATTACAAGAATACAAACAAAACTGGACAGCTTTATTGCACTCCTAGTGTATGAGGACCAATTTACAAGAAGAGGATTTGGGGACTGACTTCTCGAAGCATGAAGCTTTAGAAAATTGCCTCCACGATATTGTTGTTATGCTAGCAGCAGCAGCTGCAGTGTACGTACTGGGCTTCTTTGCTGCAGTGCCTCGAAACTGGCCATGTATACTGTCGGGAACCAAGAAAAGGTGCTGATAGATGAGGTTGCATTTTATTTTGTATCAGTTTGGCCTCTTCATCTTCTGCGCCTCTTTTTAAGGCGGCGACGTCTGCACAATGGCCGATTCCACATATATGGGCATTAACCCATTAAGGTTATCGCATCATACCCTTAAGGTGGAAACGTCCCCTGCAGTATTTATTCAGGTGAGCCAGTGGGTGGAGACCTTTTGTAATCTACTGCGTTGTACTCTTTAAAAAAAACTTAATTTCTTTACTTTTGGTTCTTTTCTTCCTTTGCTGTGTATTCAGTACATGGAAAAGGCATCTTACAGCATTTCAGTCATATCTAGTTGTGTGAAAAATTTTCCGATTTGTGCTCTTGGAAAACACATTATGTTCACCTCTCTCAAGTAAAATATGTCTAGAGAATCACTGAAGTTTCGCAAAAATGTGTTTATTTTATTCCCAACATCGCTTTCTTGTCTGCGCTAGTATGCGCTCCCTCAGATTCCTGCTCCGGTTCTGCCTCGTTAAGGACCCTTACCATGTGTTCAGGAAAGAAGGAGTAACTTCTCAGCCAAACAAGCAAAGTGATATCGCACTCACTAAAACGAGACAGGTAGAGCATAACTGTCAAGACCATGACATTGTTGAAAAAGCATGCTGATATACAAGGTGTTCCACCTGAGATGTATTGCAATTTTGAAAAATAGGCTTGTTCAGTTATAACTTCACACTGCTGACAATGCTATATTGGATAAAGCGCTTTTCTAACTTAAAAAGCTTATTTTACAAAATTGCAAAACATCTTAGGTGAAACACCTGGTGCACAGCGCTAGCCTTGAGGCTATGTGCCCAAGCCATGTAAATAATAATCAGCAGTATCAAAAAACATGAAAGCACGCCAGGAAAAGTTTTGTTAAATGGAAGCTGAAACGGTTTTTTGAGCATTTGAGGTTATTCAAGAATTCAAATCTATAAAGCTTCTAGGTAAAGCATGCACAGTATTTTTGCACTATCATTTCAAATGGTGACATAATCATCTATTAAAACAGCGACGATGTTTAGGCTTCTCCTCACTACGTTGAAGGAGTGCGAGGAAACTCGGCAGTGACGTCATTGTTGCCAAAATTTCAAATATCCGCTGCTTACGCCTGCATGCTGCTGTGCGTCGTCAGATGGCGCCAAACAATGCATCGTGAGGTTCAACCTCGATGGCGTCGGTTTTCTTCCATGTGCACCAGGACTCTCTACCAAATTGCTTCGAAACTACCACGGACCCTACCGTGTCCTTGAGCGCACTTCTCCCGTCAATTACATCGTTGAGCCCGTGACGCCATCACCCGATCTCCGACAACGTTGGCGCGAGACCGTCCACGTTTCGCGTTTGAAGCCGTATTACGACCCCTGCGTTCTGTTGACCCCCTAAATCGCCAGGATGGCTTTTTCCCCCGGGGCCAAATGTAAAGAGGAAGATGCTTAGCAGTCGGAGCAACAGAACCGATGCCCGGCGCGAGGCGAGACGATCAGCAGCTGAAGCAGCAGAGCTGACGCACGACGAGAGGCGAGAGCACCAACTGTTCTGGGACCGGACCTGCCCTTGCCCACTCTAACCGGCCTTCACTACCGTTTCTTTGCTGGAAACCTAGTGCCATCATACGTGACGTCATTATTGGGGCCTCTGCCCATCGCTGGGCACTTCAGAGAAGCCTGAACGCCGACGACGACTTTATTCGGCGATTACGCCATTATTTCAAATGCTAGAACAAAACGATTTCACAGACTTTACCTGCACATTTCACACATTCAGCAACCTTAAACTCACCAAATTCTAAAACGGCTTCAGTTGCCCTTTAAGGTGGTATTTTTCATGGAAGTTACTCCCATAAATTGAAGGCTTCTACGCAAAGCTGTTTTGGTTGAAAATAGCGGTTCAGAATATTCACCCGCTTGTCCACCTTCTTTCTTCCTTGGTACTTGTGCCTAGTCTGTATGTGTTTTCGGGGAGTAAATAACTACCACCTTGGCAACATGGTAACAGTTGCTAGTGTCTATACAACACATCGCGACCTTGTGAAACTGTCTGGCCGACCCAGCAGCATGGCGAGTTGCTAGAAACGAAGCCGACAGAAACGTTGACAGCATACATATAACTTCTGTAGTACGCATATTTCTTCTTGCTTTTAACAACACTTCTAAGAACACAAGCAACATGTGTGCACGTGCTTGGGGGGGCCCTGTTATGAAAATGCAGGCAGGTTTTCATAGCGTGCAAGTATGACAGTCTAGCCTGCCTCCATTGGTTTCAACTAGCCCAGCAATGTATCCTGCTATTAATACTCTTTTCTCCCACAACAGCACCAAAAGCTAGTAGATGCCATCCACATGAGTCATTGAAGCAAAATGCCTCCGATCTTGGCATGCATTTTTGACGAGATCAAAGGCGGCACAGATAGCCTCACTGTCATGGAATGTACTACTAGAACACTGGACAAAGCGATTTCACCCAAGCAAAGGTTTGTACGCTATCATTTCAATCTACTAAATATGCAACTGCTGACTGCTACTTGAAAGTGAAATCAGGTTACAATTTGAACTGCACACTGTAGCCGTTGTGGTGGCTCAGTGGTTATGGCGCTCGGCTGCTGACCCGAAAGACGCGGACTCAGTCCCGGCCGCTGCGGCCGAATTTCGATGGAGGCAAAATTTTAGAGGCCCGTGTACTGTGCGATGTCAGTACAGGTTAAAGAACCCCAGGTGTTCGAAATTTCCAGAGCCCTCCGCTAGGGTGTCCCTCATAGCCTGAGTCGCTTTGGGACGGTAAACCCAAATGAATCTAAAGTGTAAGATAGTTAGTTAGTTATATGGGGTTTTATGGCGCATAAGCAACTAAGGCTATCATGCGCCAAACACAAGGTTAGATGATGTTTTGTTAAGTGTATAGAGGTAACATTCTAATAGATTTAAAACATTGGCTTTCTTTAAAAACTTACAAACAAGTGAAAACTCGACAAGTGTTTGCTCGCCTAAAAGCAATGCGGGATGAAATGGAATGTGTTCATTGTAAAATACCGTAAAAAAATTTTTTCTAAGTTCTTCGAGATACGAACAAGAAATTAAAATGTGATTTACTGTGAGCTCCTCACCACACAATTCACACAGAGGTTTGTCTTTTTTTGTTAATAAGAAGTTATGGGTGATGTGTGTGTGACCTATGCGTAAACGACATAAAATTACTTCGATAAAACGCTCTTTATGGCGGCATGATTTCCATTCTTTTAAAATGGACTTTATGGAATGCAGCTTGTTGTGTCCTTCATTTTCCCAAGAAGCTTGCCACTTGGCTCTTAGTCTGCTATGCACTAACTTCATGTAATCCCTAGGAGGCAAATTCACATGTTTTATTTCCATGGTTCTGGTTTCTGCAGCACACATGTCGGCTCTCTCATTGTCCCTAATGCCAACGTGACTGGGAACCCAGCAGAATTTTATAACATGTTTTTGTGTTGTGACTTTTACTATATTGTGTATGATGCTTCCAATCAGTGGCTCCGTGGCATTTTTGGAGTTTAATGCTGTAAGGACGCTGCGTGAATCGGTATAAATGATGCTATTTTTGATCCTTTCATTTGTTATTTTCTGTACCGCAACACTAATAGCATAACACTCCTCGGTGAAAACTGTAGCACATGAGGGAAGTCGTACTGCATGTTCATTTTTCCTTGTATTACTGCGATTCCTACATGAGCATGAGTTTTTGACCCGTCAGTATAAAATGCAGTGTAATTTCTGTATTTTTCTTGTAGTGCTAGATATTCTTGTATGATATGGTCATGTGGTGTACAGGTTTTCCTGAGGCGTGTTAGTGTGACGTCACACACTGTGGGGAGAGTGTACCACGGTGGTAACGCTTCGTGTCTTGGGGCAATATTTTTAATTTCATTTAGTATGTTCAGGGCTTGGCATTTTTCTTCGAAGCGCAAGAGCAACGGCTTAACTGCGAGAGGCTTGTTGAAGAATACTCGGGATTGGCATTTCGTGACAATTGGATAACAGATGTTTGGGCTAAAAAATGATTTTGAGGATGTATGTACAAGTTAGTGCACTTCTTCGATCTTCTAAGGAAGGTTCATTAGTTTCCACATACAGACTTGCTATTGGGGAAGTTCTGAAAGCACCGGAAGACAACCTTAAACCAAGATTGTGGACAGGATCCAGTCGTTTTATGTATGACGGTCTTGCTTAGCCATATACTATGGACCCATAGTCTAACTTAGAGCGAGCCAGAGAACGATATATGTGTAACAGGCATGCCCTATCAGACCCCCAGCGTTTTCTTGACAGTAGTTTCAGTACATTGAGGGCCTGAGAACCTTTTTTCTTTAAGCTGTTTATATGTGGCAAGAATGTGAGCTTTTTATCGAAAGTTATCCCTAGACATTTATGCTCTTGTTTGACAGGTAATTGGGTTTGGTTTAGATATAGTCTGGGGTCGGCCTGTAGGCCTCGTCTCAAAGAGAACAGAACCGCTACTGTTTTCTGAGGGGAAAATCTAAATCCGTTTCTATCTGCCCAGGTAACCAGTTTATTTATTGTTATTTGTATTTGTCGCTCACAGGTAGGTATGCTGGATGACGTGCATGCTATTTGGAGGTCGTCTACGTAAGTTGAGTACATTATGGATTTTGGGATTACCTTTCCTATGGAGTTCATTTTGATGACAAATAAGGTCGTGCTGAGGATGCACACCTCGGGGACGCCAGTTTCTTGAATAAAAGTGTTGGAGAAGGTTGCACCTAGGAGGACTCTGAATGTACGGTTGCTTAGGAAGTCGCTCAAACAGCCCAGCATCCTGCCGCGGATTTCTAGGTCCGCTAGGTCACGGAGGATACCGAACCTCCACGTGGTATCGTAAGCCTTTTCCATGTCGAAGAAGACCCCGATACAGTGTTGGTTGTGGATGAACGCTTCCCGAACTGTGTTCTCAAAGCGAACGAGGTGATCGGTTGTGGAACATGTCTTTTTAAAACCGCACTGGTGTATATCTAAAAGTTGCTGGGACTGAAGTATGAAGGTTAGTCTGATGTTTAGTCTGTTTTCGAATGATTGTGCTGTACAGCTAGTGAGTGCTATTGGCCTGTAGCTGGTGGGACTAGTTGGTGGTTTGCCAAATTTTAGAAAGGGTGCTATGATTGCTTCTTTCCATGCTTGGGGAATTTCTTCACTCATCCATATTTTATTGAAAAATTTTAGGAGAGCCTCTATGGCAGTCTCAGAGAGGTGAGCAAGCATGGCATAATGTATATTGTCTGGGTCTGGTGCTGTCTTATTACCGGATGTTAGTACTGCGTTTAGTTCCTGCATTGTAATAACCTGATTGTTGTCTTCATGTATGCATGTTCTGAAGGGCAGGTTTTGTTTGTCTACTATTGTTTTGTGCTTTTGAACTGTGTGTGTGTGTAGTTGGATGAGCTTGAAACTGTAGAAAAATGCTCACCCAATATGTTGGCCTGCTCTTCTAATGTTGTTTGAGTACCGGGTGTTAGCATTGGAAATGTGAATGGGGTAAAATTTCCACTGAATTTCCGCACCTGCTCCCACATTTTCTTTGATGATATTGAGCTGTTTATGGAGGATATGTACTGTTGCCATGATGCCCTTTCTGCGTTGCGTCTGATGTATCGTGCTTTTGCTCTAGCCCTTTTGAAGAGGAGCAAGTTTCCTGCAGTGGGATATCTGCGAAGGGGTCCCCAAGCCTTGTTTTGCTGCTTTTTAGCCAATGAGCATTCAGTTGACCACCAAACTTTATGTGTTTTTCGTGCAATTTCAGACGTTTGTGGGATGGCTTCTATTGCTGCAGATATTAAGCATGTGACAAATTTTTCATTTAGTTCTTCTATAGTAAGGGTTTCGGCATATTCTTTTTCTAGTGTGGCCTTCGTTCTGAAAAGTGCCCAATCAGCGAGGTGAATTTTCCATCGCCGTGGCTTCGTAGGGAGGATGAATGTAGCTGATGTTGGTTTTAAAACCGTAGGTAAGTGATCACATCCCCGGGGGTCATCTAAAACATCCCAAATAAAATCATTAAAAACAGATGGTGATGCAAATGCTAAATCGAGGCAGGTCATTTTTCCAGAGCTGGGGCAGCAGTACGTTCCTTTTCCTGTGTTCATTAAACATATGCTATTTGAAAGAATAAAATCCTCGATGAGCTGACCCCTGGAATCAGTATGCTCACTTCCCCAGAATGAGGAGTGTGCGTTAAAATACCTTATTATTACATATGGCTCTGGCAACTGTTCCAGAAGTTCTAGGTCATGCATGGCTATTGTGTTGTGTGGTGGTATGTACACAGAGCATATTGTTATTGTTTTATGGCTAATGATGTTTACCGCGACCGCTTCTAAGTTGGTCTTTAATGACACCTCTCTTGCAGGGACATCGCTTTGCGTAATGATAGCGACGCCTCCTGAGAGTCGGCTAGCTTGTACTCGGTCTTTCCGGAAAATATTATATTTTTTAAAGATATTTGTGTGCTGTGGCCCAAGGTTCGTTTCTTGCAGGCACACAGCTGTAGGTGCCATTGTTTTGAGCATATCGGTTATGTCTGTAGTTCCTGTGTAGACCTCTACAGTTCCATTGTATTAGATACGCCATTGTGATAAGTTGGGGATTGGGCAAAGTTACTTATTCTCAGGAGCAGTGATTCGTGGTTTCCCTTTTTTCTCTAGGGAGTCTCGCCGCCGCTGCAGCGGTGGCGAACCAGGAGTTGTATCCATCGCCACTTTCGTGCGCCGGATTTCCGCGGAGAATCCGCGGATGCGTGTGTTTTAGATGTCAGCGGACTTTCGCTGACATCCATCTCCTCCACGGTGGACGTGGAGGACGCTTCTTGTTTTCCTTGGCCCGTGGCCTTCGCATTCGTCTTTTTTGTTGGCACCACTGAACCAGGCTCTGCTCCAGGGGCAGAGTCTCTTGGGCCAGCAGTTGCCATCTTAGAGGGGTGGGGCTACAGGTCCAGTTCAGCACAGCTGTTCTGGGTGTCTGTCGCCGAGGACGCCGCTGCTGCAAGTGGGGCCTGAGGGCCTCCAGCGAGGATCGCGTGGTCTTCTCGCAAAAGTTTCAGCCCTGTGAACTGTACCACCGACTTCTGTGGTGGGGACTTGGGTGTCGACACCAGGTCCACCGGATAGACCTGTGTGCCGACAGAAACTGAAGGCGGCGGCGGTCCCCGCGTCACCGCTTCAGAGTATGTCCCTTTCTGTTGGAAAGAGATGCGTTTTTTTGCCTCAAGGTAGGACAGGTTTTCTGTGGTCTTCAAAGTTATAATTTGTTTTTCTGTTTTCCAGACTGGGCACGACCTGGAGTACGCGCCATGTGCGCCATTGCAGTTGATGCATTTTGGTGTGCGTTCGCATCTTTCTTCTGTATGTGCGTCTTCTGCGCATGTGACACAAGTGGGTTTGCCCCGGCAGGCCAACATGCTGTGTCCAAAGCGCTGGCACTTGAAACATCGTCTCGGATTCGGTATGTATGGGCGGACTTTAGAATGGAGGTATGCGGCGTGGATGGAGTCAGGCAGAGTTGTGCTATTGAAAGTTAGTACAATATGTTTGGTCTTGATTTCAGGATTGTTTCTCCGGATTGTTATTCATCGGGCTGCTATTACTACCTGTTCGGCTAGTTCTTCCATTTACGCATCGGTACTCTGTAGGAGTTCATATTCAGATATGACGCCCTTTGAGTGGTTCAGGGTGCGGTGCGGGGTTACCTGTACGCTCATTTCTCCAAGATTCTGTAATGACATCAGTTTGGTGCTCTGTTCTTTTGTGTTTATTTCTACAAGGAGGTCTCCGGTTCGTTGCTTTTTTGCTTTGTAGTCTTTCCCTACACAACTTTTTAGGGCATTGCCGATGACAAATGCAGATAGGTTGGCTACCGGTACATTAGTGTTTGAGTGAAGCATAAAAAACTTCGCAAAAGTTTCTTGCTTCTGTGGACTCAGTTTCTTCACATCGGTGCGACCCCTTTTCGGGGGCCGATCAGATTTTTTTGCAGATTTTTCCATACGGCATGTACTGACTAAGGGTTCCCAATACTTTTTCGTCTCTGATTCACCCTTACACACCGAGGAAGGTCCCGGGACTCCCCGCCTGGTATACAGACGAGGAGCCCATCGGCCGAGGATTGACCACTTCCTCGACCGCCACCGTTCAAGGTTTCTTCCCTCCACCTTTCAACCTATCTCCACGGTACGGATGACAGCTTCGGTGTGGTGCTAAGGGTCCGTGGTGGCGCCAAGCACCAACACCTCGTTACACAAGGTGCCCCTGCGGGCTTTGTCAATGAGTGCCTCGCTTCTCATAAATGTAGAAGGTGTGGATCGACCGCTGGGCAATCTTCTGTCGTGCAGATCTCTTTCGTAAAGACTTTCAAAGTATGTACCCCATCTTTAACCCATTCCTCTAGGTCGGTAATAGGGTGTGCAGTAGATGCCTCGGCCATTCTCCACCTGTCCCAGTTCGTAACTCTTGCGATACCTATTTTGCGCTTGCACGCGTTTGTGCTTATGTCCAGAGAGAGTATGAAGTGATCGCTTCCCAGGTGCTGTTCGGTATTCTTCCAAATGGCGTTTTGTATGTTCTTGGTGAACGTCAGGTCAGGACATGTATCTCTACTGACACTGTTTCCCAGCCTCGTAGGGTAAGTGGGATCGGTGAGGATCGATAACCCCTCTTGCGTCACTACTTCTTCCAGTTTTCTGCCTTTTGGTGTCGCCGCCGGGTAGCCCCATGAAGGGTGTGGTGCGTTGAAGTCGCCCCCAATCATGCACGGGGCATGGCCCACTAATGTCAGAAATTTCTTTATGAGGGAACCAAATTTTGCGTGCCTGTCTTTTGGAGGGCTGTAGACATTCAATACGTGCGTTCTTGCCGCTCCTCTTTGGAGAGGAAGAATAGTTATATAGCAATGCGCAATGCCCAGCTGGAAAGAATCATGCAATCAATCATGCAAGAATCATGCAATCATGCAGGGGGCACGCCACCGCAACGATGCAGGTCACAAGAATGCCCTTTTTCATGCAGGACTTAATGATATGGGTTACCACGTCAACGCCGCCGGGCTGTCAAGGCAGCTGTTACAACCTGGACATGGATTCCGACGTTCGGCAGCAAGTTGACTTCATGGACAACGAAAGCGACGCCATGCAGTACCCGCTTGTCTCAACCTTTCCCCATCTGGCGAACCGTTTCCACAGCTGGCAACCAGGAACTACGCTCAGCGCCACCGCGTTGATTGGACTACAAATACCGCCATCACACTGTGATCACTCGGGGCACGCCACCGCAACGATGCAGGTCACAAGAATGCCCTTTTTCATGCAGGTTGGTTACTTACCAAATTCAATTTGCATTCGCTCTGATAACGCGTTTTTGGTTGCGGTGTCGTGCCCCATCGACGCTGACAGCAGTTTGCGAAGGTTCTTGTGCTCTTCATGCTACCAGTGTATCAACGCCTATGTCGTTTGTCTTATGCTTGTGCTAGCCGGGGATGTGGAATTTAATCCAGGACCCCCAGAGAATAACGCCCCTCAACCGTCCCTCGAATCAATTGCCTTGGCTATATCCCGCATTGAATGCTCTCAAAATACTATGCTTAGTGAACTAGCGTTGATTCGCGCTGCTCAGTCGAAGGTCGAGGATTCAATATCCAGCCTTTCAGCGCGAATTGACGCCCTGGAACAATCCACGAGCTCAAATCAGTTAATTAGCCCGAGTTTATCAGCCGATCCTGATATGGCTAAACTTTCATCCGACATTAAGCTACTTTCAGATAAATGTGATGACGCTGAGAACCGCCTCCGACGGTCCAATTTGCTGTTTTTTGGAATCGCAGATCAACAAGATGAATCTTGGTCCGAGTCTGAATCGCGGATTATTTCATTCTGCGCGGACGAGCTCGATGTCAAAATTTATAGCCACGAAATTGAGCGTGCTCACAGACTTGGCCGTTTCCAACAAGGAAAAAACCGCCCTATCATTGTAAACTTTATGAGATTTAAAGACAAAGGGCGTATCCTTTTTGCCAGCTCCAAGCTTAAAATTTCTTCCTTTTCTGTCCGTGAGGACTACTCTGCACGCGTTCGCTTGGCAAGGAAGAAACTTTTTTCGTATGGTCAGCAACGAGGTGGCTCATTTAAAATCCGTTTTGATAAGCTCATCATGAACAAAGAGTTTTTGTACGATGCTGTTAAAGATTCTGTGGTTGAAATAAATTTATAGCGCTCACCGCAGGCACACAGGTCCTTTATGCATTAATGTTTCCAGAATCGCACGCGTGCAGCCTCTGCCCCAATCGATAAATCAGTTTCCGTTTTACTAACAAATATCCGAAGTTATTTTCCAAAGAAAGAAGCCATGAAAGCTATATTGCAAGACAACAGCACAGATATTGCCATCTTTACTGAAACGTGGCTCACACCTGATATACTGAATGACGAACTTTTCCAAGATAAGCAATCCTTCACTTGTTTCCGCCGTGACAGACGAGGGCGTAGGGGAGGCGGCGTGATGGTTCTTGTTAAAAGTATTCTGGTCTCTTCTGCTGTCTCAGTCAATAGTAAAAGCGAAATAATTTGCGTGAACGTTTCTCTTGCTCATTGCACCAATATAATAATCGCATTTTACCGAGCACCTGACTCCGATCATTCCTTCATCGACGACCTAAGTACCATTCTGCTCGACATAAATAAACAGTTTCCCAGAGCCAACGTTGTAGTTAGCGGCGATTTTAATGTTGAACTTAGAAAAGCGCAATAAAAAGACAGGGACAAAAAGTATTACCAACTCGCCCAACTTTCTGCATTGCTTGAAGGGCGATTTTAACTTCCCTGACATCGATTGGGACAATCTAACCGCATCTTCCCGCCATTCCAGAGAATTTTTGGATCTTATTCTTTCGTTTGACCTCTCTCAAGCAGTGAGAATACCAACTCGGGGCACAAACATCCTAGATCTTGCACTTGCATCTAATCCTGATTTAATCCAGTCTTTATCATCCATAACATAGCGTCTTAGCGATCATAACATAGTGTTGTTCAACTTTTCAGTTCGCATCACTCCACGACAACGCTCAGTGAAATACATACGCGACTACAAAAAAGCCAATTTTTCTAAAATCAATGAACTAGCCAAATTTCTTCTCCACTTCGAACAGACTGCCTCTTTCAAGTCCATTGATGATAACTGGTCCATGTATAGAGATAAAATTACCTCTTTAACTGAATCTTGTGTACCCCTCGTTTGCATTCGTGGTGATGCCGGAAAACCGTGGTTTACCAACTCTTTAAGAAGTCTGTGCAATAAGAAAAAACGATTATTTAGACTAGCTAAGGGCTCCAACTTAGCGTCTAAATGGGAAAAATATTTTAGCTGCCTGCGAAATTACACCAATTTGCTTAAGAGCACTAAACAAAACTTTTACAGCAATGACCTACTCGATATCCTTCGAAACAACCCAAAAATGTTCTGGACTATATTAACTCCAGGTCGTATCGGTTCGCATAATATATCTTTATTAGATCAAGATGGTTGTCATGTTCCAAATGAGCTTCGCCCGGACGTAATGCATGCGTACTTCTCATCTGTTTTCACCCACGAACCAGCCGTAAACATTCCTACATCACAGCCTAAATGTATCTGAAATGCCACCTGTTAGTATCTCAGCCGAAGGAATATGTAAACTTATTGAAGATTTCAAGGTATCAAGTGCTCCTGGGCCCGACAACATTTCTGCGAAAATTCTTAAATGTACCAAAGTAATATCCAGCCACTTCCTGCAAATCATTTTCACGCAATCTATTTCTAGTGGCCAAATTCCGTCTGAGTGGAAGATTAGCCGAGTCGTGCCTTGCTTCAAGGCAGGAAACCGCTCTGATCCATCAAATTATCGTCCCATCTCGCTAACATGCATTGCGTGTAAACTACTTGAACATATTATTTACTCCCAAGTAGCTAATCACCTCAATAGAAATTCTTTTTTCTTCCCAAACCAACACGGATTCCGTTCTGGCTACTCATGTGAAACTCAACTTTTTGAATTTACGACTGACCTCCACCTAAACCTTGACTCCTTGTTTCAAACAGGTATCATCTACCTCGATTTTTCTAAAGCTTTCGACCGAGTTCCCCACCAGCGCCTCTTGGCTAAACTTTCCTCCCTTTCACTGCACCCGCTGATATTATCATGGATTCGCAGTTTCCTAACTAATCGTTCGCAATACACCGCCATCGACAACCATCCTTCTACCGTTACTAAAGTTACCTCCGGAGTGCCTCAGGGCTCAGTTCTTGGGCCGCTCCTGTTTCTTGTCTTTATCAATGACCTTCCTGCTGGCATTTCATCATCCATCCGTTTGTTCGCAGATGATTGCGTTCGTTACCGCCGTGTTAGCACTACGAACGAACAGTCATTGCTGCAGGACGACCTGAACTTGATACAAAGTTGGTGCTCTACCTGGCTCATGAAATTGAACGGAACTAAATGCAAGTTTATGCACGTGTCCCGTAAACGATCTAACCTGCACTTTTCATACTCGCTAAACAGGACCGCGCTATCTGAAGTTGAATCCTACAGATACCTCGGCATAGAAATAACAAGTGATCTTAACTGGTCGAAGCACATTACGTCCCTGGCTGCTAGCGTTTCTAAATCACTAGGATTCATCAGACGATCGCTCACATTTTCTCCCCCTAAGGTTAGACTAATCGCATACGAAACTTTCATCCGCACTAAACTTGAATATGCGTCGAGCATTTGGAATCCCCATCAAGAGTATTTAGCACATATGTTAGAGGCCATTCAAAATCGAGCTGCTTGGTTTATAACAATTATGATTCTTGGTCGAGTGTTAATAATATCAAATCCTCCGTTGGTTTACCTTCCTTGGCATCCCGTCGTAAGATAGCAAGGCTCTGTCTATTTCATAAACTTTATTATAATTTTCCCCAACTGCGTGAGAGCCTACTTTTGCCCCCTTTAAGATCATCGCGACGTTTGTTTAATTGCCGTAGTATTCAAAGCATTCATGGTTCAACCAATGCGTTCAATTCCTCGTCTTTGCCAGCTGCCATAGCCGAGTGGAATGGCCTTCCTGACAGTGTTGTGAATGAAGTTAATTCCCTAAAATTTAAACAGATGTTAATTGATTTATTCCCCAAATGATTCCCGTTGAAGGCCCTTTTTCTTCTTTTTTTTTTCTTTTTTTCTGGTGTTTACCTACTTACTCGCTTGTTTTTCTTTTGAAGTGTTCACAGCTGTATCTACATGTGTCTAAGTTTATGTTCCAACTTTGTTCTTTGTTCCTTGTGACTTGATTACTGTTCGACCCCCCCCCCCCCCTTATGTAATGCCCCCTTGGGCCCTTAAGGGTAAATAAATGATGATGATGATGATATGGCAGTGTATAATTTGTGCACTAACGTGGCAGGTAACTGGTCGTGATGATAAGTCTCATAGTCTTGGAGTTTAATAGGCATTAGGTGGGGTTCTTGAATTAGGATAGCTGGCATTGGGTCAGATTCCTGAGATAGAAGGAGATTAAGAGCAGCCTGCTTTCTCCTGTATCCCCGGCAGTTCCACTGCCAGATCTTTACTCTAGGTTTGGCCGGCATGTTGAATCCGTATCGGATGGCTCGTCCACGTGTATTGTACGGGCGAATTTCGACTTATGTCTTTTATACGCATGTTCCTTCCGAAGTGCAGAAACTGCCGTCTCCGTGTATCGTCGGTTGTTTGCAATCTGCTCTCGAATTTCTTGGAATTGAGCGTTCACGTAAACTGGAAAAGCTTGAAACTCCTCCTTGAAGGACCTTAGTTCTTGGATGATTTGTTGGTAGACCTCGCCTAAGGCAGGCTGGAAGCAATGTACTGCCTGCTGTGTTTGGTTTTCAGGAGTCGGCTGAGTTACCGGCGTTATTGCGTTAGTAGTTGCTCGCTTAAGCTCTTGGTTTTGGATTGTTAAAGCGCTCACTTGTTTTTTCAGACCTTCTATCTCTTTTTTGAGTGCTGCCAACTCCGTGTTATTCTGGGGGGAGGACGAGGGGAGGGGAGGTGTCACCCAGACTTCGCGCACGTTTAAGTGCGAAGCTCCCAGACACCCTTACAGCGTGTGGGGGTAGCGGTCTCGGACTCGAAGGAGATGCCCTCGACTCAGCGTGGCAAACTCAGCGGAGACCAGCTACCAAGTGACAAGAGGTTTTTGGGCGTTCGGTGCCCAGCTTTCGCTGGTCGCAAGCCAGAGAATGGGTCGGAGCCAGAGGTTCACAAAACAAAACAAAGTTTATACAGCACAGAGACGATACAGA
This sequence comes from Amblyomma mixtum, assembly GCF_055824585.1. NCBI lineage: Eukaryota > Metazoa > Arthropoda > Arachnida > Ixodida > Ixodidae > Amblyomma > Amblyomma mixtum. Next base: position 87,138,759 of record NC_143021.1, read on the forward strand.
GGATTTCACAATCACTAGTACAAACACATACAAAGTGATTAACAAAACAATGCAACACGTGCAAAGTTAAACTCAAGAGAGAATACAATACTCAAAGGAAATATTACACCTAAAGTGCACTAAAACAGGAGAGAGAGGTAAACAATCAAAACACAATTTGTTCACCGGGCGCTGCGGCAGTCCGACGACCAGAGTTCCATGACGATGCCGTCCCGAAGACTGGCGACCGTTGCCTCGTTGGTCCGATGCTGGCCGAGTGGTGTTTTCCCGGGAGTCGAACGGGCGCGCTTCGATGAAGCTTAAAAGGCGGTCCGGACTGACTGATAGCGGTCAACGTCCTCTTTTATAGGCTCGCTTTCACGTCTGTTTGTTCAACGCGCCAGAGTAGGCGCGCACATACACGCAGCATTTGCAGTGCTGTCTCCCTTCCCTCTTCTCACTGGCCGAGCGTCCCCATTGGTCAGAGGTCGGGGGTCGCATCTCGAAGTTTCGAGCGTGTTCTTGAGTGGCGCCGTCGCCGATGGGCGAGGGGGACGTGTCTTAGTGCACGCAAGGCTACGCCCTTTCCCCCCGTCATCTGCAGAAGCAACTCGTATGTTCCAGAGAATTCGGCGTGGATGACTCATTCCTTCGGCGCACGCCGTGGCGGTGGAGAGAGAGGCACGCGCTCGGCGGGGGCTTTCCCTCTCTCCCGTTGGGCTCGCGCCGGCGAGACGCCGTGCGCGCGGCGGTTTTTTCTTTGTTTGCTTCAAAAATGCGCCGAATTTTGTGACAGGAGGCCACTCTGCAAAGCTCACCTTCGAACCTGAAAGCTGGCCCGCGGACGTCTTCTTCAGCGCCCCGGTGGGCTTGATGAGGTTCTCCTTCCCTTGTTCTTTACCCGCCTCCACTTGACTGGCGTTCTGGTTGGAGCCTGTTGCCCGGCGTCTTGAGCTCGAACGGCCGCGAGAGGCGGAACGAGAGTGGGAGACTGATGACGACGCTCCTCGCCGTCACTGTGCAGGCTGCCTCTTCTGCCTCGGCCTACTCCTGCCTTCTTGATCTTCAAGTTTCGTTGTTGATGACGCGTTTGATGACGCGGTACTAGCGTTCTTGTTCAGCGGTCTCTGGAATTTCTCCTTGCAGTCTCTTGCATAAGTCTCGTGTGGGCCCTTGCACAGCGCGCAAACGGGTGTGCACTCGTGCGTCTCATCTGGACTGCGTTCCACAGGTTTGGCAAGCAGCCCCCTTGGGTTTCGGGCAGACGTCTGCTCGGTGACCTGGCGTTCCACAGTTGATACAAGCAGCCCTCGTTTTACGGTAGATGTAGCAGCGGCGCTCTGACCACCCGTAGTTGACCGTGAAGGGAACCTTCTGCTCGGCGAAGACGATGACTGCCGACGTAGTCTCGCCCAGTCGGCGCGCTCCCAGGATTGTATGGCTGGGTGAGGAGACGTCTTGGAAGATAGAGTCATCACTCACTTCAGGCTTGATATTATGTATTATACCCCTGCAAACATCCTCTGGCAAGGCAACGTATTCGCCCCTCCTGCTTGGGCCTACTGTAGGCCTGCAGTATGTTCTAAATAAATAAATAAATAAAATAAACGTAGGCGGTGACCGTTATACTCTTGCCGTCGAGGTGCAAATAATTAGGCTTGGCGAGACGGAACGCGTCTCCCTCACAGTGAGTACACACCATTATAATGTTCTGCTGGCTAACAACGCGCAGCGTTGGCTTTTCTTGTAGAGGGGTGTTGAGGGCTGCTTGGATCCCTAATTCGAGATCGTAGGAGCGTGGAGCCACGGATTGTAGATCCACCGTGGTTTTAGGTCGGATGATGACTTTGTATGGAAAATTCCTGAGACTCCGTAGACGCGGAGGTCTCGGTGCAGGAAGCTCTCGGCGTTCTTTCTTCTCCGGCTCTTGCTTGGGAGGTGTGGATTTAGCTTGCGCCGCTGTGTCGTTGTTGCGCCGGGACCGTATGTTCTAGCCATGGCTGTTGTCGTCCTTCGGGAGATCCTGCGGGGGCATCAGCTGCTGCTGGGATGTTAGTACATGACTGAAGTCCATCTCCGTCGGGTCGTAGCCTCTTAGAGAATTCATCGTGGTCGTGGTAGTCATGAATGAAGCGGAAGCACTCACTGGCGAGCGTCGTTAGACCCGCGTTGCGCGAACGCTATGCCGCGCATCCGCGGGAGCACCGGCGCCTCCGCGGCGATAAGGCACCCCAACCCCTTGGCCATTAGGGGTTAGCGCTCCTCACGGGTGGTGACGAGAAGTCAGACAGGCTTTAGCGCCGAAAATGTGGCACTCACAGGCTCACTGGTGGTACCAGGCCATGTCAGGCGTTGAAGGCAACTCGTGGATGGTAAATATACGGTGATCCAATATTCTAATCCGCCACAATCGAAGATTGTCAACGGAGCCCATGAATCGCACGTCCGCTCGTGACGAACGCTTGCAGCGCCCCCCGGTAGTCTTCAACGTTCGATGAAAAAGCTACAGTGGCGCAGTCAGCAGAAAATGCATGCATCTGACTGCAACCGCAATCTGCGGCTTGCCACCAGGGTTTATCATTCTCGCGAAAGGCTATGGTTATCCATTTTCTAACAGCGCGAAAAGACGACGACGTTTACACACACAACACGAGCGCTGACTTTCAACTGAAAATTTATTAACACAAAAGACATTTATACATAATCGCGCCAAACAAACACACAAAAACGTACTTAACTTATCTTGAACATCCGGCAACGACTTCTCAAGAAGGGCAAATTCACGATTTATTATTGACAATGACGGTTTAGCGACACACGCAGAACCCCCCTTATCAATGTGATACGCCTCTACTAATTCTCTGACCGTCTGATCTTTGTGTTGGAAAACTACAGACGTGTCTTGAAGAAGAGGGGTACAGGTGTGTTCACGTTGTCTGCAATGCAGAGCTAAATCTGATCCGCCTGCTTTGTCCAATGAATTAAGATGTTCCCTCAGGCGGTCGTTTAAACAGCGTCCTGTCTGCCCTACATACCATGCGCCGCAAGACAGGGGAATTCTGTATACTACCCCTTTCACGCAATCGACCCTCCTTTAAGCATGATTAGTGGTGCATTCACTTTCGGTCCGCCTACCAAGTAGGGACTCACGCCTTCTTTGTACAGCAGGGCAAATATTACTCAATTTTCTACGGGATGAAAATAAAACGTCTACCTCATATTTACGACCCACTTTCTTCAGACGGTGAGAGACAGAGTGGACATACGGAATAACCGCGACCCTCTGGCGCTTGGCTGCTTCACGGATGTGGTTGGATTTCATTTTGGACACCATTCTTTCGCACAGCCTTCCAATCGCAACTTCAGGGAAACCTGCCTGAGCCTGGCAATTTGGCTTTTCACACTTTCCTCAATCGAATGGAGGCACGACTTATTTAGAGCGGCTCGAATACATGAAGTGGCAACGCCGTCTTTCACCAACTTGGAATGCCCCGAATGGAAGCTTAGTACCCTCTTGACGGAGCGTGGCGAATACAACCAACAAACATGCCCCGGCTCAAGCCTCAGTTCTAGATCCAGAAACTGAATCCTGCCATGTTGAATAGACTCTGTGGTAAAGGTAAGACCATGGCCATTCCTGACAAAGGTGTCCAGCACAGGCTGAGTAAAGCTATCGTTCCTAACAACGACGAGGTAATCGTCCACATATCCAAGTATCTTCAGTACACCGGCCGGTGCCTCTACTAGGTGTCCAGTGCCGTAGGTTACTCCCTCGTCAGTACCACAAACCGGCATAGTTGCCCTGGAGGATAGCAGGCAGTGGCCCGCCGGCCGCAAAGAGCCGCAGTCCCGAAGGGTCATAGCTGTGCGTGTAGATGGCCGGGTCGTACTCGTCGTTCCAGAAAACCTCAGGGAACAGTCCGTCCGAGTGGACCCAGCCCCTGTTGGCCTTGAGCATGCTGTAACGCGAACGGTCGGCGTCCTTCAGGTACTTAGAGGCGCGCAAGTCGAAGAACCGTATCACGCCAATGCCCGTCCCGATGGTCAGCAAATCGTCCATGAAGCTGAGCGAGCAGATTCCACCGTCGATGCAGTTGGAAGGCACCTTGTGCGTCTGCTGCAGTGTCCGCGAGTCCAGGAATGTCACGTACGACTTAGAACCAACGGCGTAGACTCTCCGCTCGGGCTGCTGCGCCAGGCAGACGTTCTCCTGGCAATAGGGGATCTTGTAGGACGCCTTCCAGCGCAGCGTACATGCATCCCACCGGTGGATGTACGCGTTTAGCGACAGTGCGACGATCTCGCTGTGCTGACGGCTGAAGAGCAGGGCGCGCACCTTGTCGGCGTCCTTGCAGCCACGCACGGCCAGCGGTCGCATCTGCCTCGGCGTCAGCGCGGACTCGGGCCAGGAGAAGCCTCTAGTCTCCTGCACTCTCCACAGGGCGAGCGTGGAGTCCCGCGAGCCAGTCACGTAAAACTCGTCGTCTAGCCATGCCAAGTCGAAGATGCAGTCCGTGTGAGCCCGTTCACCGACACAGACGGGGTCCAACGTCGGCAGCCTGTACACGGCTGTGTCGTTCGAGTGGCGCGCCCCCGTGGCGAGCAGAGTTCGCGACGGGTTCATCTGCAGCGCGTGGATCCCGCAGTGGTTCTCGGGCGGCGGGCTCGCGAGCGAGCTCTGCAGGCTCGGGATCTGGCAGAGCTTGCAGTCCTCCGTGTCGAGCACCATGAGCTTGTTGCACCTGGTGCCGAACACTATCTGGCGCTCCGAGAGCCAGGCTGAGCAGAATATCTTGTCGATGCGGCCCAGGCTAATCTCGCGCTCGTGGAACAGGCCATTCTGGAGCAGGTGTCGAGTGCCGTAGGTCTTGTCCACGCCGAGACGTTGTCGGTACTGAAGTCCGAGCTCACGACACTGCACGTAGTCGCCGAAATTGCGCGACGTCCTCCTGGAGCAGTACAGGTCACCTCTGGTGAGCGATTCCAGATGCGCAAGACGCAGCGGGTCGCTGAACAACCGGGGCGTCGCTGGTTCGCTACTGGATGTCGGCTCACCAGGCCAAGCGAACTTGTAGGATACATTGATTGCATCAGTGCTGTCTTCGTCTGAGCGGGACCCGCTAACGCTCAGTTTTCTTACGTGAGCCATCGCCTTTGCTGTCGCCGCCGTTGACACCTGGACGGTTTTCTTCCAGCGTACACAACTGCGCGGAAACGATCTTAGCGTCTACGTGCAGGCACAGTCCTCGCAGCGCTGCCCTTCCTCCTGTTCTTCACCGTATGAAAATGGCACGTACCCTCGCGGGGGATTGGCCAAGGTATGGTGGTGAATGCCAAGGGAAAAAAAGCGTGAAAAAAAAGCTAAGAAATATAGTAGAATGTTTGACATTAGGAAATATGTATCAATTGTTAAAAATCTTTAATAAATAAACACATTAGATATTTCAGGAATAAAATAAAGTAAGCTTTTTGGACATTCGGTGGAATTTTATATGGATTTAACAGGGTAAGCGACCAGTTACAATGATGTAATCATAAAGGTAGCCGCAAATAGTGCTTAACGAGAATGCCGTGGCGCTCGCACCAAACGAGAGCAGAACGGGTAGAGACAAAGGGAGTCCTAACCTTGAAAGAGGGACTTCCAAATACTGTTTTCTCTGAAATGCGAACCGCCGGCAAGAGAGGAGATAATGGTCAATTGTTTCAACTTCTCTCCATGTGTTAAAAAGGTTTGTTGAAACGAACCCGCATCTGCATAAGTACAAGTTGAGGTGGGGGATTCTGCATCGCAAAAGCGTCATGGACACTTGACACCGCCTTGTCTTACATGAACGGACATTGCATGGGAACTTTAAATGTTGAAAGTCCACGGTATTCAGCAACGGATCACCCAAGCTGGCTGATATATGTTGGAATCGCTGGAAACGGGAGGTCTCCAACATAATAAGGTGCGGTAAGGGATATATTACAGGGGCAGTGAGAGCTGACCTTGCCAATAAATCAGCCACCTCGTTGAAATAGATTCCCGAATGACGAGGTACCCAGACAAAGCGGACATCCCTTACTGTGCGCGGAACAAAAACCTAAGGGAACGCATCAATAGAGAGGTGCCGGAAGTTTGGAGAGAGACTAAAACTGAAAGGCAGCCTGCAAGGATAAGTAACCCCGCTTCCCTCCTCATCCTCTTCTCTTTCACGGCTGTTCCGCTCTTCGGTCTATTCCTCTGGCGAATCGGACGTGGCCTCCCTCCGCGCCCCGCCGCCGCGGTTTTTTGCGGTTCTCGCGTGGAAAGCCGCGATGCTGCGCGTCTCGTCTCTGTTCTTTTATATTTTTCGCGTTGTACGGTTTAATTTGTTTATATTTTTGTTTCTTTTCATATTTGCATTTTTTTATTTGTTTCATTTCACTTATGAAACCCGTGCGTTCACTAGATGTCCCTTTATTAATGCTCAAACCGTGAACCTTCGTGGCGGAATGGCAGCGACTACCCTTGAAGTGCCAAAGGCCCTGGTTCGATTCCCAGTCTCAATAAAGTTTTTTAGGTGAAAGCCTTTAATGTCTCATAACGTCGTTAGCAGCCGTGTCGGCGGATGTGTCCGCGTTTTGACGGGTGTCCACCGCTGCCTGGCAGCGCTAAAACACGCTTTCGCGTTCCACTCCTAAAGGCGAAGCTTAAGCGTCATTAATTAGCAGTTAATTAGTATTTCGTCATTAATAAGTAATTAACCACTAAATAGTAATTTTTCATTACTTCGTCATCCATTATATGCAACGTCATCCGGTGGTGTCGTCAGCAGTGCCACATAGGCACAGTGGTACGGAAAGGGCTTTCGCCAGTCAAGGTGCCCCCTGAATATTTTTTTCTTCGCCGAAACTTGGCAGCAGCGGCAGCAACCAGCGCACAAGTCTCCTGAATTACTGCTCCACGTATTTGCAGGCTACCCGACGCCTGTCATCTGTACGCGACAAGGTGCCGAGCCCGTCCACTGAGCAAGGTGTCCGACATCTGTACGGGGCAAGCTGCCGAGCCAGAGGTGCACGACGAATAACATCGATCTCGGACAGCGTTCGAGAATCCTGCATAACGCCGGGCCTCACGGTGAAAAGCACGAACAATCGTCAGCGGTATCGCCGACACCGTCCGGCGAATTTTCAGCAAGGGGCGTTTCCTTGGCATTGGCAGCAGCGGCAGCAACCAGCGCGCAAGTCTCTTGAATTACTGCTCCACGTATTTGCAGGTTGGTAGTTTTTTCGATAGTTCTTGTTCCTGCCGCTGCTGCCAAGGCTACCGTTGAGTGTCACGCAATTATCATGTTACGCTGTTGCGCATGTCGACAACCTGTTGATGACAGCTGTCAATCACTGTACTGCTCAGAGTGTGAATTTACGTACCATGTCGGATCATGTTCAGGCGTTTCGGAAGAAACGTTCATTTCGAAACGAGCAAAGGCTTGGAAGGCCTGGAGGTGCGAAACATGTAAGGGCAGCCGTAAAGCTGAGGATACACTGCAAGGGCAGCAGTCCGATAGAGAAGTAATCACTAGGCTGTTTTCAATGGAAAGTAAAATTGACTCCCTTCTGGCCATGTCCAGCAAGCTTGAGTCGCTTGAGTCATCCGTCAGCCTGCTCTCAGATAAATTTGATGAGTTTCAAACACGTCTTCTAGCCCAAGAAAAGTCGACAAAGGATGTCACGAAGCGTGTAGAGCGGCTTGAGAAAGTTGAATGGGCCTGTGAAATTGCACAGTTAGTTAGTTAGTTATATGGGGTTTTATGGCGCATAAGCAACTATGGCTATCATGCGCCAAACACAAGGTTAGATGATGTTATGTTAAGTCTATAGAAGTTACATTATATTAAATTTAAAACATTGGCTTTCTTTAGAAACTTACAAACAAGTGAAAACTCGACGAGTGTTTGCTCGCCTAAAAGCAATGCGGGATGAAATGGAATGTGTTCATTGTAAAATACCGTAAAAAATTTTTTTCGAAGTTCTTCGAGATGCGAACAAGAGATTAAAATGTGATTCACTGTGAGCTCCTCTCCACACATTTCACACACAGGTTTGTCTTTTTTTATTAATAAGAAGTTATGGGTGATGTGTGTGTGGTCTATGCGTAAACGACATAAAATTACTTCGATAAAACGTTCTTTATGACGGCATGATTTCCATTCTTTCAAAATAGGCTTTACAGTATGCAGCTTGTTGTTTCTTTCATTCTCCCAAGAAGCTTGCCATTTGGCTCTTAGTTTGCTATGCACGAACTTCATGTAATCCCTCGGAGGCAAACCCACATGTTTCACCTCCATGGCTCTGGCTTGTGCAGCACACGTGTCGGCTCTCTCATTATCCCTAATGCCAACGTGACTGGGAACCCAGCAGAATTTTATAACATGTTTTTGTGCTGTGACCTTTACTATATTGTGTATGATGCTTCCAATCAGTGGCTGTGTGGCATTTTTGGAGTTTAATGCTGTAAGGACGCTCAGTGAATCTGTATAAATGATGCTCTTTTTGATGTTTTCATTTGCTATTTTCTGTACCGCAACACAAATGGCATAACACTCCGCGGTGAAAACTGTAGCACATGAGGGCAGTCGTACTGCATTTTAATTTTTTCCTTGTATTACTGCGCTTCCTACATGAGCATGAGTTTTTGACCCGTCAGTATAAAATGACGCGTAATTTCTGTATTTTTCTTGTAGTGCTAAATATTCTTGTATTATATGGTCGTGTGGTGTACAGGTTTTACTGAGGCGTGTTAGTGTGACGTCACACACTGTAGGGAGAGTGTACCACGGTGGTAGTGCTTCGTGTCTTGGGGCAATATTTTTGATTTCATTTAGTATGTTTAGAGTTTGACATTTTTTTCGAAGCGCAAGAGCAACGGCTTAATCGCATGGGGCTTGTTGTTGAAGAGCATTCGGGATGGGCATTTCGTGACAATTGGGTAACAGATGTTTGGGCTGTGAAAGGATTTTGAGGATGTATGTACAAGTTAGTGGAGTTCTTCGATCTTCTAAGGAAGGTTCATTAGTTTCCACATACAGACTTGTTATTGGGGAAGTTCTGTAAGCACCGGAAGACAGCCTTAAACCAAGATTGTGGACAGGATCGAGTCGTTTTATGTAGGACGGTCTTGCTGAGCCATATACTATGGACCCATAGTCTAACTTAGAGCGAACCATAGAACGATATATATGTAACAGGGAAGCTCTATCAGACCCCCAGCGTTTTCTTGATAGTATTTTCAGCACATTGAGGGCCTGGGAAGCTTTTTTCTTTAAGCTGTTTATATGTGGTAAGAAAGTGAGTTTTTTATCGAAAGTTATCCCTAGAAATTTGTGCTCTTGTTTGAACGGTAATGGGGTTTGGTTTAAATATAGTGTGGGGTCGGCCTGTAGGCCTCGTCTCAAAGAGAACAGAACCGCTACTGTTTTCTGAGGGGAAAATCTAAATCCGTTTTTATCTGCCCAGGTAGCCAGTTTATTTATTGTTATTTGTATTTGCCGCTCACAGGTAGGTATGCTGGAAGACGTGCATGCTATTTGGAGGTCGTCTACGTAAACTGAGTACATGATGGATTTTGGGATTACTTTTCCTATGGAGTTCATTTTGATGACAAATAAGGTCGTGCTGAGGATGCACCCTTGGGGTACACCAGATTCTTGGTAAAAAGTCTTGGAGAAGGTTGCGCCTAGGCGGACTCTGAACATGCGATTGGTCAGGAAGTCGCTCAAACAGCTCAGCATCCTGCCGCGGATACTTAGGTCCACTAGGTCACGGAGGATACCGAACCACCAACGGGTTACCGTAAGCCTTCTCCTGGTCGAAGAAGACCCCGATACAGTGTTGGTTGTGGATGAACGCTTCCCGAACTGTGTTCTCGAAGCAGACAAGGTGATCGGTTGTGGAACATGTCTTTTTAGACCCGCATTGATGTATATCTAAAAGTTGCCGAGACTGAAGGATGAAGGTTAGTCTGATGTTTAGAATGCTTTCGAATTATTTTGCTATGCAGCTAGTGAGTGCTATTGGCCTGTAACTGGTGGGACTAGTTGGTGGTCTGCCAGGTTTTAGGAAGGGTACTATGATGGCTTCTTTCCATGCATGGGGAATTTCTCCACTGATCCATATTTTATTGAAAAATTTTAGGAGAGCCTCTATGGCAGTCTCGGAGAGGTGAGCAAGCATGGCGTAATGTATATTGTCTGGGCCTGGTGCTGTCATTTTACCGGATGTTAGTACTGTGTTTAGTTCCTGCATTGTAATAACCTGATTGTAGTTTTCGTGTATGCATGTTCCAAAGGGAAGTTTTTGTTTTTCTACTATTGTTTTGTGCTTTTGAAATGTTTGTGTATAATTGGATGAGCTTGAAACTGTGGAAAAATGCTCACCCAATATGTTGGCCTGTTCTTCTAATGTTGTTTGAGTACCGGGTGTTGTTAGCATTGGAAATGTGAATGGAGTAAAATTTCCAGTGAATTTCCGCACCTGCTCCCACATTTTCTTGGATGTTATTGAGCTGTTTATGGAGGATATGTACTGTTGCCATGATGCCCTTTCTGTGTTCCGTCTAATGTATCGTGCTTTGGCTCTAGCCCTTTTGAAGGTGAGCAAGTTTCCTGCAGTGGGATATCTGCGAAGGGGTCCCCAAGCCTTGTTTTGCTGCTTTTTAGCCAATGAGCATTCAGTTGACCACCAAACTTTATGTGTTTTTCGTGCAATTTCAGACGTTTGTGGGATGGCTTCTATTGCTGCAGATATTAAGCATGTGACAAATTTTTCATTTAGTTCTTCTATAGTAAGGGTTTCGGCATATTATTTTTCTAGTGTGGCCTTCGTTCTGAAAAGTGCCCAATCGGCGAGGTGAATTTTCCATCGCAGTGGCTTCGTAGGGAGGATGGATGTAGCTGATGTTAGCTTTAAAACCGTAGGTAAGTGATCACTTCCCCGAGGGTCGTCTAAAACATCCCAAATAAAATCATTAAAAACCGATGGTGATGCAAACGCTAAATCTAGGCAGGTCATTTTTCCAGAGCTGGGGCAGCAGTACGTTGCTTTTCCTGTGTTCATTAAACATGTGCTATTTGAAAGAATAAAATCCTCGATGAGCTGACCCCTGGAATCAGTATGCTCACTTCCCCAGAATAAAAAGTGTGCGTTAAAATCCCCAATTATAACATATGGCTCAGGCAACTGTCCCAGAAGTTCTTCTAGATCATGCATGGTAATTGTGTTGTGTGGTGGTATGTATACAGAACATATTGTTATTGGTTTATGGCTAATGATGTTTACTGCGACCGCTTCTAAGTTCGTCTTTAATGATACCTCTTTTGCAGGGACATCGCTTTGCGTAATGATAGCGACGCCTCCTGAGAGTCGGCTAGCTTGTACTCGGTCTTTCTGGAAAATATTATATTTTTTTTAAGATGTTTGTGTGCCTTGGCCCAAGGTTTGTTTCTTGCAGGCACACAGCTGTAGGTGCCATTGTTTTGAGCATATCGGTTATGTCTGTGTAGTTTCTGTGTAGACCTCTACAGTTCCATTGTATTAGATACGCCATTGTGATAAGTTGGGGATTGGGGAAAGTCACTTATTCTCAGGAGCAGTGATTCGTGGTTTCCCTTTTTTCTCTAGGGAGTCTCGCCGCCGCTGTAGCGGTGGCGAACTAGGAGTTGTATCCATTGCCACTTTCGTGGCGCCGGATTTCCGCGGAGAATTCGCGGATGCGTGTGTTTTAGATGTCCGCGGACTTTCGCTGACATCCATCTCCTCCACGGTGGACGTGGAGGATGCTTCTTGGTTGCGATGGCCCGTGGCCTTCGCATTGGTCTTTTTTGCTGGCACCGCTGAACCAGGCCCTGCTCCAGCGGCAGAGTCTCTTGGGCCAGCAGTTGCCTTCTTAGAGGGGTGGGGCGACAGGTCCAGTTCAGCAGAGCTGTTCTGGGTGTCTGTCGCCGAGGATGCCGCTGCTGAAAGTGGGGCCTGAGGGCCTCCGGCGAGGATCGCGTGGTCTTCCCGCGAAATTTTCAGCCCTGTGGACTGTGTCACTGACTTCTGTGGTAGGGACTTGGTTGTCGACCCCAGGTCGTTCGGATCGACCTGTGTGCAGACAGAAACCGAAGGCGGCGGCGGTCCCCGCGTCACCGCTTCGGAGTATGTCGCTTTCTGTTGGAGAGAGACGCGTTTTTTTGCCTCAAGGTAGGACAGGTTTTCTGTGGTCTTCAAAGTTATGATTTGTTTTTCTGTTTTCCAGACTGGGCACGACCTGGAGTACGCGCCATGTGCGCCATTGCAGTTGATGCATTTTGGTGTACGTTCGCATCTTTCTTCTGTATGTGCGTCTTCTGCGCATGTGACACAAGTGGGTTTACCTCGGCAAGCCAACATGCTGTGTCCAAAGCGCTGGCACTTGAAACATCGTCTCGGATTTGGTATGTATGGGCGGACTTTACAATGGAGGTATGCGGCGTGGATGGAATCAGGGAGAGTTGTGCTATTGAAAGTTAGGACGATGTGTTTTGTCTTGATTTCAGCATTGTTTCTCCGGATGGTTATTCGTCGGGCTGCTATTACTCCTTGTTCAGCTAGTTCTTCTTCCATTTCCGCATCCGTACTCTGTAGGAGTTCATATTCAGATATGACGCCCTTTGAGTGGTTCAGGGTGCGGTGCGGGGTTACCTGTATGCTCATTTCTCGAAGATTCTGTAAAGACATCAGTTTCGTGCTCTGTTCTTTTGTGTTTATTTCTACAAGGAGATCTCCGGTTCGCTGCTTTTTTTCTTTGTAGTTTCTGCCTACACAGTTCTTTAGAGTGTTGGCGATCACAAATGCAGACAGGTTTGCTACAGGTTCATCTGCATTTGAGTGAACCATGAAAAACTTCGGAAACGTTTCTGGTTTCTGTGGCATCAATTTTTTCGCATCGGTGCGACTCCTTTTTGGGAGCCGATCAGATTTGTTTGCAAATTTTTCCATACGGCATGTACTGGCTAAGGGTTCCAGATACTTTGTCGCCTCTGATACACCCTTATACACAGAGGAAGGTCCCGGGACTCCCCGCCTGGTAGACAGACGAGGAGCCCATCGGCCGAGGATTGACCATTTCCTCGACCGCCACCGTTCAAGGTTTCTTCCCTCCACCTTTCAACCTATCGCCACGGTACGGATGACAGCTTCGGTATGGGGGCTAAGGGTCCGTGGTGGCGCCAAGCACCAACACCTCGTTACACAAGGTGCCCTTGCGGGGAAATTGCACAGCTCAATAAGGACGTTGACAGTCTAGAATGGCGCAGTCGTCGACTGAACATCGAAATACATGGTCTACCAGAGACGGAAAACGAGGACTTACTAAAGAAAGTGAATGAAATAGGCACAAAATTGGAACTTCATGAGGTGTGCTCGAGTGACATAACAGCCCTACACAGGCTTCCCGCGAAGCCGGGCAAAACACGGGGCGTAATTGTTCGTTTCGCAAAGCAGGAGGTTCGTGATGCCTGGCTAGCAAAAAGGCAGGCGCTACGAGATGACAACACCGGAAAGTACATCTGTGAAAATATGACTCGGTACACTCGCACTCTTCTGACAGTTGCCAAAGAATGGGCTAAGGAATCTGGCTACGCGTTCGTTTGGCACGTGAATGGAAAGGTGCTTGTACGGAAACAAGCCGGTGCACGAGCAGTTGTCATCCACGATAAGGATGACCTCGCCAATCTGAGATTATAGCGCAGGCAATTGTATTTTCAAGCAAACGCGATGCCGTTCATGTCCAATTTTGCTCACCATAGTTAGCAACTCAAGGATAAGCAGAAGTTTCCTTTATTTCATTTAAACGCCCAAAGTTTGCGAAATAAATTTGATGAGGTTGCTTTGTTTTTATCAGATTTAAACCACGAGTTTGACTTTATTTGCTTTAGTGAGACGTGGTTCACATCTGACGACTGTTTTCTTTTGCCGGGATTTGATTGTGTGTCAGCCTGCCGTTCATCAAAGCGCGGAGGAGGTGTTGCTCTGTATGTGCGTTGCCAACTACCGTATCAAATTCTAACAAACTATAACATTGTGAATGAAAATTTTGAGTGCGTAATTATTCACTGTTATAACATACTGCTTGCTCTTGTGTACCGACCGCCATCTGGGTGTTTAAAGCAATTCATGCACTTTGCAGAAGAAATATTTGAACGTAGCCTCGAGCTCAACCTCGAATGTGTCTTTGTTGGGGATTTCAATATAAATGCTTCTCCAAATTTGCATTTCCAAGATGATTTTTTGCATTTTTTTGCATTTCCAAGAGCTCTTTGAGTCGTATGGTTTTTCAAATGTGATTAGTGATCCTACTCGTGTCACTTCAAATTCTGAAACAATACTTGACCTGTGCATTACAAGCTTCTGCCCCGATGAAGTTAAATCAGGTACAATTATATGCGATCTTACTGATCATTTACCCATTTACTGTATGATACCTTCGAAGCAAAAACGCTCTTTTCTGAAGAAAGAAATATTGATTAGAGATTACTCGGAAAGAAACATGTCAAAGTTTAAAGAACTCATTATGCAACAGGACTGGGATAGCGTTACAAAGGAAAAGGATTCTAATAACGCTTATCAGGCATTCTTGATGTTTTTTATTTCTGCGTACAATGAATGCTTCGCTTTTAAAACTCTTAAGAGACACAAGAGAGCAAGAAATCCCTGGATCTCGCACGACCTGTATAACAGAATAAAAAACCGCAACATCCTTTTTCAAAAGTTTTTAGACACACGAAGTGAAGGCGATCTCCGCGTATTGAAGAAAGCGAGAAATAAATTGAATGCTGATATTAAGAAAGCAAAGAGATCATACTATGTGAACAAGTTTTCCAATATTGCAGGAAATCCTCGTCTGGTATAGCAAGCGGTCAGAGACATCACGTGTAAATCGAACTCCCCAAAGCGGGTTTCTTATCACAGCGAATCTATGAGTGACGAACAGATTGCTAACCTGTTCAACGAACATTTTATTAACGTGGGTGCTTCCGCAAATGACTGCGCTGCGATACCATGCGAGGAATTCGTCAAAGCACATTGTGAAAATACTGTATTTTTGTCCCCAACTGATGAATATGAAATACTGGACGTCATTTTGGGTTTAAAGAACCATTGCGCCTCTGGAGCTGACGATATTAAACCCGGTCCACTAAAAGCCGTGGCAGAAATAGTTAATCGTCCCCTTACACATATTCTGAACCTTATTTTTTCCACCGCAGGGTTCCCAGACGCAATGAAGTTAGCTCGTGTGGCTGTTATACACAAGGGCGGTTCCACTAACGATATGAACAATTACAGACCAATCTCTGTGCTCCCTATCTTTGCGAAGGTAGCGGAAAATATACATAAAAGACTAGTAAGCTTTCTGAGTGTAAATAACATAATAGCAAGTGAACAATTCGGCTTTAGAAAAAATAAGTCATCCGAAACGGCCCTTCTTGAAGTGAAAGAACATACACTCTAAAACATTGAAAGGAAAATATTTACCCTCGGAATATTTCTGGATTTTAGAAAGGCCTTCGACTGTGTCCAACACGACGTGCTTTTAAGGAAGTTGCCATTGTATGGATTTCGTGGCAACGCATGGTCTTTAATGAAACGCTACTTAACATCTAGAGCCCAGTTCACATGTATAAATGGCGCAAAATCCGACAGCAGACTTGTAAAACAGGGCGTACCTCAAGGGTCATTACTTGGTCCGCCACTATTTTTACTATATATAAACGACATTGTAAACATAATAAATAGCACTAAGTGAATTTTATATGCAGATGACACGAATGTGTTTTTCTCGGGCGCTGACGTAGTCGACGTGTTTCATCAGGCCAACGAATGGTTAACTGGACTGAACTTATGGCTTCTTTCGAACAGACTCCAATTAAACACAAGTAAAACTAAATACATACTGTTTAGACCGAGGGGAACCCATCCGCCCACGAACTTGCACTTAAAATTTCATAACATTAATATCGAACAATCGACTACAGTTAGATTTTTGGGGGTAATATTCCAGGAGAACCTTTCATGGACGCCTCACGTTGACGCACTGCGTAGGGACCTTGGGCGAGCCGTGGGAATTTTAAACAAGATGCGATACCATGTTCCGTCTGCTGTAAAAAAGCAAATCTACTATGCGCTTTTACATTCACGCTTCTGTTACTGTTTCCTAGCATGGGCTAGAACGACTAAGACAAATTTGGGTTGTCTTTTCTCTTTGCAAAAGCGAGCAGTGAGAGCAATAGATAATTTAGATCTTTTGGAGGACACTGCACCTCATTTTAAAAGTAATAAAATAATGCCAATTCACAAACTCCATAAACACAAACTGGCCCTGGAAATTTCGCGTCTTCACGAAACAGATATAACATTTCAAACTAAATATCATGCCCAACCTAGTCCTTATTATCTACGACAAAACTTAATACCAAGGCCCCGTTCGCGTACAACATACGGTGATCAAAAACTAAGTTATTTGATTCCGGGTTTCCTCAATGCGCATCCTGAATTAGCTGAGATACTGTTTACTGCCACGATGGTGCAACGACTGAGAAGAACACTTAGAGACTTTTTCTTAAATGAAAACTAAAGACCATGCTGTGCTGATAATTTCGTTCGCCTTCACTCCGGATCTTTACCTTCACTGTGATGATTGAAGACGTGCGCACATAGATCACTGTTTTTCATAACACCACACTACTGATCCATCTTATTGTTTTTATGTACCTGTATTGTGTTTTTTCATGCCCTTTCATATCATGCAGTATTGATGTTTCTTTTGCTTTGTAATTATTGTGCTTATGTTATGTTGTTTCCGCCGCAGCCAAGCGGGGCGCGGCCCCGTCAGGCATGTCTATTGCATTTGTCGCGTCCCCCAAGGCATTTCTGTAACGGAATGTCTTGAATAAACAAAGAAAGAAACAAAGAAAGAAACAAACAAAGAAACAAAGAAAGAAAGAAACAAACAAAGAAACAAAGAAAGAAAGAAAGAAACAAAGAAACAAAGAAAGAAAGAAACAAACAAAGAAACAAAGAAACAAAGAAACAAACAAAGAAACAAAGAAACAAACAAAGAAACAAAGAAACAAACAAAGAAAGAAACAAACAAACAAAGAAACAAACAAACAAAGAAAGAAACAAACAAAGAAAGAAACAAACAAACAAAGAAAGAAACAAACAAAGAAAGAAAGAAACAAACAAACAAAGAAAGAAACAAACAAACAAACAAACAAAGAAAGAAACAAACAAACAAAGAAACGAAGAAACAAACAAACAAACAAAGAAACGAAGAAACAAACAAACAAACAAACAAACAAACAAACAAACAAAGAAACAAAGAAAGAAAGAAACAAAGAAAGAAAGAAACAAAGAAAGAAAGAAAGAAAGAAAGAAAGAAAGAAAGAAAGAAAGAAAGAACTTGAACACACTTGCTAACATTCCTTGCTCACGACAGTATGAGGCATTAAAGGCTTTCGCCTTAATAAAGCGATTCTGCTCGTATTCTGCACATTGAGAGGCGCGCTGACCAGGCCGCGGGCCGACAGTGCGCCGCTCAATGTGGTGACGATGAACACGTACTGCGCGGGCCGCGGGCGAACGGACTGTCGTGTGAATCGCCCTTTAACGCCATTTTAAGTACGTGCGCAGTCGCCTTCTTTGCGCGAGGAACACGCCGGCCACACAAATGGCTCGAAGGGCAACGCGAAAATGGCGAGCCGGCTGCCCTAGAAGCTCGCCAGGAGCAGAACAGCTGTGAAAGAAAAGGCGAGCAGAATACCTAATACTAATTAAGCTTCGCCTTTAGGAGTGGAACACGACAGCGTGTTTTAGCGCTGCCAGGCAGCGGTGGGCACCCGTCAAAACGCGGACACATCTGCCGACACGGCTGCTAACGAAAGTTTGAGACATTAAAGGCTTTCGCCTTAAAAACTTTATTGAGACTGGGAATCGAACCAGGGCTTTTGGCACTTCCAGGGTAGACGCTGCAGTTCCGCCACGAAGGTTCACGGTTTGAGCATAATAAAGGCACATCTAGTGAACGCACGGGTTTCATGAGTGAAAGGAAAGAAATAAAAAAATTCAAATATGAAAAGAAACAAAAATATAAAGAAATTTAACCGTACAACGCGAAAAAAAAGTTGGAGGCTTATCAAGGTTAAGCCCCAGTGGATGCGAAGCAGCCTTCGTTTTGCATTCTTATTATTAACGTCCTTAGCGTTTGGAGGCATCTTGACCGCATACACGCCCGACGCAAAGACGCTGGCGCGGTTGCGGGCACAGAGACTGACGCGTCGGCGCGCGCGCCGCTTCATCCCTGGCGTGACGTCACATATCACGTGATGCAGCGATGGTGGCGCCGCCGCCGCGTCGCGCGCGACGGCGCGAACCGCAGCGTGGAGGCCTCCGCCGGGCGACGTCCGACGGCGCCATGGAGGAAGGAAAAAAAGAAGAGAGGCCCTTTCCACACAGCACCCTGGGAGAAAAGTGTGGAGGAAATCACGTGGTTTTTCCTCGATTGGGAGGCCATCTTACTCCGGCAGCTTAGCAACGGCGTCGTAGTTGCTGTTTACAACCCGGGCGATAGCAGACGGCCGCGGCGTAGCATTTGAGGTGCGGCGTAGGCGTGCTTTCCTCAACTGCTCGAGTTTATTTTTGATCGTGCTCACAGGCTGACGTTGGCGCCGTTCACTCATATCTCAGGTGGAATTCGCCGCAAAACTCTCGTGGTTGCGTGCATTGATTTCAACGTGCTCGGCGACCACGATCGCACGGGCATTTCGTCTACTGCGTCACTGCTCGGAGCCGTCGGGAGACCGCCGCTGCATTCGCGCTGTTCGTTCACCAGTGATTCAATACGGCGTGCGCTAGAGCGGTCGTCGGCGCATTGTGCGGACGTTTTGCGTCCTGTACGTGCAGTGTGTGTGTGCTATTCGCGCTCCCGTTTACATCGGCAGTGAAACCTCGTTGCTACCTATGCGTGTTCTTGCAACGCTCCAGCGATTGTCACTGACGTTGGTATAACTGTCATTTTCGTTTTTCGACGATTGCGCTTGTTTGAGCAGTGGGGGCCATGACATGGGCGGAGAGCGATATTGTAAAGGAAGCAGCTGCGCTCGCTTTGCACTTATTATACAGAAACTTTGTTACATGCCCGTTTGCAGCGTGTAACGTTTGAAGCGTCTAGCGAGCTGTTTGCCTCGGGGACGTGCCGGGCTCAAGTGTATTCGTTCATATTGTAGCGTGCAACGCGAAATCGAACACCGGAGTACGAAAAACTGCGGCGGTCCCTCAGTGGTCCGAGCGCGCGAGCGAGAGCCAACTAACTTCTTTCTTTTCTATAGTGCATGCACTACTTCTGTATCTTCGAATGCATGTATCAATATCGTGGCCAATTCTGTGGTTTTGGTCACGCGCTATGTTTATACCGGTTTCCTGTAGCAGGTTTGCAATTGCTTTTCTAGCTGATGTCATGGTCAAGAAGTGCGAAAAAGGCGAAGCTCTAACTGAATTTGGAGGCCTTTTCTCACATGCGTTTATTGTGCCCATGTCCTGTGATAGTGTTATTTGTCGTATAAAGTACGTGGTGAAATGAGGATCCGCATGTGCGCTGAATTTCATTGATGCTTGTGGTGGTTATATTGTGATCAGGAAAGTAAAAACAGCGCTAAATTTTACACAAACCACACAGAAAGACGGACAGCGCCCGTCCTGTCCATCTTTCTGTGTGGTTTGTGTAAAATTTATGCTGTTTTTACTTTCCTCAACATAATGTCACACGAACTAGCCCAGCAAAAGGGCCTGTGATTATGTTGAAGAAAAATAATTTGATGCATTCATTACGTACAACAGATCGACTTTCATTGCCTGTATTGTCGATCACAAGTAAAGTGTGCTACTATGCAGTGACATTACAAGATAGTATTTCACCAAGTAGAGAAAAGTGAAGCGTATAGCTGCAGCTCTGCACATTAAATATGAAACACAGCATTGAAATGAGGCACAACACCATGAAACTTATACTGCAGCCACTGGGGACTCCTAAACTTCTAGAAGCCTGAAAAGCCACGGTCATATATATTATGCACATTACTAGATCTGTGGATGTGAAACATATGCGATGTTGCCATGCTACAAAGGGTGGATTTACGGAGGGGGCAGTCACATTTTAAACGTATATTTTCTGAAATTTTTTAATTGAGGAAAAGGTGTTCAGAATGGTTGTCCTATGTAAAATTTCAGTCTTTTGAAGAGAAGCGACGACCCCCCCCCCCACCCCCCATCCATAAATCCTCCCCTGCCGTCTACTATATGCACTTTGGCCCTCTCCGTTTCTGTCGCCTCTATGAATGGCTTTTGGAGTTGTGAATCAAAAGTCATTGTTGGCACGGCCACCATTACAACACGTTATGATACTACATTTTGTGTTCAGGGTCAAGAACTCAAACTTATTAGTATATTTGCCCATCCTCACTGCTGTATGAGAAAGCATTCCTTGCATGGTCAGCCGCACGAAAACATGCAATGAAGATAAGTATGGTATTCGACACCAACAAAAAAATACTGCAGAATTTTTCTAATCCTCACTGCTGCAACAGAAGCCATTGTTGACACTGCCAGCTTCCAAAACATACAGAATGGAGGCAGATTGCAACATTCAGCGACAAGAGCTGCAATAAAAGGCAGGTTGAACTCTAAGGTGGGGTGTGGTCATGCATGGCAGCATTGTACGACGCAGTACGAAGCAGTAACTGGAAGTAGCCGCCTGTCTGACACGGGTATTTCCGCTTTATTAACTTTTCCGCTGACGAACACCCACATAGGGCACCCTAAACCGGCAAGCAGCCAAGCGCCACTCGCGCGGGGGCCTGCGCCCATGCGGTAGCACGCTCCTTCGTTGGCTTTGAAACGCGCGCGCAATCGGCGCGGCGGCGAAATGTACACAGAAGCCCGCCGGAGTAAGATGGCGCCGAGCTTGTTTCCGGCTTCACAAAATGTCACGTGACGGCCTCTCCTCTTTTTTTCCTTCCTCCATGGACGGCGCGATATAAGGCCCCATCTGCAGCCGGTGTGACGTCATCACGTGACGTTACATCATGTGATCTCACTTCAAGGTCAATGGTGGCCACCGCCGGGCGTCGCGCGAAGGCCCGAAACCTGCGTTAATATGCTTCGCATAATATAAAAGAACAGAGACCAGACGCGCAGAATCGCGGTTTTCCACGAGAGAACCGCAAAAAACCGCGGCGGCGGGGCGCGGAGGGAGGCCACGTGCGGCTCGCCAGAGGAATAGACCGAAGAGCGGAACAGCCGTGAAAGAAAAAAAGAGGAGGAGGAGGAGGGAAGCGGGGGAGGAAGGGCGGCGCTGCGAGGTGGGTTCTGCGACGCCAACGAGGACTGAGCCTACGTGCATACGTTTCCCATTTAGACTTTTCCAGCTGATGAGCGCCATGCATAAGAGGAGAGGCCCTTTCCCATGGAGGAAGAAAAAAACTAGGAGGGAGCATGACGTCACAATCTTGAAGCCTAGTCATAAAAAATATAGTGGAAAGCATCATGCGAAAAAGGCCCTCACGTGACAAGGCAGCGGTAACTCTTAGCCGGATTTCGGTTTCGGTTTCGCTCTCTCGTTCTACGAGCAACTGCGCGACCATCTGCTTGTGTTCACACTGACGGCTCCGTGGTGAGCACGAACTGCTCGCTCGCCGCAGCGGCCACCATCCCCGAGCGACGCGTGCGCTGAGTGCGGCGCAGTGGAGACATTGGAGCACATGCTCCTTCGCTGTGCCGCTTCCGCAGTGCCGCGTCGCGAGATTCTCGCCGCCTACAGGGCGCTGGGTATCACCCCGGACGGTCTCGAAGCGCTCCTGTGGGCGCGCGGCAGTGCGCGCAATCGTGACAGAACAATGGTGAGCCTCTGTGCGTTCATCAAGCAGGCGGACTTGACTTCCCGCTTGCTCTTTGCCAGGTAGTGCACGCGTGACACGAACGCCCACCCCGGCCGCTAGTGCAGTGTGCCGAGCGCGCGATTAGTCCGAGACAAGACGCTACGTGCGCGCGGCTATGTAGTACATACAGTTTACTTCTTTTTGTAAGTGATTGTGCGCAGTGGCCGGGAGACCCAGCGCAGGGGCAGATATAAAGCCGCCGGCACTCTCTCTCGACAGCGAGAGAGAGAAATACTTCACTGCCGCATTTCACCTCGGAACCGCGTATGTGCGCGAGCGTATTCGGCGCGACTTGTGCCTCGAGATTAGCGGAGAAAGGCGGGCCCATGGGCGGGCCGAAGTCCGCCTGCGCGAGAAATAGAATCTTGCGCAGCGCGCCGGAGCGCTCGTTACCGTCCGCCGTGAGCGCTCTGGAAGCCACTGCACCCTTTTTTAGAGGCTCGTTTTCTTCGCCTACTCTCGAGTTCTGCGCTTAAAGCATGCGCTGAAATAAACGCTCCGTATGTGCGTATAACGACGAGAGCAATTGCTCTCTATTCTCTATATGAAACACAGTTGAACAGTGACGAGGTAGCGGCCGCACCCTTTGAAGAAAAGTTTACCTCCAGTTCTCTACAGTGCTCCCAAAAACTCAAGAGTGTAATCAACAGAAGTGTTGAGACGCGGAGCCTTCAGACAACCTCGAGCTCGGTACGCATTCCGCCAAAGCTGCAACACAGGCGCTGCGCTTCTGCGCTACATCGGAGCACGGACGTTCACTAAAAAGCACCGCTGGTTGGCAGTCTAGTAACTGTGGAGTAGGGCCTATTTCTCAAGAGTCAGTGCGCAAAAGGGCCCTCGGCAGCGGCGTCAGAGGAGGATGGCTTGCAGAGGCTGAGCGCACTCTCTCCTAGTTTTTTTTCCTCCATGCCCTTTCCACACAGCACCCTGGTAGAAAAGTCTGGAGGAAATCACGTGGTTTTTTCTCGATTGGGAGGCCATCTTACTCCGGCAGCTTAGAGAGTGTGTCGTAGTTGCTGTTTACAAACCGGGCGATAGCAGACGGCCGCGGCGTAGCATTTGAGGTGCGGCGTAGGCGTGCTTTCCTCAACTGCTCGAGTTTGTTTTTGATCGTACTCACAGGCTAATGTTGGCGCCGTTCACTCATATCTCAGGTGGAATTCACTGCAAAACTCTCGTTGTTGCGTGCATTGATTTCAACGTGCTCGGCGACCACGATCGCACGGGCATTTCGTCTACTGCGTCACTGCTCGGAGCCGTCGGGAGACCGCCGCTGCATTCGCGCTGTTCGTTCACCAGTGATTCAATACGGCGTGCGCTAGAGCGGTCGTCGGCGCATTGTGCGGACGTTTCGCGTCCTGTACGTGCAGTGTGTGTGTGTGTGCCATTCGCGCTCCCGTTTACATCGGCAGTGAAACCTCGTTGCTACCTATGCGTGTTCTTGCAACGCTCCAGCGATTGTCACTGACGTCGGTATAACTGTCATTTTCGTTTTTCGACGATTGCGCTTGTTTGAGCGGCGGGGGCCATGACATGGGCGGAGAGCGATATTGTAAAGGAAGCAGCTGCGCTCGCTTTGCTCTTAGTATACAGAAACTTTGTTACATGACCGTTTGAAGCGTGTAACATTTGAAGCGTCTAGTGAGCTATTTGCTTCTGGGACGTGCCGAGCTCAAGTGTACTCGTTCATATTGTAGCGTGCAACGCGAAATCGAACACCGGTGCACGAAAAACTGCGGCGGTCCCTCAGTGGTCCGAGCGCGCGAGCGAGAGACAACTAACTTCTTTCTCTTCTAGTGCATGCACTGCTTCTGTCTCTTCAAATGCATGTATCAATATCGTGGCCAATTCTGTGCTTTTGGGCACGCGCTATTTTTAGACCGGTTTCCTGTAGCAGGTTTGCAATTGCTTTTCTAGCTTATGTCATGGTCAAGAAGTGCGAAAAAGGCGAAGCTCTAACTGAATTTGGAGGCCTTTTCTCACATGTGCTTATTGTGCCCATGTCCTGTGATAGTGTTATTTGTCGTAAAAGTACGTGGTGAAATGAGGATCCGCATGTGCGCTAAATTTCATTGATGCTTGTGGTGGTTATTGTGTTCAGGAAAGTAGAAACAGCGCTAAATTTTACACAAACCACACAGAAAGACGGACAGCGCCCGTCCTGTCCATCTTTCTGTGTGGTTTGTGTAAAATTTACGCTGTTTTTACTTTCCTGAACATAATGTCACACCAACTAGCCAAGCAAAAGGGCCTGTGGTTATGTTGAAGAAAAATAATTTGATACATTCATTAAGTACAACAGATCGACTTCCATTGCCTGTATTGTCGATCATAAGTAAAGTGTGCTACTATGCAGTGACATTACAAGCTAGTATTTCACCAAGTAGAGAAAAGCAGAGCGTACAGCTGCAGCTCTGCACATTAAATATGAAACACAGCATTGAAATGAGGCACAACACCATGAAGCTTATACTGCAGCCACTGGGGACTCCTAAACTTCTAGAAGTCTGAAAAGCTACGGTCATATATATTATGCACCATACTAGATCTGTGGATGTGAAACATATGCGATGTTGCCATGCTACAAAGGGTGCATTTACGGAGGGGGCAGCCACATTTTAAACGTATATTTTCTGAAATTTTTTAATTGAGAAAAAGGGGTTAGAATGGTTGTCCTATGTAAAATTTCAGTCTTTTGGAGGGAAGCGACGCCCCCCCCCCCCCCCCAACCCCCATCCATAAATCCTCCCCTGCCGTCTACTATATGCACTTTGGCCCTCTCCGTTTCTTTCGCCTCTATGAATGGCTTTTGGAGTTGTGAATCAAAAGTCATTGTTGGCACGGCCACCATTACAACACGTTATGATACTACATTTTGTGTTCAGGGTCAAGAGCTCAAACTTATTAGTATATTTGCCCATCCTCACTGCTGTATGAGAAGGCATTCCTTGCATGGCCAGCCGCACGAAAACATGCAATGAAGATAAGTATGGTATTCAACACCAACAAAAAAATACTGCAGAATTTTTCTAATCCTCACTGCTGCAACAGAAGGCACTGCTGACACTGCCAGCTTCCAAAACATACCTAATGGAGGCAGATTGCAACATTCAGCGACAAGAGCTGCAATAAAAGGCAGGTTGAACTCTAAGGTGGGGTGTGGTCATGCATGGCAGCATTGTTCACTGCTGAATCGAAAGCAGACACGTGCACACTTGAGTGACAAAGATTCATTAAAATATTTGTCTTGGCTACTAGCTCATTTCACGGCCTTTACGTTTTTCATATCAGTGGCATGCACTGCTTTGCTGGTTTCGGACTGATGTAGTTGTAGACTTCGCGTGATATTTTGTTTACTTAGTAAATACGCAAAAACATGGAAGCGTTGGTATCAGTTAACATGATTTTTAAGACATACAAATATACATTTTTTATTTTAAAGAATGCATATTTCACTGTTCTAGACAGTGAGCTTTACCTAACGCACAATGGCATTCTCAATGGCAATGCAGTTATTTTTGCGTTTGATCCCTCCGCAAATTCTATGAGGAGGCCGCGCTGCAACACGAGCCCCACCCCAAACAAAATTTCTGGCTACGCCACTGCCAAGGAAGCTTATAATCTCCGCCGTCAGAAAAAAAAAACGTAGCCAAAAGTGGCGACGGGTGCTGCATGTCAAGATGGGTCACCGCAGTAATTGAAAGCGAAGGTCACTTCCCGCGCTCGCAGGAGTTGAGATAAGCATTTTTCCCGGCTGCTACTAATTGTGACCAGGGCCGAGCAGTGGGAGACAGCACGAATAGGACGCAGTAACTGGAAGTAGCCGCCTGTCTCACACGGGTATTTCCGCTTTATTGACTTTTCCGCTGACGAACAGCAGCATAGGGCACCCTAAACCGGCAAGCAGCCAAGCGCCACTCGCGCGGGGGTCTGTTCCCATGCGGTCGCACGCTCCTTCGTTGGATTTGAAACACGCGCGCAACGGCGCGGCGGCGAAATGTAAACAGAAGAGCCCGCCGGAGTAAGATGGCGCCGAGCCTGTTTCAGGCTTCACAAAATGTCGCGTGATGGCCTCTCTATAGTGCCTGGAATATACTGGCAGTATGCCAGTATATTCTAGGCACTATAGCCTCTCCTCTAAATTTTCCTTCCTCCAAGCCGCCATGACAGCAACAAACGCACTGACACCCGCTAAGCGTCGCTTGCGTGTCTATGAATTCGAATTCGAAACCGAAACTTCTGCGAGCATGTTTTGTGCATCATGCACACTCGCAATTATTTTGTGATTGTTTTCAAATCGTTTCAAACGTATGTAGACAAAGGCCGATGCTCTGGAACATCCAGCAGTGGGCCGTATTACAACCGCTTGGGGAAGTATTTAAAAGCTTTTCTGGTTGGCTATACTCACGCCCAAATCACATTGCAACTTCACAAGAGGTAGTATTTGGCTGTTAATTTTAACTAAAGCTACCCATGAGAGTGCTGCTTTCTGGAAAAATATATTCAAGCACACGTATGTGCACGGGTGCATAACGTGATTCACAAAGAGGGAATGGTGACTGCGACTATCGCTAGGGGGACGACTGTCGCTGGGGCCTTTTGGCGCGAGTTTTGCAGTTGTTTGCGGCTACGTGTCTCTGCCGCGTTACCGGACGCAGACAACAGCCTGCTGGACCCCTCGACCTTCAAAGAAATGGCAAAGAAGCGACGCCGTACGGCCTCGACACATCTGCGGGGAATGGGAGGAACGTTTCTGAATCACCGGGTAATATGCTTAGTCGTCGGCGCCCAAAGAAGCATCAGATTCGGCCACCGTGAATGCGGTGGAGCTAAAATTGGTAAATTGGTTTTTGAGGAAAGGAAATAGAGCAGTATCTGTCTCACATCTCGGTGGACACCTGAATCGCGCCGTAAGGAAAGGAAGGAAGGCGGGAGTGAAAGAAGAAAGAGAGAAAGAGGTGCCGAAGAATCCGGAATAATTTCGACCACCTGGGGATCTTTAACGTGCACTGACATCGCACAGCACACGAGCGCCTTTTGCGTTCCGCCTCTATCAGAACGCGGCCGCCGCGGCCGGGGGGGTGGAGCCATGCACGAAGTGGTCCTAAAGGGCACACAAAAAACGTCTTTTTCAAATAAAGTAAATTCACTACAAAGCGTCATGAACAGATCATTCGATATACTATACTTGCTTCGTGCCTCACATTTGTAAAAGCTCTTCTGTGCACAACGACTCCGGAAAGCTTTCAATATATATCGTGTGGTTATATTTACACTTTTCCTTCTCCGCCCTACTGTCTTAGCTGCTTTTACGGCTCAAGCCATTTCATGAAACCCATCTTGGAAGGGTACTATAGGGGTATCTTGTTTTAGCCAGCGTCTTCGCTTCGCCGGACGCGGTTGTTGCGACGCACGTCTTTTCTTTCACTCTTTCCTCTTATCTTTTAGCTCTCTATCTGCACATGGCAGCGGTAGTGCCTCGCCCCCCCCCCCCCGCCCCCGAGATTGAGCGGTGGGTTCAGGGGGCAGCATATCTTCTGCTACAGACTGACACATTCCCACGGGCGACGGGGAGTCCATCGTTTCCTAGACGCGAAGTGTTTAAAATGTGTTTCTATTGAAATTGTAATGTTGTCGTCCAATGTTGTGTCCTTGCAAAGGGCTATTTGTGTATCCGAAATAAACCGGTGTTTTTAGAAGACTGGAGTTGTCACTCGCCGGGCGAGACCATGGCTCGTGGACCCTTTCTTTAGAAGGTGGGGCCTTCAGTATATAGCCTATATGCCTTTGTACATCTTCCACTAACATCATCTGAAGATACCATGTCACACGTAATGCATATGCCCGGCCTGAGCAATCCAGATATCGTGCATTTAACGTTCGATTTATCGCATGCACCATAGTCAAAACGCTCCACGACCATAAGCGAATATAGCAAAGCTTATTTTGTAGCCCTTAATAACTGGGCTCCTTTTTGGATATTTTTTCACCAGGTTATCTGGACCGCTCAGTAGAAACAAAAGTGTCCTAAATGATTCATTGTCTTATCCCTCTTAGGCGTGTGCACTCCAATAGCCATGCTCCATGGTATAACAGATATTTAAAATGACTTTCGAAGAAGAAGGAAAGACTTTTTCGAACTGCTAAGTATTCACTAAAACCTGCCCATTGGACGGCACAAAGGACAGCTGTTTCAGCATATTAACATGCACTGAAGTCCACTAAATCCACCTTCCTTAACGTAACCCTCCTGAACATTCTGAAGACTAATCCAAAACACTTCTGCAACATAATAAAACTTGGAAACACCAATTTAAGTGTCGTTATTGCACCCACCGGTGAACCTGCTCCCGACCACCTCTGTGCTACTGCATACTTTTCATGGTTATGGTTTTATTGACACATATATCCTTCCCGTCCCTTTCAGTCTAAAATTGACATTTCTGAAACTACACTACATTTCTGCGTTACAGCATTCCGTACAATACGAATGATGTGTGTCGACGCACCGGAGGTGTTAAGTTTACCTCAAACGGCGCAGCTGACATTTTCATTACGTGCACCATTCACGCAATACATGTGTGATCATTCCTGCATATTGTTCACGCAATATCATGGGCGTCCAGAAGGGGGGGGGGGGCAGGAAGGGCGGTTGCCCCCCCCCCCCCTGGAATTACGGATATTATTTATGCGCTAGTTCCTTTTTGGTGCTAACCCACCACCGCCCCCACCTCTGGACGTCGGGTTCCCCCCCCGCCCCCCGGAAAAGGTTCCGCGGACGCCCTTGCGCAATACAGAAGGATCTGTCTGTGCACAGTGAGTGCATGCAATTTAATGCATGTACGATATACCTTACAATTGTAGATAATTGCAAAAAAAAATGTCGACGATTACGTTACTTCTTAATGCGAGATTTGACGCACCTCATCAGCTGTTTAAGCTTTTCGGTAGATTGAGGCAAAGAATTCGAGCAAGACATGTATGTGCAATTGCCGACAACTTGTTATTTTTCACACATATTCCTTCAAGAAACACTCCACTAACTGTTCTGGATTGTCATGAAGGAAGCTTTGTGGTCGGAGTAGGCACCCTAGGATGGATGGATGGATGGATGGATGGATAGGAGCGCCCCCTTTGAACGGGGTGGTGGCAATTGCCACCGTGCTCAGCTTTTCTTATTTTTTTTTTACTGTGTTGGCAATTCTCATTATGAATCGCCATCATCTTTGCCTACAGTTTCCTACAATTCTAACCTTATGCCACATCTCTGCTTTTCAGCCTCCAATCGCATTTTGCTAACTTCCACTGCAGATTTATTTACATGACCATTGTAATCTGTAAACCCTTGGGCCTCAGGAGGAGTAGTGCGACGTGGCTCCACCTGGCGACAAATTATTTTGTCGCTTCTACACTCTACCACCAACTTCTTGCTTGACTGTTTTCGTGCGCACACTTTTTTCTTAGAACCTGGACGGACTTGATTTCTTTCTTTCCTTTTTTTTCTTGCTTGGGCTGTATTTCGAAAAGATGTCTGCTCTGCTTTTTTTCTCGAGCTTGTGGTGCGAAAAGGAAGCGGGATGCAAGGCCACACCCAAAAGCACCTCACTTCCCCCCCTCCCCCCCCCCCCCCCCGCAGCACCAAAACACACGTGAGTGCCAGCGGACGCCCACCACTCAACTACTCTGAACTTTAGCAAAATGTGATGCGCTGCTGCTGCAAAAAAAAAACAGAATTTCTAAACTTTCATCATTTTTCGACCGAGTCGGTCCCAAAATACAACAAACTTTTGTTGTTCTGCCGTTATGACAGGTAGGGTTGCGAAATTCTCTGTTATTGCGACAGAACTGGCTCTGTCGTTAAAACAGGAGACTGCTCAATACCACAGAAAATCTTGTTGTTACTCCAGGAATTTATGTTGTCAGGTCCCAGAATACTACAGCAAAACGTGTTGTGACAACAGAAAATATTATGTGTTTTTCAACAGTAATATAACAAAACGCTGCCTATAATGAGGGGTGGCTTTTTGAACATTCCTCGTGACAGGGTGTAAACAATCGCCCGACATGCCGGCTGGCATAGTAACTCATCCAATCTTACAAAGCATAAGTGTCTGGAGGCAAGTCACATGCGCAGAGAAAAGTGTTTCTTATGGGCCGCAGAGGAAAAGAAACACATCATTGCGCTTTGAGCAGAAAAGCTTGATTGAGGGGTCGTCAGGGCGATATTTCGGTACAGCAGAGTGCCGCTTATTTTGAGTTCGGCTGTGCTGTACCGTAATTCGACGCCGACACTAATTGAAGCGGGACGGGATAGTCCAGCGCTGCATAATATTTTCTTTAAGGTAACAGCGAGATAAGCTGGCATCTTTATACAAACCGGCATGCGCAAGTTTACTATAAGGAGAGTCTCTAATCGACGGCTGTAATGGAACATCTGACATGAAAATAACCGAGCGGCGTCTTTTATTGGAGGTATGCGAAAGCAGCGTAGCTGGTATTAACGCAGTAGCGATGCTTTGGAACACCGATATAGGGAAACTATCAGCTGCATTATATGCGAGTGCGCAGAGTTGAAATATTATTGAAAACTACAATTATAGTCTTGCTTTGAAGCATATTTTATTGGTGTTTTAAAACAGCTTACTCGTTCACCGCAATTTTACCCTACAGACTGCGCATACTTTCGTAACTCTCAGCAGGGTGGAAATTTCAAACAATGTACAGTTATCGTTTTAACGCTGGCATGCCCTGCTACCTTGCGACCACGTCCGTTACCGTGTAGTTTCTAAAGATTGCATGTCTTTACTCTTGCCCCGTAATACGCCGCCAAAAGCTCTGTATTCGACTTCATAATCGCTCTTCTTTCAGATCGCTTAGTTTAGATCCTGGAAAATTTGGGAAATCATGGATGAGCAAAGTCAGCGCAAGGGATACAATATAACGCTTAACTCAAAAGAAAACATTCGACAGAAGTCTGTCTGGTTGGGAAATTTAATGTTAGGAGAAGGTAAGTGACGCCAACCAAGTAAAATACAGGAAAAAACACGACGTTTCGGGACCGGCTCGGCCCCTTCTTCACGGTGTGACTACGGGCGAGCGCAGCTTGGCTTTTTAAGCCCCTGTGTGGAGGACCTGCGGGTCAATGGCCGCAGCCCATGGACGTAGGATGAGGGGAGAGTCCCCAGGGAACGATTAACATTCTCTCGTGTTTGCTGTATGTGCCACGACTCGAGTAGAAGCCTCCACACCATTGTATTGGAAACGGAAGCTAACCCACGCAGGAGGCTTCTACTCGAGTCGTGGCACATACAGCAAACACGAGAGAATGTTAATCGTTCCCTGGGGACTCTCCCCTCATCCTACGTCCATGGGCTGCGGCCATTGACCCGCAGGTCCTCCACACAGGGGCTTAAAAAGCCAAGCTGCGCTCGCCCGTAGTCACACCGTGAAGAAGGGGCCGAGCCGGTCCCGAAACGTCGTGTTTTTTCCTGTATTTTACTTGGTTGGCGTCACTTACCTTCTCCTAACAATATAACGCTTGTTTAGTCGATTATTGCTACACGGTTCGCATGGGGGGGGGGGGGGGGAAGCATGCAAAACAAAACGAAACCCAGCGCCCACCAGGTCTCCCCTCTGCAGCACTGACCCTATCGATGAACGAAAAGGATGTGAGGATCTATTCCCTAGATGTTGCGCCGCTGCGATCAAAATACAATGCATCGCAACGAGGATTGTAGCCGCTCGAACAGCTACATTACGCGGCCAATATTCACAGTGCACGAGAACAGAAGTAATGAGATCCGAACATAATCTGCCGCTAACAGCGGAACAAGACCGACACCTCAAAAGGACTGCCAGAACAGGCGCGGTATTCCAAATTACGCGTTGAATCACATGTACCAATGCCTAAATGCCTAAAGACACTAAGTCGAAGCAGTATAAATGCGACAAAAAAAATATGCCAGTTCGAAATTATATTTACCCGCGAAATCGAGAAAACATTTACGTTGTGAAAGCACTACAGTAAGGTAACCCAAGGAGCGTCATGAGCACGTCCCACTCACTCTGGACTGTTATGCACTGTTCTTAGAACCCCGAAGTGCTTGCAGCGACGTCAACGCTGGAAGCAGCAATGAACCCTTGAGCTCTTTCTACTGGGCCCGTGCTCGGCTTCTACTTCCCCTCCTCGTGACCTGCGCTGCGTTTGCAGCCTGCCTCTTCTTCCGTCACACGAAAACCAAGCGAGGATTCAACCACTTATTTTGCGATAAAATTAAGGAGACGAAAATGTTAACATATAGATAAACACATGGTTCTGTTACGGCTTAGTTGATTAGTGGTAGTAGAGCATATTCTTTAGAGAAAACTCAGACCGGGGATGTGGCCTCGGTTTGTTGCTCCAAGAAAAAAGAAGATGCTGGTGGTACACAGGGGAGGAAGGCAGTGTGGATTCAGGAAACTGGCGTTAGCAGCTTAACTTACATAATTGATCATACTACTCTGAACACGGAAAAGAAACAATCACTTATCACGGAAATGATGCTATAACTATTTCTTTTTCCTTATATTGTTCTCTTTTTTCCGCTCCCGCTATAACCTTCATGTAGGAGGGAGGCATGCCTCTCTCATTATTTTTTATTTTGTTTTATGATAATCGATGCGCGACTAAAAAATTTGATGCCTTTTCTATCGGGGAAGGTCTTCGAAGTCTTTTGTTTACTTTTGTCTCGACGAGAGAATGATGTGAATAAACTTTTATTGTCCAACACAAAAGGCTTCCCGGCACTAAGGCCAAGGAGGCAGGGGGCGCCGCCTTTACCACCACCATCAAACCTAGACGTTGGCCAGGAGGTCTTGTTCCCTGGCAGCGTCTTCGGTCAGTCTGACAAGGATATGGTAACTGTACAGGTGTTCTCTCATAATTAGATGACATTTCTGCAAAAATGTACTTGTATAATAGCTACTATTTCGTATTTAACATCGACAAAAATTTTGTTCTGTGAAATGTTTCTCTGGACAGTCCTTTCCGAGTCCTTTTCGGCACAGTGCAAATTTTGTGGCCAGAAGGAAAACTTGTACCATATGGTATGGGCTTGTCAGAAAAATGACAGCATTGACATCATAAATCAGCCAACGCGGGAGGGCTGGGAGGCGGCCCTGTCCAGCTCGGACCTCGAGGAACAACGAGCCCTCGTCGCCAGAGCACGGGCAGCGGCTTTTGCCAACGGCGTCCCGGACTAGGGACCCGATCAGCCTTCCCTTCAACTAAGGCATTGTGGCTTTCAATAAATGTTTTCATCATCATAATCTGGACATCTTGTGTAATTGTGGTCATCAAGACTATACTGCAGTAATTAGTATGTGCTGCAAACATTTCATAGTAAACTTGTAAACTTCCCGCAATGCGCGGGAAGAAAGCTTCGCCATCGCGACAATGTCCCTGTGATGGAAGAAAGTTTATTGCATAAGTGAAATATCTGCGAGTCCTAGGTAAGGCGCGAGGAAGATCTCACGACTAGTATCTTGTGATCTTCGACATTATCAATAAGTTTGCTTTGAAATGGGATAGTACTAGCTAGGTTGAGTGGCATATTCCTAGATCTGTTTGCTTTATGGGGGTTTAACATCCTAAAGCGACTCAGGCTATGAGGGACGCCGTAGTGAAGGGCTCCGGAAATTTCGACCACCTGGGGTTCTTTAACGTGCACTGACATCGCACAGCATATGGGCATCTCGAATTTAGCCTCCATCGAAATTCGACCGCCGCGGCCGGGACCGAACCCGCGTCTTTCGGGTCAGCAGCAGAGTTTTATAACCACTGAGCCAACGGCTCAGTGCAAGTAAAAAAGCTCCAGGTGGCTGAAATTTCCGGAGCCCTTCACTTCGGCGTCCTTCATAGACTGAGTCGCTTGGGACGTCAAACCCCCACAAACCAT
This sequence comes from Amblyomma mixtum, assembly GCF_055824585.1. Classification (NCBI taxonomy): domain Eukaryota; kingdom Metazoa; phylum Arthropoda; class Arachnida; order Ixodida; family Ixodidae; genus Amblyomma; species Amblyomma mixtum. The sequence goes on from NC_143021.1 coordinate 87,172,645, forward strand.
ACTCTTAGATAAAAAAAATAATTAACTTTGTCTTTTTTTTTAGGTAAAAGTAAGTTGGTTATATTGAGACTGAGATGAGATGATGAATATAGACAGATAAAGAGGACTTTGAAGCACGATGCTTAAAGAAATTGTAATATCAGTACACGCGGAGAAGTCTGGGTGTAGTAGATAGTTATCTATAACCGGCGCGAAAAAAATGGCTGGCGATTTAACATTCCTAAGCGCGAAATAATGTGCGAAAGCACGTTTTTGCAGGTGAACACCATCGACACGTAATTCAAAGCGTGATTGAGGTGTCCACTTGCTCAGGGAGCCAGTTATGCGCATTTCTGTTCCTCAAAATCCCCGGAGTGTAAACCTTCCCCTGGTTTTGAGAAAGCGCATGACTGCTTCAAATGTAACTGCTTTGTAGGTGGACGCCACTGCCTACTCACAGCACGACTGAGGTATCCACTGACCTAGTGAGACAGTTACACCTGCCACTTAAAAGCTTCACACATAAATACACACACCGGTGAAACCTGAGGAGTGCGGTTAGAAGTGCTTTCGTACTGAAGATAACAATGAGCAAGCGAAATGACGCACATTGCAGGCTCAACGCATTCCCGTTTATTTCGCAAAACACGCATATTCGGCCCGTAGTCGTCTTGGGTGCGAAGAAATGAGAACAGTGAGACGTATCAAGGCCACAGCCGAACCCATGTACCATACGGCGTCAAGTACCACAGCCCGGCGTCGTCTTCGTTCGCCCCCTCTACGTGCGGTCTCGCTTTGGCCGCGGTTTTGGCGCAGACCCGCCGTGGTGGCTCAGCGGTTAGAGCGTTCGGCTACTGAGGCGGAGTATCCGGGTTTGAACCCGGCGGCGGCGGTCACTTTTCGATGGAGGTGAAACGAAAAAAAATTGGCAGTGGCTTAGCTCAGCTATGCCAGGATGTACTTGGTGAGAGCTACAGTTCCCCCCTGGTTACGCATGTTGCCGAGTTTGTTGTTGTGACTATAATGTTAAGAAGCACTGAAGAAATATTCGATGAATCATCACCCCACATACCTATAAGCGCCATTCAGGCGTCCACTGAGCCGGGGAGCCAGTTATGCGCACTTTTTTTCCTTAAATTGGTCCGAGTGTAAAACGTCATCGCCAACGCCAATGAACACAATGAACGCCGACGGCCTATGAATTCAGCGCCGCGTTTCTGCTGCCCTTCTCCGGTTGCCGCGCATGCGCATTCACGCGCGGCTCCTCGCTCGGCGGCGGCGGCGAACTCTGACGTCATGCACCGCCCCCTGCTGCACCTCTCTGGTTTCGCTCATGCGCACTATCGACCTCCCAGGCTCGCTGCGAAATGCTCGACTGGGTAGCGTAGTGTAGCTCTCGCTACATAAAGAAACTGGTTCAGAAGCTCGCCAAGTTGGCTTTCCCACGTTGCACATAGATAAAGTTGCGTCACTTTAATCAAATAGAGACACAGTCTACGTATTTCATAACGCAGAAGATATAGACCTGATTCCAGTGGTTGTACCACGGCCAGAGACATTTTAGCAATGTACAATGCGACAAAATTAACTTACCGTGTTATTAAGAATGCAGTTCTCACATTCGATATTTCGAACAACGATGCTGAATAATGTCTTTTATACACGGAACTTACCTTCGATGTAGCGCGCCTTCAATTTCGCATTGCAATGTTGCGCCTAAAACAAAGATAGTTAACTTGAAAAGATTGCAAAGAACTCTGTCGAGTAGGTAAAGGTGTTCTAGGGAAGCCCAAGTAATTATAAAAACTGGCTTTTTTGGAAGTAAAGCTGTCCTTCATTGCGCATGATGAGGAATACTGTGGCGGACATTATGAAATGAGCTCCAAGTAATGATTAATGGACCTAATTAAATAATTAAGTTAAATTGTTGAAATCCTCGGTGAAATCCTAGTGCTCTGTGAGCCAGACTCGGCTCTTGCACATTCTGGGACTCACCCTTGGCTCTCGGACATTCTGGAAGCCCCACCCGGCTTGCGCATATTACGCGAGGATGTCTCCTGCTGTGCGAGCCTTACGCGGCTTGCGCAAATTATGTGAAATATGTCTCGCGTTCTGCGACCTCGCTCAATCGTCGAATTTTGCGTGGCAATAAACGCGCAAAGATAGCCACGCAGAATCCACGCTCAATATTTTCAAAAGGGCGTGCATGCTTTCGACGAAATGTGAGGGGTAGCAGATTGAGATTAGATTTCATTGAGGATACACTAGCGGTGCGGTGATAATTAGAGAAGATGAAACGAGCTGCATTATTTTGAATCATTTCTAGCTGGTTAATGAGGGCAACTGCGTCGGTTTTAGAAAATCTTAGAACTTTCATAGGTCGAAGGTGGGAAACTTAAGCATCCAAAATCCTTTTGGGCTAGCATTTGAAATGCTGACGTAATCACCAATTAAAATCCGGATGGAATTCAAGCTTCTCCGCAGCACACAGCGCCAAGAGGGAGGGCGCATGATGACGTCATCGAAGCTACCTGTGCTATCAGCAAGAAACGAAACCGACGAAGACAACTAAAGCACGGACTGCAAAATATGCCGCTCTTAGCCTGGGAAGCTAAATACTAGCTCCTGCTATTTGAATTTCTAATACAAGAAGACTTCTTTAGAAGTGTTATTCAACCCCACTTGTATTTCCAATCCAGGAGCTAATACGTTGTTTTTGTGTTGCCACCTGAGTTTTCTTGTTCGCGTTCCATTAGTTGCTGATAGCACATTTCCAACGCGTAAGCGTTTTCGTTGAAGGAAAAAGCCAACGCTGCTGAAGGCTAATGACAGCATCAAGCGTAGCGCTGCAGGATTTGGTTGACGGCAGCGGTATTTTGAAACATTAAGGCGGAAGCCTTTAATGATTCATCGTTGTAAGGAGGAGTTGTCGACAGAAATGTCACGCTTTTCAATTGGACGAAATGGTCGTGACGTCACAGTGTGCGAATTTCAAACGGGGCCAATTGTACTTTGGCTAGTCACCATGCAACGAATTAAAGGGATGGCATTGCGATGCTCTAAGTGAGTGAGGTTAGTTAATTCGTTAATTAAGCAATTAGCCTGATTAACCTTTGTAGTCAGACTAGATAATTAAATAAAACCGAGTAGAAAATTGGTCGAGTTGGGGAATCGAACCAGGGTCTCCGGAGTGCGAGACGAGCGCGCTACCACTCCGCCATGCCCGTTTTTTTTTTTATTGCATTTTCACAACGGGTACAAAGAAGTAAAACTTGTCAGCAACACTTGCACTGACACAGCAGGTTAAAATTTTCAGTTCAACCAAGTCATCCAACACATTTAACCAAGTTGGCTGATCAGGCAGTGCCTGATACACTTCCTTCAGACGTATGACACCTTCAATGAAATGCTCGCGTGGAGATCTCACAACTACTTCTGCATTGTTGAATTGTGTCCTTGTTTTCCATAAACTATGGAGGCCAAGGAGCATAATAGTGTCATAAGGGATGTCCTGTTTTCCTACGGGTAAGAACCTGATGCCATGCGGGTGTAGCGGTAAATCTTTCTTTAGTGTTCTTTGAAGCACATCCCAGAAAAAAAACGCATCCCAACAATCTAAAAAAACGTGATCTATTGTTTCAGGTTTTTTACATGGAAAGCAATATGTTGACCAAGGGACAAAGAGTCCTTTATCATGCTTCCATGTTTTGACCGACAGAGTTCCGGTATGAAGTTTGAAGAAGAAAGTTTTCAAAGATGGGTAAACTGGCATTCTTTTAACCCTTTTGAGCACATCTGCTCCTGGGCCTCCGCAGTTTGACAATCGGTAAATGGGTACAGGGAGCATTGATTAAATTAAATCTTTATACATATTTTTTCTAGTGACATTGGAGAGGTACTGCATTGAAAATCGCACTTGTAACATTCTGCACGCAAGCACAACTTCACGCAGATAACCTCTCACTGTACCACGCACGTTTTCAACAGAGCATACTACAACTCCTGGTAGCAATCGACATAAACGAACTTGCATAACTGTGCGAAGAAAAATATCGTTCTGGTCGCGAAGAAACATAAAGCGAGACACGATTTGTCGTACAAATCAGGTTTTTTACCGTACCTTGGTTTTTTACCGTAATTTGTCGTACCTTGGGGGATTCCCCTCAACATTTGACCAACACTGTTCCCACTTCGAGTTATTGATCAATTCGATCTCGCCCTACCATAAGCTTGCCGTCCTGGTTAGCTCAATTGGTAGAGCGACTGTTCCGGTGTAGCGGTGGTCCTGGGTTCGGACCCGGGACCAGGACGAATTTTTCTTTAACTACGAAGTTTCTGAGAATGCTGTATAGCTTTCCTTTGTAGCCGTATGGCTGCGCTCGGGTGGATGCCAATGAGTAATTACTCCCTTATTAGAAATCTACTCCACCTTGGGGGATTCCCCTAAACATTTGACCAACACTGTTCCCACTTCGAGTTATTGATCAATTCGATCTCGCCCTACCATAAGCTTGCCGTCCTGGTTAGCTCAATTGGTAGAGCGACTGCTCCGGTGTAGCGGTGGTCCTGGGTTCGAACCCCGGACCAAGACGAATTTTTCTTTAACTACGACGTTTCTGAGAAAGCTGTATAGCTTTCCTTTGTAGGCGTATGGCTGCGCTCGGGTGGATGCCAATGAGTAATTACTCCCTTATTATAAATAAATGAACAAGACCGAGACCTCCTCTCTTGACGGGCAAGAATAAGTTTGTTCGACTAGTTCTGTCCCATGTCGACGCCCAAATAAATGCAGCAAAAACCCGATGGATCCTTTGAATATTGATCCGCGAGGCGCTCAACACATTCATGACATACCATATCTTGGAGATGAGGAACAGGTTACACACAGTGGCGCGCGAGAACATTGATAGTGGTCGCCCCTGCCACCCACTGGCCTTTTCCTTTGCTATTGCCACTTGTTCATTCCAGTATGGTTCGGGGTTGCTATAAGAGTTCAGCGGTACTCCAAGATACGTCGTCGGAGTTGTGGCCCACCGAAGTCGGGAGTAATAGTCTGGCGTTTCCTCCCAGTCACCATGCCAGAATCCATAACAACTCCCAGTTTATTCGCGCTCCGGTGCATTTGCAGAACTTCTCAACAACAGCCGTGGCTTCATAGATACTCTGTTTACTTGAGCAGAACACGGCGATGTCGTCTGCATAAGCTAAGATTTTAACATGCGCTGACAGTAACCTGAAGCCAGTTATACACTCAGAGTTTAGTATAGCCAGACAAAGGGGCTAAAGATAGATTGCGAACAATAGGGTTGACAAAAGACATCCCTGCCTCACTGAAGATCGTACGTGTAGGCTTTCAGTCAGCTCCCCATTAACAATGACGCGCGTTGTGCAGTTCGCGTACGTCATTCGTACGCCCCCCGTTATTACACAGCCCACATTAGCCTGATCTAGCAAGCTGAACAGAACCTCATGAGATACACGGTCAAAGGCCTTTGCGAGATCTAGCTGCATCATTGCCACCCTGTCGCCTAGTGCATCGCAGCATTCAAGCACACTTCGCGCTATGTGTATATTAGTGGCTATGCTCCGACCCTTGATACCGCAAGTTTGATGACTCCCCACTAGCATGGTTATGACGCCCTGAATTCGCTTTGCCAGAACCTTCATGAATATCTTATAATCTACGTTTGTGAGGCTTATCGGGCGATAAGACCCCACCAACAGACGTTTTTCTGGCTCATAAAACTTCGGTATGAGTACAGTGTGCGATGTTGTGAATGACAATGGCGTACGCTTTTTCTCGTACGCTTCGACAATAACTTTCAGCTTCCAAAGTACTTCCAAAGTACATATACTAAAATTGGAACGATACAGAGAAGATTAGCATGGCCCCTGCGCAAGGACTCCGCCATGCCCGCTCCATGGTATAGAATGAACAAAGGCGCGTCTAGTTCGTTGATTCCCATCTTCCTCCCTTCTCTTACGGCGAGGTTCAGGTGTCCACTGAGATATGCGAGATAGATACATTTCCTTTCCTCAAAAACCAATTTACCGACGAGCAAGGCGTACAGCCGAACGGGGGATGGCGTTCTATGGACTCCCTGGCAGCGTTGCACGGCGCTGTCGCGTTCCACTCTTAGAGGCGAAGCATAACATCTTAACCACAGATCAGTGACAAAAGCAGTAGCACTGCGCTTAAGGCGTCCGCCTCACCGCACTTTCGGTCAGCAAAGTGCCCCCCTGAATTTTTTCTCTTCCGTGACGTCGCACCGACCTTGCACGCACTTCGCCGGCGCATTGAGGAGAAGCCGAAAATTCAATCGCCGATCACGTTCCTAATTTAATACAAGCGCAAAAAACACTTGGCACGCTTTACCTACAGCCTATACGGACTTGAATTCTTGAATATCGTGGAATTCTCAAAAAGTGATGCATTTGCCATTTAATGCGTAATAAGGGGCCTTCCAACTTTTGGATTCGGGGTCCGTCGTGAATAAAGATGACTTTAATCATGACGGCTGCTGAGAGTCCGCTGATGGCAGTGCCGCCTCTTGTCTACGAGGGCGGTAACTTTACTGCCATGAACAACCTCTTAATGTTTCAGTTGTTTCAGCGCTCAATCAATTCTGTCGATAAGTTTTTACATGCAATGAAATATGCTCGGTACGCTTTATTTGTCACATAATGTGGCGCTAAAGGCCAGCTATCGATTGTCGATGGTTGCTTTAGAAATGCACGTTGGCCTCCGAGTAGGGTCCGTGCTCCTTCGCGTATCAAGATATGACTCGGGCATGTCGTCGTAGTTTTTATCGTTCACGTCATTTGAGACTTTCATCGCGTCAATTTCGGGCTCAACTTCGTGTGTGGAGTCGTCGCAGCGAAGTGCGATGTCGTCATGCGTTTTCCTCTGTGAAGAATCTTGGAAACTGCCTGCCTCGGGACCCGCAAATGAGACAAGCCTGTATCTCGGTCCGCCGAGAATGCAGTAGCATTCACTCTCGTGACGCATTTGACCAGGCGAATTCGAACCGAATCACTGCCGCAAGACGTCGCACGCGCAGTTCGGAGCTAAAGAAACTATTTGGAGAGCCCGCAGGTCCGCTCTAAACAAATGTGTTCGCTACAGTACAGTCATTAAATTTATGAGCGTGAACACAGTAGCGCGTGCCCGATAGCCTCGAAATCTATTCGTGACGATACGAGGCGGCCGTTTTCGTAAACAAACTGGAAAGGGAGGTGTGCCCTTCGGCTTGTCGGGAGTAACCAAGGCGGCATAACCCTTTCCGCCACGTTGCTAAAAGCAGCCGTCGCGTATTGCTACAAGTAGGGCTCGAAGCTATCTACCACACACTCCCGTTTTGACACTCATAAACTTCATTGCTATACTTAACATTCTGGCGGAAGCGATAGCAACTAGCACATTTTACGCTCGTCGACGAACACAACCGACCGCTCCTTTCAGCCGCGCTGAATTTAAAGCTGGCAAATGAACTTTTGAGGCAAGGCCCAAATGATATGGCTGTTATCTCGCACGACGTGGAAGCGGCAGCGCGTAACGGAGATAATTCGAGATAAATGCCGCCACGGTCGTTGAGTGGTAATGGTTCTCGGCTGCTGACCCGAAAGACACGGGTTCGATCCTGGCCGAAATGGTCACATTTCTATGGAGTGGGAATTCTGGAGGCCTGTGTACTGTGCGATGTCAGTGCACGTTAAAGAACCCTAAGTGGTGGAAATTTCCGGAGCCCTTCACTACGTAGTCGCCATAGCCTGACTCGCCTTGGGACCTTAAACCCATAAACAGTTTCAAGTGAAATATGGTGGCGCTGCGCGGCACGAAGTGATGAATCCTAGCACCTTGGTTATGAACTAATAAACATTACAGAACTTCATGGTAATATAACCGATGCGCTAACAACGGTGCATTTTATTTCATCCCTTCACTTCGCGCTCTAGAATTCGACCAGCCGCAGCTAAAAATACACGCCGAATTCGGAAATGGTTCGCTGACTGCCTGCTGATGCACCAATTTTAGGTGAGATAATGCATATTTCAGGAACCTTCCACATATATTATCTCATCTGACTCCTCGGGAATATTCTGTGCAGAGAAGGCGATATTTTATGAAGGCTCTCTGGCTGTATACAAAACGTGTGCTGCTAGTATGGGGCAGGTAGGAAAGCGTGCGGCTTTCCGCGACACCCGCACAAAAAACACCAACCGAGGGATGAGCAAGACAAAAAATGTACTCACGTAGGTTCTCCCTGCAGTTGCGTCGTCGGCGTCCCTGTCCTACTTGGTCGTTCAAGGTAGAGCGGGCGCGGCACAGCGAGGTAGAATAGCTTGGGTTGGCTGCCTGTGGAGCGTATAAACAAGTCGCGAGAGCGGAAATAAGCAACACTAAGCTAAACCAAACCAATTACTTCATATGACCTGGAACAGATATTTGCGCTGAAAACATAGCTACCCGGGCACAAAAGAAAGGAGGCGCACAATGCGCAAAAGACTCACACTGGATTTCCCTAGAGTTGGGACTTCGGCCTTCACGTCCTTCTTGGTCATTCAGTGTAAAGTGGACACTGTGCAGCGTGCTACAACTGCGTCACTAAGCAGCCAGTGTAGCAACTCGACACCTTCGCAAGTCTTAAAAAGTTCTCTGGTTCTCTGTTGCACCCAGTACTGTTTGTCTGGAAACCACGCCCCCGCTCCCTCAAGTTTTTATTGTGGCGCCATCATGTGACAGCCACGAGACACAAAGCAGAGCAGTGTTTTATTTTCTTATTTTTTTATTCAATTATGCCCACCACCTTTTAGCAGCGAAGGCAGGAGCGGGTATGCAACGTGTACGAATGAATCGTCGATGACAGATAACAACAAGAAAAGAAAGGAGACGGGCATGCAGTCAAATTTCTGCGCAAGAAACCAGCCTACAAAGAAAAATAAAAAAACGCCGCTTTTACATGCATGGCAGGAAGCATCAAAACCTTTTTTTTCGAGAATGAAACTAAGCACACAAAACTTACTGGCTTGATCCCACTGCAGATAAAAATGCTTCGTGTGATGATAGGTTGGTTGCACGTGAGTAACCAATGCTAATAGGCTATCGTAGTTGGAAAGAACGACATGTTGTATTGGTTCTGCACTCAGGAACTGCAATTGGTTTGTCATTTTCGTACCCATGGTCTTTCCTGTTCTGCTATTCTGCATACCAGACTGAAATTCTTTTTTTTTTTTTGTATGGTAATTGATGATGGCGAAGAACATTATCAAGCGACGTATGTTTCGTCGAGATTAAAAGGTGGGCAAACGGAAGCGGCTGAGAAGGTTAGATACCGACACCTGTCTTCAGTAGGCATGGCATATAAATCGCAGTGGTTTTTGTTTTAACCCCAGCTGCACTCCTTAGACTTCTAACGTACCTTTTAGTACGTGGATCCCATGCCAAATCTACAGGGCGTTGTGGACAAGTAAATACTCTTCAAATAGATAACGTAATCTCATTCGACACTGCGCAGCGGAGGGTGAAGCCGATAAAAAAAATTATGGCGCTGCTTAACGCAACTTAAGCGGGCGATGCAATAGCGGTGTATTCTGGGTACAATGTGCACGAATAGAAGTACATGAAGACGGCGACACCCAAAGCACAGAGACTGGCAAGCCCGTTTAGTGCGGACTAGCACATGAGCCTGCCAGTTAAACACGCGAGATGTGCAGTTGCGGCGATGGCGTACTGGTCTAGTGCAGGGGCTGCTGAAGCTGTACTATCAGTGCCGCCGTCGGTTCTGAACTCATTCCCAGCCATGAAATGTTCATTTTATCTGTTCACCACGTCCACCCCACACCTGACACACTGACGCCCCCGCCAAGCTCATCGTCTCCGATAGTGGTGTCGACACTGCCGCAGCATCCCAGCTCCTTCGGAGGTGACTGATTTTGAAATTTCGCTCTATCCTGTGATTGGTTCTTTGATGTCACATGGCCTTGATGATGTCACAACTCTGTCGACCAGTCACTGGATTTCGTGACAGAGGAAGCCAGGTTTTTGCCTCGAAGACAAGTTAACCGCTATCGCATAGAAGACACAAGCAGCACTAAGTTTAATGAAAGCATTTAGCGCATTCAACATGAGATATAGGAAAGTTTTCCAGCGCCGTTAAAATGGTCCGACCGAGGATCTTCCGATGAGGGGACACGTGTGCGAAAAGTGAATGCGATTCACTGCGACGCACCGTTGCGAACGGCACCGCAGCGACCGATCGCAGCTCTCTGCCTGCGTCCAACCCGGCACATGGCAACTTCAGACCGAGCGCGCCTCGTCGCATCGACAAGTGACAAGAGCCAATAAAAGCGCGGTGAGCGTCACTGTCATCACCGATGTCGTAGGGCGCGCTTCTCGGGGCCGAAAAGTTGATAAATAGCAGACACTCAGCGAAATCCAGCCCCAGGAACTGCGTAGTAGGGTGTTTTTATGCCACCCGTTTAGTGGCGCTACCACAGCAGGCGCACGCGCGGGTATCGCATGCGCGCTGGCGACGGGGAAGTGTTATATTTTGCCGTACTAGTAGCGTGTCCCACCAGGCATTGGGTCCAAGAGCACCGCCGCTGTGCCGAAGGAGGAAGGAACGTGGGCCGGAGACGGGGAGTAGGGGAAGTGAAGGAAAAAACTGTATTTACATGGTTACATGATTATTTACATTATTTACATAGAGCGGGACTGAGAATGGTTCTCAGTGGAAGGGGAACGTCTTCGTCAACCGTAGTCGACTGGAGCTAGCAGGCGTCTCTCGGCCACACTCACGGCCGAGTTAAATATCGTTCGGTTTCCCCAGATCCCTGGCTGGGGAATAATGGTCGACGAGCACTGTCCAATCGGATGGACCGAAGGGGACGTTCTTGTTACCACCCACGGCTGGGCAGGTGCGAGCTTTTCCACTCTCTCGCAGCTGGGTCGATGAGAGGGGGAGATGCCGACTCATCCAGCCCTGCGGGAAAGGAATCTCCCGAAGTCTTCCAGCAGGTGAATGAACTTGCTTCCCCGCCGATTGCCCAGAACGCGAGTCGGGGACACAGAATTCTTCAATTAACCGCCAGCGTGACCGGCGCCGGCACGTCGCCTCCGCTGTGGTCGCTCGGACAATACCTCCGGCGCGTCCCCGGCCTTCGCCGCTATAGTGGTCACCTCCGCTCAAGGAATTTCGCTGGGGTTACTGCTGACAATGGCCCTTGACATTCCTGCTACACTAATCCGCTGAGGCTCGGAGGGGCATTCCAAGCATCCCACTTCCCACCGCCGTCGCGAGGTTGTCGGCCTCGTTGATTGTTTACGGTAGATGCTTGATCGGGTCCACGTGGTTAGAAGTACGATCACAACAGCTCGTCCGCCGCCCGAAGAGGTCTCGTAGTGGTTGCAGCCAACGCTGCTGCGCGCAGAGACCTGGAGTTGTGTCCGTTCGGCTTTTGGTCACAGCTGGGCCCAAAGGTTCTTCTTGCTTCGTTGACAGCTGTAACGAGCTCAACCAGCAAAGTCCAAAGCCCAACAAGCAGAAAGCGCCAAACCAACTTCAAGAACTGCCAAGCTGTCTTCGGTCAACAAAGTCTCTTTAGAGAAAATGAGCTGTCGCGTGAAATTTACGTCCTCCTCCGAAAGTTTCCAAGTTTGACCAAACCAGAATACACAGAGCTTGTTTAGCCAAAAGGGAAAAATTTCGTAAATTTTTTTTTTTTGGGGGGGGGTGCCGTAGCACGGTTTTTGTCACAGAAAGCCACCGCCCGTGAGAGCACAAAGGGAAGGTGCAGCTGCTGAACACACATACAAAAAAGACAAAAAATGATTCCCGCTAAAGCAAAAAAAAAACAAAATACAAATTTGCATAGCGGATTAACGTCCGGGGAGTCAGGAAAGGGCATTACACGGGAAAGCTTCGGCTGAGGCCATCGGCGTTTCCATTACCTCGCACTTTACTGCAACGCATGTAAACTGAGTCCGGCAATGCCAATCTCCAAAATTTCGCTCTCATTTCGCATAGGAGAGTGTAATGAACAAAAGACAAAAAACAAGCATTAAACTCAATATGAGATTATGCGTCATATCCGCCCCTTGGGCGGCCGCGGTCCGACAGCTGCTTTAGCAGATGAGACATTGCATAATGCTAGGAATTCCAGCTTGCATTTCTGTACAGGAGAGTTAAATGAACAAAAGAAACAAGCATTCAACTCAATACGGGATTATTCCTCGAATCCGTCTGCAAACGGCGTTGCGATCAGAGGAATTTACTGCTTCCTATTCTTCAGCCGCCCCCTGCGCGGCCGCGGTCCGATAGCTGCTCTAGCAGGTGCAACAGGACACAAGGCTAGGAATTTCAGCTTGGGACCCTTAACTGTTCCTCGTCCAAGTCTCGCTGTTCTGAAGTTTGGCTGACGCTCAGAAAGCAGAATGCGTGAAGGGAACGAACGAGTGCGAATGCCGTGCCAGCGTATCCGTCCCTCTCGGATTGGGTTCGCGCGTTGCGTTCTCATGGCTTGTGTTCCCATGGGGCGGGTGCGAACTCTTGAGCACCGAGGTGCCAAATTGGGGCGGCTACGCGGTTCGGATTTCAGTCGAGCAGTCAACAAGAGCTGCGCTTTCCCCTTAATTAACTCTTGCCGTTTGGCCACCTCTGTGCGCTGCCGCCCCGTGGAAACCCTCGCAATTGGTTTGCGTGGCGCGTCACTAGCAATCGCTGAACCGTCACAGGTAAAGTCGCTGGCGTTTACCTCATGATCAGTTTGTAAAATTGCCTGTTCTAGCTCACCACCGTGAGAATTTATAAGGCTTACAGGGCCACGTTTGCCCTCTTCACCCGCGTGCTCTGCTGGCGCTGCGAATCCTGGAGCCTTCGAAATGGTAAGGACCTGCGCAGCATTATCTCCAAAACAAAGGCCTTTTTCTTTGGGCAGCATATCCAAGCGATTTGAGAAAATCGAGGGATATTGCATAGGCATGTTTTGGGAGACGGCTGCCTTGGTCAGACGCAGCTCGAGCGGGCTCTCGATCGCGACGCGGGCAGAAAGTTGGTCGTGTTGGATACCCTTCCCATCCTTATACTGGCGGTACAGCAGGCCAGAACGGAGCTGGAAAGGTATGTTCTTCCGTGACACACCCCTGTCACTTTGGTGACTCAAGTTTCGTAGAGTCTGGTCTTTCTCTTGCTCAGCGGTGAACGTTTCTCTGTCCACACGAAGGAGTTCGAGAAAGCCATCTGAGTGGGGCAATGCTAGATTCTTTTTCAGTTTCTCACCTAGCCCCAGCTCATCACTTGCGCCTGCTTCGGAAGACTCACTATAGCCTGCACTACTGTCGGTACTCTTTACCCCTGTGCTAGTAGTGAGTAAGTCCTGGGCTGGCTCGTCATTTGGTAACTCGGAGCCGTCACGGCTTAAGTCGCCGGCGTTCGTCTCATCGTCTGTTTGTGACGAAGCCCGCTCTAGCTCATCACCGTGAGAATTTACAGGCTTCGGGCTTACAGGTTGAGGTTTACCCTCTTCAACCACGTGCTCTGCTGGCGCCGCGACCTCACGAGCCTTCGAAATGGTGAGGACCTGCGCAGCGTTATCTCCAAAACAAAGGCCTTTTTCTTGGGGCAGCATATCCAAGCGATTAGAGAAAATCGAGGGATGCTGCTTAGGCAGGTTTTGGGAGACGGCTGCCTCGGTCAGACGCACCTCAAGCGGGCTCTCGATCGCGACGCTGGCAATGGGCAAAGACACGCTGGTTTCAGTGGAGCATAACTCATTTTCGGGTGTTCGGTCGCGAGCGGCTGTCGTTCCCTCATCGTTGAACTGATCATTGTTTCGAGGCAGCGCTGAGGCGCATTCCTCGCTTACAATAGAACTTGCAGTTGCCTCCTTCAGCGCGCCACTGCTTTCTGGAGGACGACATTTTTGCGCTGCGCCTACGTCTTTCTGGGTTGAAAGGGAAATCTGCGCGGCATCGCGCTTTTCAGCTAACGCCGCGCTCTGGCTTGGAGCTCCACAGTCGCTGTCAGGTTTGCCCTCTTCAATTACGTGCTCTGCTGGCGCTGCGAATTCACGAGCCTTCGAAGTGGTAAGGACCTGCGCAGCGTTATCTCCAAAACAAAGGCCCTTTTCTTTGGGCAGCATATCCGAGCGATTTGAGGAAATCGAGTGATGCTGCTTAGGCAGGTTTTGGGAGATGGCTGCCTCGGTCAGACGCACCCCGAGCGGGCTCTCGTTTGCGACGCGGGCAATGGGCAAAGACACGCAGTTTTCATTCACGATTTTAATTTCACTTCGCGCCGAAACCTCCTGATTTAATGTCGAATTCCTCTCTGCGCGCTTCGCCAGTAAAATTTGCAACTCCAAACGCATTAAAGCAAGTTGCCTTTCATCGGCTTCCTTGAGACGAAGGCGTTCTTTTTCTATCCTGTCAGCCTCCTCCTTAGCGGCTTCCCTGCGGTAAAGGCGTTCTTTTTCTATCCTGTCAGCCTCCTCCTTAGCGGCTTCCTTGCGGTAAAGGCGTTCTTTTTCTATCCTGTCAGCCTCCTCCTTGCGTTCTTTTTCAACCCTGTCGGCCTCCTCCTTGCGTTCTTTTTCAACCCTGTCAGCCTCCTCCTTGCGTTCTTTTTCAACCCTGTCGGCCTTCTCCTTGCGTTCCTTTTCAACCCTGTCGGCCTCCTCCTTAGCGTTCCTGATTCCCTCCTGAATGACTTCCCAGGTCTCCCAAATTTTGTCACCCTCCTCCTTAGCACCACATTCCCTAATAGCCTCAATCAGCTGCGGCTTTCTGTGACTTTTCCTGGCCTCAATACCCAGCTTTTCACACAGCAACATCAACTCTGGCTTCTTTAGTTTGCCCAAATCCATGGCAACTTCCGAACGAGGACTTTCATAAAATAAGCTGCTACGTGAAATGCTTAAGCGAGCACGTGCAGAAAAACAATCTACAGGTAGTGATAAATTTCCAGAGTTATCAAGCCTGGCAGATTCTCAAAGAAAGTCAAGCGCTCACCACTGCTGAAGCCAGGACCAAGCGTGGAAGATCCCACCGCTGCCACCAGTTGTTATATTTTGCCGTGCTAGTAGCGTGTCCCACCAGGCATCGGATCCAGGAGCACCGCCGCAGTGCCGAAGGAGGAAGGAAACGTGGGCCGGAGACGGGGAGTAGGGGAAGTGAAGGAAAAAACTGTATTTACATGGTTACATGATTATTTACATTATTTACATAGAGCGGGACTGAGAATGGCTCTCAGTGGAAGGGGAACGTCTTCGTCAACCGTAGTCGACTGGAGCTAGCAGGCGTCTCTCGGCCACACTCACGGCCGAGTTAAATATCGTTCGGTTTCCCCAGATCCCTGGCTGGGGAATAATGGTCGACGAGCACTGTCCAATCGGATGGACCGAAGGGGACGTTCTTGTTACCACCCACGGCTGGGCAGGTGCGAGCTTTTCCACTCTCTCGCAGCTGGGTAGATGAGAGGGGGAGATGCCGACTCATCCACCCCTGCGGGAAAGGAATCTCCCGAAGTCTTCCAGCAGGTGAATGAACTTGCTTCCCCGCCGATTGCCCAGAACGCGAGTCGGGGACACAGAATTCTTCAATTAACCGCCAGCGTGACCGGCGCCGGCACGTCGCCTCCGCTGTGGTCGCTCGGACAATACCTCCGGCTCGTCCCCGGCCTTCGCTGCTATAGTGGTCACCTCCGCTCAAGGAATTTCGCTGGGGTTACTGCTGACAATGGCCCTTGACATTCCTGCTACACTAATACGCTGAGGCTCGGAGGGGCATTCCAAGCATCCCACTTCCCACCGCCGTCGCGAGGTTGTCGGCCTCGTTGATTGTTTACGGTAGATGCTTGATCGGGTCCACGTGGTCAGAAGTACGATCGCAACAGAAGGCAAGGGGCAGGCGAAGGAGGACGGGACCAAAGTAGCCGCTGGTGGCTACATTGCACGAAATTGGTTACTTTACAATCCCATCTGGCGATGAAAATTTCAGGCTGACTCCCTGGCCGCTATTAAGTTTTATTTTGGCGCGCCATTTCATTTAGTAACTGCGTGTATATACGCCAGCAAGCGAGCGTAACAACGATCCATTATTTTTTAGCTTTGCTCTCGTGATGGCCAATGCGCCCACGCGCGTCATTCCTGTTGGGGGGGGGGAGGGTGATGTTTTGCGCTTAGAGGCACACGAAGACATGCACGGAGGTGCAGCCATGTGTCTGGCGTTAAGTAGCGTTTAGCGTTACGTAACGCTATACGTAAAGCACAATACCGGCGTGAAAACACTTGCGCAGCCGAAGGTAACCGAGCTTCTGGTCTATGCCCTCTGCGTGCATAGGCCGCCGTCTATATACACCAAGGGAAAGCACGCAAGTGCAAAGCGTACGTTTCGAAAAGGGCGAAAGTACAAAAAACTTGGGTTGATGCTAATGTAGCAGCTGTCTGCGTTGGGTTGATGCCGTTATTACATATGTACTCGACCTTGGTGGATCCCCCTAAAAAATGCACCGACACTGCTCCCACTTCGAGTTGTTGATGAATTAGCCTTTACTCTACCATCTGCTGGCCCTCGTGGTTAGCGCTGTTGGTTAACGACTGCCCCGAGCAGGCGGTTTCCCGGTTTCAAACCTGTGACCAGAAGGGATTTTTTTTTTCAAATATGATGTTTCTCTGAAAGCTCTGACTTTCATTTGCAGCCGTATGGCAGGTGGTGGTGGTGAAAAACTTTTTATTTGAAGGCCTAAAGAGAAACGAAGATTATGCAGCAGCATTGCGGGCGGCCTTCAGGCTGCCGGTCGTGCCGTCCAGGCTGTGCCTAGTCGCGACATCCTCTGCCCACGTCACCAGCCGAAGTTGGAGATTCGGCTCGATGCTGGACAAATCAGCCTCCCACTGCTGCGGACTGTTTAGGTGCCAAGAGGCAGGGAGCGAGTGTGCTGGGCACGAGAACAGGACATGAGCCTAGTCTGCTCTTGGGCTGTCACATAAGCGGCAGACAGGCGAGTACGCTCGGGGATGGAGGAGGGCAAGACGTGCAGTGGTGAGAAAGGAGGGGACCTGAAGGTGGCGTCACAAGCGCTGCTGGTGCTGGGCGAGGGATTTTTGCGAAGGGGGCAAAGTGAAACGAGAAAGGCGGTAAAGTTATATCATGTTACGTGATGAGCGCGTCGCGCGTTTCTGTTCCCGGGGGGGGGGGGGGTGGCTTGCTCAGTCGGTCGAATGTCGAGCGATATAATTAGCCGCCTCGTTGCCAGGATGGGCCGGGTGAGCGGCCACCCAGATGATTTGGATGCGGCGAGAGGGGACGGTGTCTGGACGTAAGGTGCTGATGGCCGGAATTGCCGCCCGTCCAACCGCGCAGTTGTAGACCGCAGGTTTGGAGATCGGCACATTCCAAAACTTCCAGCTGATGCAGCACGGCAGTAAGGTTGCGGTACACCAGCGTTCTAACGCTTGGCTGGGCCCCAGAAGGGGGATGGAAGGAGGCGTACTCGCGCAGCTTCACGGGACCTAGGGGTACCTGGAGTGCTACGACGCAGGGGAGAGTGTCAGGAGGGATGTTCTAGAGGTGGAGCTGCAGGGTGCTCCGTTTGCCGCGGAACCACCGACAGTTCGGGGGGTGTCTGGCCGTGATGGAAGGCCAGGTCCACAGACAGAGTTAAAGTGAAGGACGGAGTTAAAGTGGAGTGAGGCGGGTAGCGAGAGATGCACGAGGGTAGCCTCAGTCGCACTCTGGCGTGCTTCTAGGGCCGCGACCTTGGTGTCTAGGGCGGTGAGGTGAGATTCAGTGGCGGCCACGCGGGTTTCGATACTGGCGACGCGCTAAGTTGCTCAAAGGAGGCCATGATGCGCTGCTCAAACGCCCCCTGGTTTGGCGAATGACACCGCGTCCAGGCGCGATGGCGTCGGATGAGGGGATTGGCGTTTGTGCGTGGGGCAGCTGGTGCGGGAGGAGGCACGCGATGACGCAGCCGAGGGTGCCGTGTTCACCGGCTTCTCAGCTGGTGCCGGCAGAGGCTGCGGTTGCAGAGGTGCGGGAGCTGGTACAGAACTAGTAGGAGGAGGAATGGGAGGAGGACAAATGCGCTAGCGCGGCCTGCAGCTGACGCTACAGCTCCTGAATCTGGAGCTGCTGGGCAGCGATAGTGCCCTCGAGGGCCGTGATTTTGGGATCCGGCGTCTGGAGCTGCGATTTCCAGCTTGCCGGTGATGTGCTAGTGGTGACGGAGACGGTGGACGCCTCGGACTTGGGTAGAGGCGGGAAGGAGACGGAGCTGTGGCGGCTGGCAGACCGGGCACCACGGTAGGCAGAGCGGCGCGGGCGGGAAGGCCGGGACATCTTGAGGATGGAGGTGAGGGAAGGGAGCGTCACGACGCAGACTGGAAGCACCGGAGGTGGTGTTGGGCGGTGGAGGAGAGGTCGCGAGGGTCATGGAGACGCTGCCAGTGAGTAATTACTCCCTTATTACAGATCCACTCTACCTTGGGGTTTGCCCTAAATATTGGACCAAGAACATTACGTATTGTAGATAAGCTACGTCCTCTGAACTTTTAATCATTTATTTATTTATCTGCAAAGTACCTGTAGGCTGAAGGTCAAGCAAAAAGATCAAACTGTGCTCTTCATTCTGTTTCTGGCATTGATTCAAAATGCTGTTTGTAATTGTTCGTTAATAAAAACTATCAGGCTACAAAAATGGCGCTAAGATTAAATTGCATGGGTATACTTTTGGCTGCTTTCAGCTTGAGTTCTGGTTCCTTTTAAAATCTGCCCAACGGCAACCCATCCGCGCGGCTGCGCGCGTGACCGTGCGGCGTCTTTGTTAGTACGCACGCAGACTCCGTTTTTTAGCGTTTCCTTGTTTTTTACGCGGAACCCCTGCGGTTTCTGACGACGGCAAGGTGAGAAATGTTTTTTTGCCAAACTACGCTGCACTTCAAGCAGTTTAGGCTGACCATGCCAGATGGTGTCTTAATTGAATTGCGCAGTTCGTGAAATGGCGCGCACGCTTTGGCGCCTGCTGGCTGTTGCACCGCGATTCGTGGCACCCCTGCGGTGTCTGACAGCGACACGGCGAGAAACGTTATGTTTTCTCCGAACTGCACTACGTATCAAACAGTTCCGCTCAGCGCTGCGGCCGCCTCGACCGGTGTCAGGAACTGCGTATTTAATTATCACCTTGCGGCATGTGTGAAGAAGTGGTTTCGCATTGACTCTTATACTGGTACGCAGCGTTTTTTATGGTTTCTGGCAGTGGCAACGTAAACAAAAATTGCCTTTGTCAAACTATACGCTATACTGCAGCAGTTTAGACAGAGCAGGTAGGTCCCACCGGTCGGTGTCGAAACTACGCAGTTAGCGAATGCGCATCTTGGCGTGCCTGCCGTTTTAGCGCGGATATTTATGACCCCAAAAATGCATATTTTGTTTTAATTCATTGTCGATGGTTGGGCAGAATGTGGCCGCCTTGTAAAATATGGGCAGACGTGTCGAAGGTAAGCGGTCTCTGAGTACGGGAGTGCGCTTTTTAAAAAAGACTACCGGAGAAAAGGGGACGCATTACCATTCACACGACCAATATTATCCAGACGATTGCCGGGTACAACAGTAAGGAAGAAAAACTACTCTTATACTTATTTAAAAATGGAAGCACACTTTTTCTAGATGCAAACTCTCAATACACACACAGTACGCTGTCTGAGTGATTTTTTTTAAGGAGATTTAGCCACACCAGTTGCTCTTCGAAGCACGCAAGGGCCTATTGGCAAACATGTGTCTGAAGAAACAATGAAATCTTATCACACAGGAAAGATATCGCTACAAGAAATATGTTCATGCACAGTGCACTTTATTATGCTGTTGTTAACCGTTTAGAAGTGCAAAATAAAGTTCCCATCCTTACATTTCTGCATAAAACATCATAACAGAGTCCTTGTCAAAAGGCCCTTTGGACCCCTTGAACAACAAACCCAAACTACAGGCAGCTATTGGCCAATGGCCGAACTCCTGCCCCACAAGTTAACCACCATTGCTGGCTAAGCAAATCTCATTCCTGCCGCTCAAGATGGTGCTGGAAGTTGGGCTGCATGCCTTTACCCACAGCGTAGCCTACAGCACAGACAAATAGGATTATATCTAAGGAGGTGCAGCAAGGAGGGATGGATGACAGAATTCCGGTCGAAGAAAGTGACAAAAGCTTATCCCTTTACAGGTTTTATGCTCCCGCAGCTATTTCAAAAAATTTTGACAAGGTTGTGCATCAGGGCTGTACGTTTTCTTTCTTTTTTTATCATCACAGCTCAGACATTGCACAGTAATTTCCTGTGCAACTGCGGTTTTAAGGCGAAAGCATTTAATGGATCATGCTCGCGGTGTCCGTCTGTGCGCTGGAATCGTGCCAACTGTGGCCTCTCCTCCGCGCAGCGGCGCAACCTCCTCTCCTCCTTGGCAACCGGCGCGACGGTGGGGGGCGCAGCTGCCCATAGCAACCGTGACGGCACACAGTAGCTGTAGAATGAGCGCGCGCGCGTCGGCGGTTGCAGCTGCGCCGCCACTGCTTCCCCAGACGCTCGTTGCAGTCGAGTGAGCGAGACGCATGGCTCCTAAGCGGCCCAGTGAATCCGCGCCAAGTGGTTCGGGTAAGCGAAAATTGGTTGAACACAAGGCTTTCGCCATGCACACTTTAGAATTTCCAAACTGTCTTCGGTAAATTTCTAGCTCTGATCTCTGGACTGGTAATGTGGTTTTCTGCTGGCACTGGGCACTTTAAAAGCCATAAACCGAATAACGAAACTCATAAATTAAACTGCCCTAAAGGCATACCTTAACTACACAAAACGCCATGTCACAAAACACCACAAACCTACTACTCTGGTTTTGATGAAAGTGTAAGGTGCCAGCGAAAAGCAAAATATGCGGACGAGAAAGTAATAAGGCTAGAAATAAACTGAACAATTGGTAGGTTACCGAAGGTAAACAGCAGGAACTCTGCTGTGGCTCGCATTTTGCACAGGTGAAACATGCGAGATGCCTTTGCACTCTAGTGCGGCCCAAAAATTGGGAAAACTACACCTCTCGGTCGCCGCATACTATTTCAGGGCGTACATCTGTGCATTCAGATCATTGTCATCATCAGCCTGACTACACCCACTGCAGGGCAAAGGCCTCTCCCATGTCTATCCAATTAACCCTGTCCTTCGCCAGTTGCGGCCACCGTATTCCCAAAAAATTTCTTAATCTCATTCGCCCGCTTAACTTTCTGCCGCGCCCTGCTATGCTTGCCTTCTCCTGGAGTCCGCTCCGTTACGCTTAAGGACCAGCGGTTATCTTGTCTTCGCATTACATGCCCTGCCCAAGCCCACTTCTTCCTCTTGATTTTGACTAGGATGTCATTAACCCGTGTTTGTTCTCTCACCCACTCCGCTCTCTTCCGATCTCTCAATGTTACAACTAACATTTTTCTTTCCATAGCTCGCTGCGTTGTCCTTAACTTAAGCTGAACCCTCTTTGCCTCCACGTTTCTGCCCCATGGTGAGTACCAGTAAGATACAACTGTTGCATACCTTTCTCTCGTGGGATATTGGTAAACTGCCATTCATGATCTGAGAGAACCTGCCATATGTGCTCCACCCCATTTTTGTTCTTCTACTTATTTCCCTCTCATAATCTGGATCAGCTGTCACTGCCAGCCCTAAATAGGCATATTCTTTTATTACTTACAGCACCTCACCACCAATTCGGAACTGCTGTTCTCTTGCTAGACTGTTGAATATTACTTTGGTTTTCTGCATGTTAATCTTTAGCCCCACCGTTCTCCTCTGCCTGTCTAACTCATTGATCATGTTTTCCAGTTCATGTCCTGAGTGGCTTAGCAAGGCAATGTCATCAGCGAATCGCAGATTACTTACGTATTCTCCATTAACTCTTATCCCAAACGGTTCCCATTTCAGGCCCCGGAATACCTCCTGTAAACAGGCAGCGAATAGCATAGGCGAGATCGTGTCTCCCTGCCTGACACTTTTTCTTATTCGACTTTTATTGCTGACTTTATGAAGAACTATGGTAGCTGTGCAATCGTTATATATATCTTCCATTATTTTTACATAACACTCTTCTACACCCTGATTCCGCAATGCCTGCATGACTGCTGAAGTCTCTACAGAGTCGAATGCTTTCTCGTAATCAATGAACGCTATATATAGGGGCTGGTTATATTCTGCGCATTTCTCTACCACCTGATTGATAGCGTGAATGTGGTTTACTGTCGAGTATCCTTTACGAAAGCCTGCCTGATCAATTGGTTGATGGAAGTCAAAGGTCGTCCTGACCCTATTAACGATTACATTAGTAAATACCTTGTAGGCAACATACAATAACCTGATTGGTCTGTTGTTCTTCAAGTCCTTGAGGTCTCCTTTCTTATGAATTCAGATAATGTTAGCGTTTTTCCAAGCTCTAGGTACGCTCGAGGTCACAAGGCATTGCGTATACATTGTGGCTAGTTTTTCGAGCACAATCTCTCCTCCATCCTTCAACAAATCTGCTGTTATGTGACCCTTATCAGCTGCTTTCCTATTTTGCATTGCTCCTAAGGCTTTCTTTACTTCCTTCTTCGTTACAGGCGGGATGTCCCATTGCTGTGCTCTGCTGGCTCGCTCAGTAACATTCTGGTTGCAATCGCTACCGTATAGATTTGTGTAAAACTCTTCGGCTACTTTAACTATCTTATCGATATTGCTAGTGACATTGCCCTCTTTGTCTTTTATCGTATACATCTGGTTTTTGCCTATGCCTAATTTTCTCTTCACTGCTTTTAGGCTACCTCCTCTCTTTAAAGCATGCTCAATTTTCTCCATGTTAAACTTCCTGATGTCGGCTACCTTGCGCTTATTTATTAACATCGACAGCTCTATTAGTTCTATTCTGTTTATACAGTGAGACGTCCTCATGCTTTGCCGTTTCTTAATCAGATCTTTAGTATCCTGACATAGCTTCCCGGTGTCCTGTCGAACCATCCTACCGCCTGCTTCTACGGCCCACTCCGTAATGATATCTGTGAGATGATCGTTCATTATTTCTAGATTACGGTCGTCATCTTCAGTTAAAGCGGAAAATGTGTTCTCCACCAAAATTGTGAATTCTTCTAATTTCCCGGTTAATGCTAACTCGTTAATAGACTTCCGCTCCACTAATTTCCTCTATTCTCTTTTCAAATCTAAACTAACTTGAGACCTTACCTTACCATTCTGTGGTTGCTACAACGCACCTTTCCGAGAATCTCCACATCATCTACGGTGTCAGGGTAAGCGCAGAGTATGAAGTCTATTTCATTTTTCGTCTCATCATTGGGGCTCTTCCACGTTCACTTCCTGTTCGGTCGTTTGCGGAAGAAGGCATTCATGATCCGTAAGTCATTTCTATCTACGAACTCTACCAATAACTCTCCCCTGCTATTCTTAGAACCTATGCCATAGTCACCTACCGCCTGGTCTCCAGCTTGCTTCTTGCCAACCTTCGCTTTGAAGTCGCCCATCAGTACAGTGTACTGTAATTTTGCTTTGGTCATTGTCGATTCCACGTCTTCATAGAAGGTTGCAATGACCTGGTCATCATGTTTTGATGTAGGCGCGTAGGCCTGCACCACCTTCAGCTTATACCCTTTATTAACCCTAATTACAATAGCTTCCCCCCTCTCATTAATACTATAAACCTCCTCTTTGTTGCCAGCTATATCCTGATTGATGAGCAACCCCACGCCTAGTTCTCGTCGTCTGCTAATCTACGATAGCACCGTACAAGCCCGCCCTTTAGTACTGTATACGCCTCATCTGTCCTCCTAACCTCACTAAGCCCTGTCACTTCCGAATTAATACCTGCTAATTCCTCCAACAACACTGCTAAGCTAGGCTCACTGGATAAGGTTCTTGCGTTAAACGTTGTTAAGTTCACTTGCTAGGTGCAAAGGTCAAAGGTTGGCTGAAGAGAATGGCCAGCTGATTGCACACGACAGCTACTGGTAACGCTGCTTGAGAGACCCGCATCGAAATCAAAACGCATACCTCTTTCCGTTTTCCGATGACTCCGTCTATCGCGAAGTGCTTTACCGGCCTCTAGTTTAACACGTTGTTTGCTCTGAGCGAAAAATCGCTCGGTCGTCGTTGGCATCATCGCCGTCAAAGCTGGAAGCGAAAACGCAGCGTCATGTCCGTTTGATTCCAGTGCACATTTCACGCAGACAGAAAAAAAGAACCCGTGGCAAACGAGCTGTTGAGACGACTTGACAGGTTTTGAAGCGCGGTTTTGAAGAGTCCAGCGAGCACGTCAAACATGGTCAAATTTTTTAAAACACCTGGTCTGTAGGCAAGATTGAAACGGCTTCAGGCTTCACCAAAGCACTCAATAAAAATTATGCTTCAAGAAAACTCAGCCTATGCTGTGAAACCGGCCAACCGCGGCGTACTACAATACTGCGCAAAATGTTTTGCGTGCTTAACGCAGATTGGCCAAGCCGGGCCGCATGGCCAAAGCCAAAACATAATGTCACGTGACGGACGGACAGAACGATGGACGAGGAAATCTTTCTCGTCAGAGGATGCCCTTCCAGTCAGTGGCGTGGGCCGATTCTCACGAGCCTGCTAGCATGACAATGCAGGGAGTGGCAGATGAAAGGGGTTAGTCCCCTCCCTCTATTGCCACGCCGCTCCCTGCATAAGCGCAACAGCGAGATGGACCTGGTGCATACCTTGCTACACAGTCCGCTAAGGCTCTAATGGCACGTGGCACTGCACATGGTGCCCTAAAAAAATTTAAAACAAAGTGTAAAGTTTAAAACACTGAATTTAAGCTTTCTTACTGAGCTGATTTCATGCAAGTGCCAGCGCTTCGACTGACAGTAATCTGTACGGCTCATGTAAAAAAAAAGTACCATGCAGCTGTATAAGTACTCTAGCGCCCGCATTCTTCCGTATTACTGAAATTCTAGGACGCTTATCGGCGGTACTGAAACGTACCCACATAGGAACAATATGCCACTTAAATTCCACAAAGTCTGACTTACAAGATCCGTTCCGTTTAGTTTTTATTTCTGGCCCGACTTGTGCTTTGTGTTAGCGGGCAAGAAGCACTCGTTTCGAGAAATTGCAATGAAGTGACATAAGTATGGATAAATACGCGCATGCAATTCTGGATTACTTATCGTCATTATTTTCCCCTATCACGCTATTCTCCCCCTCAATCTCTGGCTTCGCTCTAGTGTTAAAGATGATATCGCCTTCGCCGGTGAGCCGTCAAAGCTGGGAACGATGATTGCATGACTGTGCGGAAGAACACCCTTTGTACAAACGAGCGTTTCTTATCGCTCTCCACATTTTCGTTACAACTTAGAAACATATCAGACGCATGACACTAGTAGACTGCCAGTCCTGCACTCAGTTGCAGAAGGAGCGCCTTTGCTCCGGGTTCATGCGTGCTCCGGGGCGGCAGTCGACAGCCGCGTAGAAGTGCCGCAAGTTCATAGTGGGCACGTTACATCGTGAAATCCTATTTGAAATCGCGAGGAAGAAATGGGCTTTGGCAGGGCATGTAATGCGAAGGCTAGATAACGAAGTGGATTCCAAGAGAAGGCACGAGTAGCAGGGGGCGGCAGAAAGTGAGGTGGGCGGATGAGATTAAGAAGTTTGCGCGGATACAGCGGCCGCAACTGGCAAAGGACAGGGATTAAAAAAGAAGAGGCCTTTGCCAAGCATTGGGTGTAGTCAGGCTGATGATGATGATGATGTTACATCGGCAGCGTGGGCCCTCCATAAGCCTGGTCGGCGTGATGTCGTCGAATTTGCATGTCGTCATGCAGCGGCCCACGAAGAAAAGCTGCTCCGAGGTAAGGTTCACGTCCGGCAGCGTCCAGCCCCGCTGATTGGTGGACAGGGTTCGGTATACCTCCTACCCTACCACAGCGCCCAATAGGTCCGCTACATTCTCGCGATTAGTTGATCGATTTTCGGGCGCAGGGGCAAGCCGTCCCGCCTGCAGTGAAAATGGTGACACAATGAGTGCACGCTTTATATCATCTAGCCATGCAGCTGGCAAAGTTTGTCCGTAGGAGGTACTATTGGGTACCAAAGTCTCCAGGACGCACGAAATGCGATCTCGGCGTATAAGGGACAGCTGAATCCACGATGACGTCCTTCCACTTCCTCACACTACAACACAAGAGCACAAACATCACCTACACAAATGCCGTATCGAGCTACCGGGTGATAACAGACCCGATGCGGCTCACGCGTCCTGGAGACTTTTGTCCTCCATATAGAAAGAGAGAAGCTCGAAATGAAAAAAGAGAGAATTTAGCGGGCGTCTAGAAATGACTGGCATCCTCCTCTCTGTTCGGAAGAGAATTTGGGAGATAAAGGAGGAAAGAGAGTGGTGCGGACGAGGTAAAATAAAACAAAAGATGAGAAGATAAAAAGCGGTCATTAAATGCGTACTAAGGTGTGTCAGGAGTAATGATGTTACATATGAAAAGACGAAGTCCGACATATGAGCTAACAAAGTTCAATACGTGAAGAACGGTTGAAGATAACATTCAATTCAACTCAATTCAATGTTTATTTTCCAACTCTAGGTTGGGGGGCATCTCAGCGAAAAAGCAGTTTCTCACTGCTTGAGAGTGCCGAGGGCCCTCGCATACATCAGCAGGCGACAGTTTTAGCAGGAAGCTGCTTTACATGGAACATATTACAGGCATAAATACAGGCATAAACACAGGTATAAACACAGGTAGAAACGCAATATAAACACGGTATAAACGCAGGTATAAACACAGGTATAAACACAGGTATAAACACAGGTATAAACACAGGTATAAACACAGGTATAAACACAGGTATAAAGAAATAGATATGTGGTTACCGAAATAACAGTGCAATCTCAGGGTATTACCAGAGGGATACAATCAAAGCATAAAAAGGATTGTGTCAACGTTTCACGAAATATTCGCGAACTTGTTTTCGAGTAAAAGTAGTAAAATCAAAGTGAAATGAGATCTTGTCAAGATGTCTAATGTTCTTCAAATACGCGAACAAAATTTCATTGCATGTCTCTATTGCCTAGGGCAGGCTAAAAGACCTAAAATGCTGTCCATTGTTATAGTCACTGGGGAGGGCTTCTCCATGCAATGTTCATCGTACGCACGCTTGTCAGCGTACGCAGGACACTCAAACGGGATATGTTCCACGGTTGCAATCGAGTCGCAGTTGTCACAAAGCGGATTGTTCATTTAAACGAATGGTATCGCAAGCCGTTTATAAACGCAGCGTTCAGGCGAAGTGGTGATAAAAGTGTTTCCAGATTTCCAGGGGATTCTGGGTGGGAGTCTTGATCTGCGATGTGGGTAGACTGAGTACAGAAACTGGTAGTGATGTGTTGGCTTCTTACAGCTTTGAGATGACCACCGTGGAACGTGGCTGTTTGTGACTGATGGCGAGAGGTTGCTTGGGAAGAGCAACCTGAGGGGCACGAGCCCCACCGGTGGCCGCGCCTTTCATCGCAGGTTAGTAGCGCATCCCTTAACGGCTGCACTATCGCCGAAGGAGTGTTGTGAGCACTCCCAGGGACCTATGAATGTAAGGTTGAGGATGACTAATTTCGCATGTAAGGGCATGAACTCATTAACGCCATCGCGTCATATCCTTTAGGCGGAGCTTAAGTGTCCCCCCCCCCAATTTTTTAAGTCTGGCGCGCACAGTAGTGGCACTGATACGCATCCTTATAACTTTGTATATAGCATCCTGTATAGTACTTGATATTGCCGCGAATCTTCGTAGTGTTTTTTTTTTTGTTCTCAAAGCTGCTGCCACGCCGCTGTTTGTGATGCAAGACGAGACGAGATTTATCTCGATCGATCGCATCCAGGCGGAGACGAGCCTACGTTGTTCCAGAATGTTCTTGTAGCTTTGCACGCTTTAAATCGAAAGTTCGCTATCAGCTTTAAAAATGAGCACGGCCCAAAGCGGCGGGCATTCGGTTCGACGCCCGCCGAGCATATCTGTGGCTACGCCGCCGCCGACTCATTCAGTTCTTTGCGGGCCCAAGTCAGCCCAAATAAAGAGTTTTGTTTAAAGCCACTCCCGCTGTCTTTCTGCTTTCCGGACTGCATGCAGTCACCACTACGTGACAACATAGCATCTTTACATCATTGAGGTGACGATAAAGAATGAAGCGCACTTACCTTTTCAGTAAAAGAGCGAAATTTAAAGCTTTTGTGGCCCATAAATGGAAAACCAAATAATTACCGGAGAAACTATAGGCTATGGCTGAGTGCAAAGATTTGTAAAGAGCCGCGATTGATCGCAATCTGACGGGGAGTTAGGAGCTGCTTAGTGCTGACGCTTCCTGCACTTTTCTACTGCGCTTTTAGTTTACGCACCAGAAAACTCGCGAAAAGAAATGTTAACTAGACGAACTTTGCTCCCTGTGAAGAAACGTGAAAAATGACGTTTAGAGCATCTCTGAACTTAGCTACCAGGGTTGCTCACTAAGATGCAGGCAATACCAGAAGCTACGGCTTGAGTCAATAGGTCTTCCTGCGTCCAGCTTCAAAGGTTTGCTTCATCCGTCCACCATATAGCGCTGTTGGTATGGTTGATTAGTAGCGTAATGAGCAAAACAGAGAAAATGGGTTCCATTAAAGCGACAATCTACTTCCAGACACCGGTATAAAATATTGGCCTATTCTTGTAGATGTTTTCATATGAATAAAATAGGGTATAATTCGCTGTTTCATCTCAAATTGGTATTTTCAATTGCCCAAGTCAGGCCAGAATTGATAGATCCACCTTGTTGTGTTAAACGTTGTGGATCTCGAAATAGTGAATGGTAGTCGCCTGGAGTTTATGCACTAAACATTATCAATAGGACTGTGTTCAATATATAGCGTTATTTTCGGTAGGTAAGAACCTCTCTTTCACTTTTTTTTGCTACCAACATTTCACCGTTTCTTGCACTTTTTAACCACGCTTTCACATTACCTAATGAAACGTTTTTAGAAAGACAGACTGTCACTATGCTGCAAGTGGCGCTGCTATCTGCAGCGCCGCTGGCGGTCAAAGCGGCTGTCGGTATCTGCTCTACATGTCGCCACTATTATATTATGAACAGAATCTTTAAAATCACCTTTGTGCTGTCAACCATAGCGTTAACAAAATTTATGAACCTCGGTTAATGCGACCACTTCATGCCGCCTACACGACGTGGCAGTCACCCATAGAGTTATATACATAGTCACTGTATTGACTACATAAATCGTCTCCCACATGTTATAATCCGTGGACACCGGCTACCACGAGAAAGAGAGGCTACCATATGAACAAAAAACAAGGTTTGAAATTGTTCTGCTATGTGTCCCAATGCTACATCCAGAAATTCGTTTATTTGGGCCGAAAACAAAACGTGGTCGATAAAAGTCAGTGGAACGTCCCTTTACCGAAAGCGTTTTGAAAGAATGAGGCAGACCATTTAATGGGCCAGACAAGCTGTAGCCAGTTGCCATAGAGGTTTGAAAAAGTTCAAGCAGTTTTATGACCGTGAAAAATTTCTTTCGCCCATGCTTTGGCTCCTAATGCACTTTTGTGCTGTTTTAGAAAGTTTCCGTGTTGATCACAGATATTCCATTAACGTGCTGTAGCTGTGACCTATTTGAAATCCGAATTTACCTGAGCGATCAGGAATACGGCACAGCGGCTTGGTTCTACTGAGAAATCAGGTATAATGTAACGCCACAACACACCTGGTGCATCGGTTACCTTTGCATGAGACTCACGCAGGCACTGCAGTTCGTTCGCGAAGCTCTTCTGGGTCTCCTCAGAGTAGCAGCAGTCGAACGCTACACACACGTCGAACGCATTCATGATCTGATGGGCCAGAGCCTGTAGTAAGCACATAGTAACTACAATCAGCATCGGTCTCAAAACAAGCACTCGAAGAGACATCCAGCACAGATAGCAAGAATCCGCATTCAACACCGGACTCTGCCCGAGTACTCAAACCTCCTCCTCTTCCTTCCTTAAAAACTCTCCCTCCTATTCCTCACCGCCCCAAAACTCCATCCTCAACTCTCACAACCCCTCTATTCTGACCAGACTAACGTAAAAAATATTTCAATAACTGCCTCTCGTTTTCTTCCGACTTCTCACTCCTTCAGTCGTTATACATATTGATATACCTTTTCTCTCCCTCTTCTCGTTTTGTCAGCAGCCAGCCGATTATGCAATTATTGCATTATCCCGTCTTTGATGCTCATCTACACTCTCCGCTTCTGAAAT
Source organism: Amblyomma mixtum (assembly GCF_055824585.1). Taxonomy (NCBI): domain Eukaryota; kingdom Metazoa; phylum Arthropoda; class Arachnida; order Ixodida; family Ixodidae; genus Amblyomma; species Amblyomma mixtum. The sequence continues at coordinate 87,202,939 of NC_143021.1, forward strand.
ACACATTAACATACAGGGCCTTTTCAACCTATCTTATCCGCAACAGTAAACTGTGTACTAAAATGATATATCAACCCAATACATCTACATCGAATCTCCACAGTACTATAACAATCACTCTTGCTAACACAACCTTTTGCTCCACTAAAATACCCAAGTCAACATATTCTCCTAGGGGAGAAATTTCGTATTAAAAAAAAGAAAAAAAAACTTTCCCAATCAACCACCATCCCCATCAGGTAGGTTGTGAGGCACTGAAATATTCCAGATTTTTTTTTATGATAAGCCAGACAGCAAGTTCGATTGAGACAGCCCTTCCTTTCCAAATGCCTCCCGCACCAAAGTGCCGATGCACGCCTCTTGATGAACAAAATTCAGCGGAGGTCGGACCAGCAGAGCGTCACGTAAGACGAGCCAAAAATTCGCTGAGCGGTCATCGCATTATTTTAGCGGCGCTCGGGCTAGATCCCTGATATTTTTATATTACACATGTAATGTGGAATAGTTAGCGTGGACGGGCACAGTCCTTGTCCCAGCGGTGCCGCTCAGCAGGCCAGCGTTCGCAAGCGCAAAAACCCGAACTTCGTCGGCTTCGCCTATCTTCTTCCTCGCCTTCGTCGGCGCTAGCTGCTGGGGCATCGAACTCCAACTCTCTTTCTTACACACAATTTTTATTTGGATAAGTACCGAATACATTTTTTATTATTTTAAGCCCCTAAACCACATCACACAGGCCGGGGTAATTCAGGTTCAATTCTCCACCTGCTCCCCATCCCCAACATAACAGTTGTTTGCGGGCTTTACAACCACAAACTGCTCCGGAGAAGAACCATCATCATGCTCGCTCTTCAGACGTGGCGGTGTCTCATTCCTGAGGACTGCTGTCGTGTTAAAAACGGAAAAGAGGTCAAGAGGGAGACAACACTTCGGCCATGTTTTTATCCTTGCATTGGTTTGGTTTTATGGGGTTTAACGTCCCAAAGCGTCTTCGGCTTTCAGGGACGCCGTAGTGGAGGGCTCCGGATAATCTCGACCACCTGGAATTTTGTGGCGGAAGCAACACTACACTAGGTGAGCAATTCCGCGGCGCCCCGGAGAGCCCCAACTGCGCATCCGCGAGGAGCGAGTGACGTCACATGGCGCATTTTTTGTTGTGGTCAGTACGAGGCGAAGGCGATCAAAATGTAAGATACACAGTCACTTAGCAAGAGGTCGTACGGTTATTAGCCTCCTTCATTTCGCTTTTGCAGCTTTCGTGGACCGTAAGCACTGGTTGATGAACCTTTTCCATACGAAAGCAACGCCAAAGTCTCTAAAGTGGCAGTTTGGGTGAGTTGGTAACACATTAGTTCTAAAATAGCGCGACACCAAAAAAAAGATGAGAGAGAAGAACACACGGGAGAGCTAACTTCCAGCGTATCCATCTCCAACTCATTTGAAACGAGTAGTTAGCGGAAAACATTCGCCGTCCTATTAAGTCATTTGTAAAATTGTCAAGTCCACCGCAAATTAGGAACACACACGTTCGCTGTGTAAAGCATAGCCTCCATGCATAAAATAGAAAAGACCACGAGTTCTTCGCCGCTTGGCACGGCGACTGCCCCTGTCAAGCAAGTGAGCGCCTCAGGATTTTTAAGGCGACAGCGTTGGGGGCCCCGTGTCGCAGAAAAGCCGGTGTCGGCGTCGGCGGCGTTGACCGTGAGCGTAAAATCCCAGATGCATTAATATATAAATAAAACCGAGTAGGAAATTGGTCGAGGTGGGGAATCGAACCAGGGCCTCCGGAGTGCGAGGCGAGCACGCCAACCACTCCGCGACGCCAGCTCGACGGTTTGGAATGAGCAAAAGTGCGTCTAGTGAATACGGTGTTGTCTTACGAAGGTGCTTTCGAGAGATTTACTGTGGTGTCTATTCCTTTCGGGTGTACACCGAGATATGAGAGAGACTGACTTATTTCGTTTCCTTAAAACCAATTTTCATTTCATTTTCCTTAAGGCCATTACGGTGCGGTTCGGGTGTCCACCGAGATGTGAGAGAGGAGGAGGAGGAGGAAAAAACTTTTATTAAGCAACCCTTAAAAGGAAGCCAGTGAGGGTGGGGATGAGGATAAGGGGTTTGCAGGAACAGGTGGGCCCTCGCGGTCGCGCTAGGTGGCCAGGAGCCCATGGGCCCTGGCGACCTCTGTGGCCCAGGTCACCATCCGGAGCTGAACCTCCGGCTGTGAGCTGTGCAGCACGGCCTCCCATCTCTCCTGGTCGTCGAGTCTCAGAAAAGGGGGAGTTGGAGTATTAGGGCAAGCCCTAAGTATGTGATGAACATCCGCCTTAGGGTGTTGGCATAATTTGCAGGACGGATGGTAGTCCCCTGGGTGCATGAGGGAATACAGGTAAGGGTTCGGAAAAGTGTCTGTCTGAATCCGTCGCCAAACGACTTGCTCGGCCTTATTTAGCGATTTATGGGGAGGGGAGTAAACTAGTCGGGAACCCCGGTAGTGAAGCGTGACTTCATGGTACGTCATCATGCGTTCCCTAGCACTGCGGAAGGAGGGGAGGCCGTCCGCCGCCCGGTCGACGAGTCCTCGGGCGTGATTGTGTGCAGCCGTATTCCCCGGGTGTCCGCAATGCGCAGGAACCCAGATGAGTGTGATGAGCCGACTCGGTGGTACAACACTGTTCAGAATGCGATGTGCTGGCGTGTGAACCCGTTGTTTGGCGAAATTTCGTATGGCTGATTTAGAATCCGAGAATATGCATTTGGCATTTGTTTGAGTAATGGCCAGGGCTATAGCTGCTTCTTCAGCCTCGACGGGATGTTGAACGCGATTGAGAGTAAGGGATGAGCAAGGATTATGATTGCAGTTAAGTACCGTGATTGCATAGGCTGAGGTGGTAGAATATTCTGCAGCATCTACGTATGTGACTGCTCGATCCCTAGCGTAGTGCTTATGTAGGGCTGTTGCCCGAGCTGTGCGACGATCTTTGTCATGCTCAGGATGAGTGTTTCTAGGCAGAAGTGGAATATAAAGATTTTTTGCAAGGTCTAGAGAAATGTTATGCTGATCCGAAATTTGGTCTTCGAGGGCGATTTTGAGTCTTTTCAGAATTATCTGTCCGGTAGGTGTTCGAGATAGGCGATAGTATTGCCCCGTGAGGTGGACTTCAATTAGTTCTGCCAGAGTGTTATGCACGCCTAGTTTGAGGAATTTGCTCGTGGGGGTTGAATTCGGCAGGTGAAGGGCAGCCTTATATATACCCCTGATCATTCTATCTATCTGCTCCTGCTCTGTCCGAGTGAGATACAGATAGGGGAGAGTATAAATGAGTTTGCTGATACAGAAGGCTTGAACGAGACGTCGCGTGTCTGCCTCCCTCATGCCTCGGTGTTTATTATTAATTCTACGAATGATCGTAGTCGTATTCTGTACAGTGTGGCGGAGTGATTTAATGGTGGTCGTGTTGAAGCCGTCATTTGTGATGAGCATGCCCAAAACCCTAATGACGGGTTTAATTGGAATTGGAATGTCTTCAAGTTTGATAACAATTTGTGGCGGATCAGGATCCGGGTATCGGGGTCTGATTAGAAGGAGTTCTGATTTGGCAGGGGAACATGCCAGGCCTATACTTTGTGCATATTTTTGGACCGCGTTTGTTGCATTTTGTAATGTTTCCTCTATTTCACCGCAGTTTCCTGCGCTCGTCCAGACGGTGATATCATCCGCATAGATGGAGTGATAGAGGTGGGGAATTTTAGACAAGATTTGAGCAAGAGGGATGAGCGTGATGTTGAACAAAAATGGTGAGAGAACTGCACCTTGTGGCGTACCACGGCTGCCTAGTGGGAAGGTAGGAGATGTGACTGATCCGATTTGGAACTCCGCGGTCCTGCCCGTAAGGAAAGCTGTCACATATCCATAGGTGCGTTCTCCCACGTGCAGGGAGCTCAAAGCTTGTAAAATGGCTGAATGTTGCACATTATCGAATGCTTTGGTTAAATCTAAAGCAAGAAGTGCTTTGGTGAGGTGAGGAATCGAAGGATCAAGTATGTCTTCCTTGATCTGTAGCATGACATCCTGTGTTGAAAGGTGGGATCTGAAACCGAACATGGTATGGGGGTAGATGTTGTTCTCTTCCATGTGTCGGATGAGACGGTTTAGGACAACATGCTCCATGAGCTTGCCCGCACATGAAGTTAGAGATATGGGCCGAAGATTTTGCAGGTCTAGCGGTTTGCCTGGTTTAGGTATAAAGGTAATTCTGGCATGCTTCCACTGTTCTGGGAGCGTGCCAGCTTCCCAATGCTGATTCATAAATTCTGTGAAGGCCGCGACAGTTTTGCCATCCAGATTTCTCAGAGCCTTATTGGTGACTTGATCTGCACCTGGTGCTGAAGTGGTCCTGAGCTGCTGTAAAGCTGCCCAAACCTCTGCCTCGGCTATAGGGGCATCGAGTTGAGAGTTACAAGATCCCTCATATTGTACAGGGGTTAGTTGAGGGGTGTCTGGGAAGTATTTATCTCTAAGTATTTGAATAATGTCCTGACCTTGTTGTTGTGCGGAATGAACTAAGCGTATAATTGCTTTGGAGGTCTCTGATCTAGGTGAGCTGGGGTCTAATAGAAATCTGAGGAAATGCCATGTGTTCTTAAATTTGAGATTGCCGTCCAGTCTATTACATATCTGAGACCATTGCTGAGTGGTTAACTAGGCAGCGTGTTCCGTAATTTGCTCTAGAATTTTGGCCAAGGTACGTTTCAGTTTGCGATTATGTTTTTGCCGCAACCATCGCTTTTCCACCCCTTGATAGGCTTGCCACAGATGTTGTAGTCGGCTATCTACTTGATTCGACTCCTGAGTAGTTGCTGCTTCCTTGGTAGAAGCTTCAATTTCTTTGTTTAATTGGGTAACCCAAGAGGAGTAGTCCTCTATTTTTTGAGTGGCAGTGGACTCTCGCCTTTTCCTGAAAAGGTCCCAGTCCACTATGCGTTTAATCTTGACTGGCAGGGTGAGGTTTTTTGCGTAACACGTGAGTGAAAGAATAAAGTGATCACTTCTGAGGTTTTGGCCTGTATTTGTCCAAGTAACATGCTTTAGATGTTTTCCAAGGGTGAGGTCTGGGCAGGTATTTCTGCTTACACTGTTGCCTATTCTAGTTGCCTGATTGGGATCTGTATATAGAGCCATGTGATTTTGGTGGATGAATTCCCAGAGATGTTTCCCTTTGGGTTGAGTATATTTATATCCCCAGTCCGTGTGCCAGGCGTTAAAATCCCCGACAACAATTAGTGGTGAGTGCGCCGCAACAGAAAGGGCTTTTCGTAAGGCCCTGAGAAGCTGTGGATGTTTATCCTTCGGGTGGCTGTGGATATTCAGGACAAAGTATGTAGGTTGACCTGATTTGCGGGGGAGGATTTCAATGTAGTGGCAGTCATGGAGCACGTCTGTCATGTCATGAATGATGTAGGTGATATTGCGATGCACGAATGTAGTGACACATTAGTGTGATGCATCAGAGGGGTGGATAGCTTGATAGCCTGGTAACTTATACGTATTGTTAGGTTCCTGGATTGCTATAATGTCTGGGATTTGAGAGGCTTGCTGAATATGAAGAAGATTATCTTTTTTCTTTTTAAGGCCTCTGCAGTTCCATTGCCAAATATGGAGGGAAGGATTTTGACGGGGGGTTGGCGTGGAAGAGGTAGCCATTTCTATGCTGGTTGGGAGGAAGGGTTAGACGGGGGGCTGCTAAGTTTCTTAACAATATCATCAAGTACTTGCTCTAGGTGAGTAAATCGTTCAGCGATCTGAGTGAAGCCCAACTCGACTTTTTTTTTCAGTGCTGTTGGCTTTTTCCTCGATCTCTCGAAGTTGTTGGATTGTTACTACTTGCGTTCCCTCATCAACCAGCAGACGTTTTTTAGGAGGAGTGATGTCTGACTGGTGAAAAGAGGTTTGCTCCAATTGCTGAGAGTTATCTGTAGGGTTGGATTCGTCTGTCTTAGGAGGAGGTGAATTGTGGGTTGTGGAGGGGGCGGTGGGACTCGTAAGGGTATTTAATCGAGCGAGAATCTGCGCCATCTGCTGTTTAAGGATTCGATTCTCTTCCATTAGGTTCTGTATGATTTTTTGCTCTTGGGATTTTTGAGACTCTGATCGATCATGCGAAAGATGGGAGGCCCTGTCCACCCAGCTCACCTGTTTGGATGTTCCGGCCCTGGACGAGGCGCTGGAGTCTCCGTTTCTTGTTGGACTTTTGCTGGAGGATCTGGAACCCTTCAGCCTGGGGAATGAGTTGGACCTGGAGCGTGTGGTCGAGTCGCTGCCATTGGAGCTTGGTCTTGAAGGTTGGTCCTTGGCCAGCGAGGATCCCGATGCTTTTTTGGTCGTGCGTTCGAAACGATGCCTGCATCTTGCGTCTCCCGTTCTGTGGTCGCCTCCACATATGATGCAGACTGGGGTGCAGACTTGCTCTGATGGATGCTGAACACCGCACCATTGACAGTGATCTTGTACTGGCATTGGGCACACGTCACGCCTGTGTCCAACTGTGCGACAGTTCGTGCATGATTCTACTTTCGGACGGAAGGGGTAAACCGCATGCAGGACTCCGAAGTACCTGATGGATTGGGGCAGCCTCTCCGCCGCGAAGTGGATTAGAAGGGATGTTGACGTCTTTCCTAGAGAACCTGCCTGCACTATGGGAAGGAGTGGATTTGCTCTTCTCAGTTCATCAAAGATTTCCGTTTGAGACTCATTTCCGTAGGCCTTGTATATGATTCCCTGGATTGCAGTGTCAGGGGGGGCAATGTAGGCCGACACTGCCACCTTGAGTCCCTGCACAGTGATGGATTTTAGTTTGACGTACTGAAGAGCGCGTTCCTTGCTGGGTGTCGCCATTATGAGAATGTTTTTGACTGGCTTATTGCGCACTAGGTCCTCTTCAGCAGCCGCGACTGGTACCGCGCTGCCTTTCAGTATGGCTGCTCGAAGCTCACGCTCTGAGAACGCTGTGACATCAAAACCGCCGCCCGTTGGCCTAAAGACAATCTTGTAGTCGTCGCGCGGCAAGGGAGGTAAAGGCCGTGAATTTTTGTAGCGAGGTGAAGCGGAAGACAATTTGTCTTGTTTTTTAGCTGAACCACATGCCGCGTCTCCGGTTTGGGATGTTGGCGTCTCTGCGTTGGCTCCTTGAGTTGAATGCGCTATGTGGGCTTCATTTTCTTTTCGAGAATGTCGATCTCGCACGGCGAGGACATGCTTCCAGTCGGGAGTTTGAACCTCGTGCGGTGAAATGGGCTCACCTTGCACGGTGTACTCCATGGCGAGAGATGTGGCAGATGCGAGCCAAGCCGCCGCTATTGCTGCGGCGTTCGGCTGAACGCGGCCGCCGGCCGCCGGCCACGTTGGGTCTCGAACTTGCCGAAATGATGGTGAAGGTGACAAATACGGTGTCCAACGATGCGGAACAATCTTCTGTAAGTCTCGTGGGGCTGGAGTGCGATGTAAGAGGCAAAACGTTCTCAAAAACCGTGTAAAACACGGAGCCCATTCGGCGAGCGTCCGCTCCCGTTGGCCCCCTGGCGATCTCGAGATGTGAGAGAGACAGGCGTCGTTTCCTTTCCTTAAAACCAATTTTCAGTTCATTTTCCTTAAGGCCCTTGCGGCGCGGTTCGGGTGTCCATCGAGATATGAAAGACAGCCGACGTTTCCTTTCCTTTGGGCAAGGCGTCGCGCCGAACTGGCGATGGTGTTCTTGGACTCCTTGGCAACGCTGCAACACGCTGTCGCGTGCCATTCTTAAGACGAAGCTTAAGCGTCCTCCAAATTTTTAATGAAACAATGCCCAAACTTAGCGACCTGAGCATGGGTGCCACTTCCCGCTTGAAGGGAGATGTTGAGCTTCACGTGCAGCCAGATTCAACAGGACACACGGTCAAAGTTACGCTATTATTAAAAGCCCAGCGAGTGTAACGGAACTCCCACATAAAAGTATACTGCGCACATTGACTGCAGTTTAATCAAAGCCACAATGACCAGCAAAATAGATGGTAACTTACGTGAGCATAGGGGCCTTGCAGAAGAACCCAGTAGTTACCGCACACGAAGTCATAAAGGTCGTGGCAAGGGTCTTGTGCAAATTTCAAGGTCTTCTTAACATAATCACTCTGGTTGCGACACTGCTGTGGAGGACAGGGCCCAAAGTCAGGTGTCGGAAGTCGAGCATTGAACTGCCGAGCTTCCCGCTCCGCCTGCCTCTTGGACTGGAGTGCTGTCACAGCTGGAAGACCGGTCTGTGGGGCTGGTGTCGATGAAACGGGTGCCTTCATGTCGCTGAGACCGCGAGGATCGACTGAGTCTCCGGAACCAGCATTATCCCTGTGGTCACGCTGGTTTAAGTCATGCTGGCGTAGAAAATATCATCGTGACTAGCAAGTGATGTGTTATGTGCCGCACTTCTTTCGTGATTTTGGTGTGGCTGCATTCCTTAACCGCATGTCCATCATGTCCATCATGTCCATCATGTCCATCATGGCTCATGTCCATCAATTTCGGACAAAAATTTTGAATATAGGAAAACTGTAAGATACTCATAGGGAAATATTGACGGTAATGGGCCATTCTTCTGATATATAGAAAAATCTTTTCATTTTACAGTGTTTCCATAGATCGCATCGAACAGTTAAGACTCCAATGGAAAACCAAAGGGGAACGGTTGTGACGATAGCAAATACCTTAACAGAAAAAAAAATCAAGACTGCCTGCCCCCGGGTAATCTGCGGATATACTGATTGTTGCAGTTCAATCTTACCTTATAAGAAAAAAATGCGTTAATAAAAGATTTACCACTCAAAAATGCTTTTGTTCCGAATTGTCGGGTTTCTGCGGCAGAAGCCTGCCATGCTCCACATAAATGAAAATAGATAAAAAAGGTGCTCTCATAGTTTGCTTATTTGAGCGCTCGTCGTGACCGTTAACAATGCGCTCCCTGCTGACGCCACTGATGGCTGCGACACTTTTGGCACCGCTTATCTGCAGCCTCGAAAAAAAAACGTATTCTGTCAATTTTTTAAAATGCTCACCAGAGCAGAATACTGCGAATAAATCGCACACTGAAAGAGTTCATTATTTGTCGGAACTGTTGTTCTTTCAAATCAGTACTCTCGCGGCTTTCTAGTAACATGCGCAACCAGGTCATAGTCATTTCTCGCCTGTGAAGAGAAAAGCCATCCTATATTGGTGAGTTAGGCGCATGGCGCAATGATAGTTCATCGCTTGACATAAAGTTGTGAAGAATTGTGAGGCAAAGTAAAGGCCCTAGGTAAGCTCACAACCGCTGATCGCAAACGCGGGCGGCGTTCTACAACATTATATTTCTGAAGCGATGCCTATAGATTGAGATGCATAAAAACTGAAACGAGTAACTCATCCTTGCAGTACGTTGTTCAACATTCAGTTACATCGTGCGAAAATTTTCTGTGAACCTAATCGGTCGGCCATGGAAGTCACTTCATAAATTTCCCTTCAGAGCACTTGCCCAAAATTCTTTCTCCGAAATGGGAGAATGTTCCCTCGCTCGATTCGGTAGGGGAGCTTCCACGCTTGCGCTTTCAACTGTTCGACGACAGTTGCTGGCAGGCACTGTCTTCTCCCAAGTAAGCATAGGTTCAGCAAAGCAGCGGAACCTTTTCGGCCCCGACGAGAGAAGAAACGTCCTTACTAATGCGAGCCCAAATGTAATATTCTCGAAGCTGTTTACTTAAGTCTTTCTCCGAACTCGCGGTCCTGTCTTCGTCAGCCTGTATCTGTGTGGAAAGCAAGGTAGATACAGACTGTGATGCAAGACTTACACTACATTCTGTACCGGAGCATATATATGCCAGTCTTGTAAGTCCGACTCAGCAAAGTAGCCGGCCACTTCCTGATGAGGGTGATGGTTCGATGACGTGCAACTTTCTGTCGTTAGCAAAATATGACACCTGGTTCTTGTAGTGTTCAAATCGTTTCGGTTAAAACTGAGGAAGTGGTCTCTTTTAAAGAAAGCTATGGTTGGAAGTCCGTCGAGTTCGACTGAGTTTCTTTCTGGATAGTGTCAGCTCCACAATTACAGAGTCTGCGGCGTCAATATCAATTTGCGGATGGATCGGGGATCGTCGTTGCTGAAGGGCATAGTGCAGCATTTGGTAAGGTCAAATCTCCCCGACTTTTCCTACCATTGCGCAAAGAACATTTGAAAGCATCAGTTAGTCGTATCGCACCCATGTCGCCTCCCAACCCACCCTGTATGGACCCGTTGAAGTAACACTGGAACAGTGGCAATTTCGGGACTGCGTAGGAGGCGACGACGATGGCCAGTGCTATGATTTTAGTTCCCGCTAACACCGTTTAAAATGAGATTCATTGACTAGCGAAACCTAAATCAGTACTGAAGAGTGTATGTCTTAGGCTGGACTCCCGCAGCAGCTATATATGCAACAGATGCGGACAAATATGACCTCTGATGACTGGCCCCGACTGCGCACTCTGTTCCAAAAGTGCTTCAGAGCCGCTGAAGATACTTTCTCAGGCGACGTATCAATCACTTCAAAAAAAAAAAGGAAAGTTCCCGCTGGCACTTCTGACAGTGCACTGCAATTCGAGGTGACGTTATATTCTTGACGTTAACTCCATGTTATTCGAGTGTTACGTGGACTAGGTCCTCTTAGACCAAGGCGATGTTACGCACGAAACGTGGCACACAATAAACTGCAGTTTGAAAATGTACAACTGTAGGAGCTACTGGGCTTCGAAAAGTGCCCTAGAGGAGCTCTAAAGCGTTTGGCGCCGCGCACGCCCCGCCGGACTACAACAAGAGTTACACGATGCGCGAGGGTAGCCCTGCATGCATGAGGCGGTCACCTGATCGCAGGGAAGAGCTTTGCGAGGTCACGTCATAAGGGGTGAGCGCGCGCAGCACAGGACAACCAAGGTAAAGTGAGGCACGTGCTAAGAGTCATGTGATTTCCTATCCCATCAACACCGAAAGCGTTCTACCGGCAAACCGACCGTAAGCTGCGGTGCAGTAAAGGTTTCTCGAGCAGAGCTATTCCTCACTAACCCCCCCGTTATGTGCAGAGAGTTCTTGCTTGAGGCACGACAAAAAGTACAAGAAAGTTTAAAGACAGTTGTAATAGATGCCGACCGACACAAGTCACACGATTAGGACATGATGAATGCCCCTTTGAAGTCCAACACACCCCTGTATCGCTGAGCAGTATAACATTAGCCAGGGACAGAAAGAAAACTTTAATCTTTCACGTTTGAGCGTAGTAAGGACGGTATTTATCGGCAGACGTTTTTGCAGCAGATCCTTATATGTGGGTGTACGGATCTTCAGCGGGCTGCTGCATAATGTGCTGTGCTTTTAACGTGCGGTATTCATCTTCGTTTTAAACTCACCTGCGCTGTCTTTTTCATTAAGTCTGGTTTCTTTCTTTGCCCCTATTAGCAGCTGACTCGAAGCCGGCTTTATGCCAACGCGCTCACCTCTCGTAGGGGCAAGGTGATCGCACAGAGCTCTGTTCTCGTAAGACGGACATTCTACTTCTGGGAGCTTTGCTATCGGCCTGATGTGGCGCCAATAAAGGACGACCGCAGTGTGACGGCGGACGCCCTTACCTTCCCTATGAAGCGTGTAGTCAGGCCCAACAGAGCAGGCACCAGCAGCACGGCGGCAGGAACTCCGAATAGGTAGATGTCTCTGGTGGACACACCGAGGAAGCCACTATTAAGGCCTCTTGGCTCACTTGTGTCTGTCGACCTTTCATCGGTCACGTGACTTCCTGTCCGGATTTCCTTCTGCGAAAAACACAGCAGCCTTGGCGTAAGATTTAATTGTCTTGCGCGGCAGGGCTGCGAGCCAGTAAGATTCCGGCATTCTGTTTTTCGGGAGATTCTGTTGGCTGCCAACAATATAGCCGCTTCCTTTTCGAAATTCTTGTCCCACAATATACAGGTTGTTCCCGAGAATAATTTACCTTGGTAAATGCCCTATTTATGAGCTTATCTCAAACATTTTATGACGTCCGCCACTCTCGTCGCTACGATTGCGCAGTAATCATCATTTCAGCTCATAAAGAGAAATTTTTGAAAATTGGTTCGTCTTCACGAGAACGCCCTGCATAAGGGCAATGCCCCTGTTACGAAAAACGCACAGAGATTAACTTAGTGGCTTCGAGCACTGTGCGCAGCTTCCACTCACTTCGAATCCAGCTGCCCTGGCGGCTGGACAATGTGAGACGAGCCAAAATATCAATTTTGGAACCAGCGATGAGCTCGGTGCTGTGGCCCTGGTGCACCTAGCTTTTTTGTCATTCGAATATCAGCTCCGGCTCGTGACCCGTGCGTGATTTTAATCGGCACCTGCTGTGGCATCTTTGCGTATACGATTTGCATCATTAAGCATGAAATACTTTTAGCTCCCGTTCTCTCCAAATTGAAAGAGTACCGCATGAAAATTTTGCCTCTGAATTTCTGTATTCTGGCGAAAGAACGCGCTCTAGGATTCACTGAAACAACAGAGATCTTTAAAGATTAATAGAGCAAAGCCCATTTTTCGATTATTTCTTTCTTTATTTATTTTTCATGGAAGCCGGGCACCTGGTGGCAGAGTCTGAAACGACGGCCCCTTGGAGGCCGTCACGTCACGCGTTTCCACGCCGTCGGGTTCACCGGTTCCAGCTAAGGCTCATCCTTTCGCTTCTTCGGTTCCTCTTCGTTACGTGTCCCATTTATATTGTGCTGCAAACTTAAATTTCCAAGCAGTGCACAAATGTTTCTGAAAAGCCTCTACTGGAGCTACGTCGGCTTGTTTCACCGCGTAGAAGTGGGGTTCGTTTGGCTGCTTGGTGCGACCACTCCCGCCTATGCCGGCTACAATGCAGCCTCGCTAGAAGTTCGTCGGCCGGTTTTTGCACGCAGTGGAAGGGTGGATAGAATCGTCAGCTGCTACGATCCGTCGTCTCTAGAGTCTCATGCATTCTAATCAGTCGCATATGTAGCTTCTCACACCAGCTAGGCAGAATGCTGGGGTACTGCTCGGCTTTAGCAACAGTGCGTTCGGCTTGGACACGCACTGTCCCTTGTTTCCAAGGGACAATGTATCTCGGACATCGGTTTTTTCTCGGACAACGTATCGCGGGCTTAATCAAACTCTTAATATAGATGAGGCCCGAGGGCGATTGAGATTATATTATGCCATCGGCAGAGAGTTGGTGCTGATGATATAACTGAAGATTTATATTAGCCCGATATGTTCTTTAGTTGCCAGGGGCGATTGTGGCCTGTTTTTACCATGTAAATGTCATAACCAGTTTTTCGCCAAGTAATTTGGTAACCATTTCATTAGTTCTGTGTACAGTCTTTAAATGATCCCAAAAGTACATGTCTTTAGTGAGTACTGCATTCTACCGGCCTTCTAATACTCGTTAAACCACTTGTTATTTTCGTTCAAACTTCATAAGTACTGCTGTTGTATATTTTTTGTGTTGTTTGATACAATTTCTACTGTATGTTCTTTACGCCGTCACAGCTGTAGGTGCGGCTGCGTTTTACGGCATCCATTGCCAAACAAACGGAATAAGGATCGCTGTCAACGTGCTCATAAAGCAGCTTTTTGTTCTTGTCCTTGCATTTGTTTCCGATGTGAAAGATATGCGATATTGATTTCGCCACCCTAAGGTGGAAATAAATAAATAAGGTAATTCTACTACATCGAGCAACAGCCGGAGAACTTGCTCGGGACTACCCCTTGGGAAGGAGTGGGTAAGATAGGCTGTGCGGAAAGGGAATTTGGTTGTCAGGCATGTGCTTATGGACGCTTTGGAGGGACTGGGGCAAGCGAGTTTCTGGCTTGATGCGTCTAATTTTTCTTGACTCCTTTTCAGGCCCTGCCTGGCCTAAGATATTCAGGGCAGGGAGAGTGTCATGATCCTTCCAGGCATGCGGCTTCTGCTCAAGGGATGCCAGTCATCCCACCGGGCGGACCCGGGCTGCGACTTTTAAGACACGAGAACCTATCACGGAGAACCAGTCACAAGCCCGGTTCGCTGGTTCTTCCAACTAACAGAGGAGTTCTGGAAACTGCTTTTTTACTTAACACCCTAGTGCTTTTCGAAGATTCCCGCGACTGAAATTATGTTTATGATTAATGGCTTAGGGGGATCTAACGTCCCAAGGCCACTAAGGCTATGAGGGACGCCGTAGTTAAGGGCTCCGGAAATTTCGAGCACCTGCGGCAATATGCACCTACATTGCACAGGATGCAATTTATCCTCAGTGATCCCTGACTAGCGGCCAAAGATTTCCATCGAGGTCAATCCGTGCTTCCACCAACCATCCATGACTGTTGTATTTCCTACCCTTGCTTGCACCGCACTTATGAAGGAGGGAGTGTTCAAGACCACGCTAACTGCGCACGTACCAAGAACTGGGCTTAAGGTTACATGGTCCAGGTTTATTCACAGGTGCTCCACAACTTCGGTGTTTTTCTCGCTGGGACCTACTAACCGCCCTCCTTCAGCGTTCCAAGGTGGCCTTTGCCACCATGCGGCTGGCCTAAGGTCACTTCGGCGAGGTGTAAGGGTTATTTGAAGTGTTTTAGCGGCCCCTATAGGGTATGGTGTGCGATATCCTTTGGGTCAACAGAGAAAACGTCTATGCTTCAGTGCATGCTTTTAACGCCATCACAGGCAGTGACAGAGCGATTTAGGACATTGCCTTTTAAACTGTTCTGTACTGGTGCCGACACTGCGGTGTAACGCCTAGCGTGAAGGGTGTCATGTCGCGGAAAAGCCGGCGTCAGCGTCGTTGCCCGCGAGAGAAACATTTAAGAAAAATCCCCATACCAGCAATCTAGGTGGCAGGTGGCCCATTTAAGTGATGCGACCATGTGTCTTCATCACAACCTCCCCACCGGATTGTGAGCAAACTGCCCACTGTATCAGATGGCAGTTAAATTAATGATTAGTTGCGAGATGTTGCTCTGGAAGAGCAGCCTGGGATACACAAGGCCCAACGCTGGGAGCACCTGCCATCGCAGGGTAGTGGCGTATCGCTTCACCACTGCACCACTGCGCCAGGAGAGGACTCGATGTAAAGTAGGGAATGACCACTTCCGCATATAACACTATCGTGTCACCCTTAAGGTGGAGCCTAAGTGCACCCTCCTTTTATTAACGCGAAAGCATTTGCAGGCTATGTCGGCGGGGTCGTGTCACCGAAACCTGTCCGCACAACGTGTTCGCAGCAGTTGTGACGTTCTCAGAAGAGAGAACATCAAACGAGTGGTTGTAATCGGAAATGGAGGACGTGAGGATGCTGCGCAAAAAAACATCATGCCGATGAGATGATTAGTTAATTAGTTAATGACACTCGAAGTTCTGTTTTCCGGGTGCAAAGCCGGATACTTTCATAAGTCTATGTCACATAAGTCCATGGTAGAGAGAGGGTGTGGTAGATGGTCCTTGGCGATCACAAAATGAACAAGGGAGGGGAAAACCTCAGGTTGCTTGAGCCAACGTTTCGACAAGGGGACTTGTCTTCGTCTGGGCACATAAGGTTAGAGATGGAAGCTTGTGGCGCACTGAGGACTTCGTTGATCGCGTTATGTCCTTTCTTCGTATGGCAGATTTGATGTGCAAAAGACCCTGGAGGTTCGCGCTTTTCTTCCTGCTCTGTCTTTTGAAATCGATGTATATGCACATTAACTACTCCTCTCTGCTTCACCTGCTAAGGCCATGAGCACTCCGCTGTGGTCACTGCCTGCTTCTCTGACCCTCTGCGATACTGTAGTTGCTGGCTAATGAGTCTTGAGCTTTTTAAGTGTTTTTTTTAAGTGTCATGCTAAGGCGGAGGCTGATTTTACTTCGACGAAAAAGTGTCGCAAATGTATCACCGCTTTCTTTACACACAGTCGATTCTGGTCGCTTCTCCACTTCACACTTTGACCAAACTCTTTCACATTAATATAACAATCAATCTTATGCTTTTTTGTAAGAATAACAAGAAAAAGAAGCCACATTGCCTGATGGGGTCATCATCATCATCATCACACCCTAACAGACATTTACAACCAAGGCACGGACCACGAGGGTCGGGCTGAATGATGGATGATGGCCCGAAAGACGCTGGTTCGACCCCGGCCGCGGCGGCCGAATTTCGATGGAGGCGAAATTCAAGAGCCCCGTGTACTGTGCGACGTCCTTCACTACGGCGTCCCTCATAGCCTGAGTCGCTTTGGGACGTTAAGCCCCAATAAACCAAACCAAACAACTGTCTGTGTAATTCGGCACGCTTGTGTTATTACATCACGCTATGTTATCCGCAGAGAAGGTGAGGAGTGATATGATTTGGTTTGGATTCCATTCCGCTTTAATTATTTCTTCAGATCATCACTATTGCCGCATTATATTACTGCTCTCCAGTGACTCAGTCGGAAGAGCGGATAAATAAAATCGGACTAAAATCTATGATTTACGGTTTATGGAGGTTTAACGTCCCAAAGCCACTCAGGCAATGAGGGACACCGTAGTGAAGGGCTGCAGAAATTTCGACCACCTGGGGTTCTTTAACGTGCACTGACATCGCGCTGTACACAGGCCTCTAGCATTTCGCCTTCATCGAAATGCGACCGTGAAGGCCGGCATCGAACCCGCGTCTTTCGGGTCAGCAGCCGAGCGCCATAACCACTGAGCCACAGCGGCGGCTTGAACTACAAGTACTGGATCATGGCGCCCTTTGAATCATTACTTGCCTTCTAGCAACAGCTTCCAAGCAAACTACGAAGACACAACTACGAGCCCAAGAAAACAGTGCGCGGAAAAGAGTGGCCTCATTGTTCTCACTTTCCATCAGTACACGTGGCTGAAAATCTCTATAGACAAAGTAGGACGAAATATTTTAGAAGACAAAATGACGCAGCCGTATCGCAACTTAAATCACAGTGATTGGAAAACCCTTCTGCACTCTAAACAGAAAAGAGTAAACAGAGAGTAAGTCGTTCTATTGCCTTAGAGTTAAAGGACGATTTACTCCCTTTTTATTCCCGTTCATGTGGCTTGTCCTCTGCACAAGCAGCGTAACAATCGTTAGGTCTTCCTCACCTGTAGTGCCACATAAAAATGGCGCTTGAGAATCTTTAATGTTATTGATTTTAACTTCTCTAATCCGACGGTCGGCTGCCCGGTGCTCCTCCTTCGCGGCCGTTGTTTTCAAGCACCGTACTGCTGTTCCTCGTTTTGACTTTACACCCTTGGCAAACGAACGGCTGGATCGCAGGTTTACATCATTCGTTGATATACCATATATTAATTTCATACTTATTTCAGTGTGTGGTACAAAAGAACACGTGCTTAGTGCGAAGCTTTGGAACCAACGCAGTTATTCAGAGCCAAACCTCAGAAATCAGCCCTTCATAATAGTCCTCTATTCGAACAATTCTAGCTGCTATTCTACGTCATCATAATCGGCATTAAATTTTCGACGAAGGCTGTTATGCGCTTAGAAGTGCACCTATGGGGAAAGCATAAATGATTTCTTAGCTATTTTGGTTTCTATTTCTAAGAAAAGTTAAGTTTAAATTTTTATTACGCTGATTTAGTTCCACACCCCCGTGATGGCTCGCCCATATAGTGGGTCGCCTAACTAAGAGCTAAAGTTTTTGCGGGCCAACTCTCAACATGCCTAGCTTATTCTCTGCATTAGCGTCAGTGGCTTTTAGTCCAGCCTGTGGGCGGAACATACAGAATTCGCCTTCGAGACATCATTGTCATCACCCTGACTATGCCCACTGCAAAGCAAAGGCCTCTCCCATGTCTTCCAATTAATTAACCTTGTCCTTTGCCAGCTGCGCCCACCCTATCCCCGCAAACTTCTTAATCTCATCTGCCCACCTAACTTTCTGCCACCCCCTGCTACGTTTGCCTTCTTTTGGAATCTGCTCCGTTACCCTTAAGGACCACCGGTTATCTTGCCTTCGCATTACATGCTCTGTCGAAGCCCATTTCTTCCTCTTGATTCCGACTAGGATGTCATTAACCCGCGTTTGCTCCCTTGCCCACTCCGCCCGCTTCCGATCTCTTAACGTTACACAAGTCATTTTTCTTTCCATAGGTCGCTTCGCTGTCGTTAATTTAAGCTCAGCCCTTTTTGTTAGCCTCCACGTTTCTGTCCCATAGGTGAGTACCGGTAAGATACAGCTGCTGTATACTTTCCTCTTGAGGGATATTGGTAAAATGCCATTCATGATCTGAGGTAACCTTTGTTGTTATTTCCCTCTCATGATCCGGATCAGCGGTCACTATCTACCACTTCCTATCCTAAGTACACGCATTCCCTTACTACTTCCAGCACCTCGCTCCAAATTGGGAACTGCTGTTCCCGCGCTAGACTGTTGAACATTACTTTGGCTTTGTGAATATTAATCTTTATCCCCGCTGTTCTGCTCTGCCTTTCTAACTCATTGATCATGCTTTGCAGTTGATGTCCTGAGTGATTTAGCATTGCAATGTCATCAGCGAATCGAAGATTACTTAGGTATTAGGTATTTTCCATTAACTCTTATGCCCAACAATTCCCATTTCAGGCGTCGGAATACCTCCTGTAAAGAGGCAGAGAATAGCACTGGCGAGATCGTGTCTTCCTGCCTCAAACATTTCTTTATTGACGCCGTTTGTTAGGTTCGGTCACTTAATGCGAATGCATTGGATGGCTCATGGACACAACACCCGACGTCGACCAAAAAGTGGCGGTGTTACAAAACTCGCGGTTGATCGAAATGGAGTGACAATATCAAAGGCGGGAAAAATGCGAAATGTTAACCGGTAATAGCCTGTTCTAGTACTTAGAACTGCACCAAATATAAAGAAATATAATCGGAGTAGATTCAGAATGAAATTTGAGTATAATTAGAATCATATTCGAGTATAAGTGGAATAGAGTTGCAATACTTTCATAACAATCGCACCTAAGTTTCGTAAATGCCTCGAGTAAATTTTTTTGGTACGCCATACCGCTCCGCACTTTTGGTGAAATTTCGAAGGCGTAGTTAATGCTGATGTAATTCATTTATTGACGGGCAAAGGAACCAAGCCGCAGAAATCAGAAACGCACACCCCTGGCAGAAAATTCTGTCGTGGTACTTTGTGTCTCCCCATCGCGCTACACGTATCGCCTGGGAGAAAAAGCGTATCTGATTTGGCCTACCGCAGGCTGGACGCTCGATTCCCAAAGACTCGAGTCTCGACGACCTCGTGGATTCGGAGAATAGAGGGGATATTGTTGGTGCTGCGACGGCCTGCCGGGCGCTCCGGAGCCTACCCAGCGACCAGCAAACCCAGACGCTCCCAGGCCTCAACCTTACCGCCGATGAGCTCTACTTGGTAGGACGTTGCATGACGCTGTGCAAACGGGACAGCCGCAAGTCGAGTGGGTGCTACGCGAGCCCCTGGGCGCGGTGCAACGTGCCTGCGATGAGCATGGCCGCCTTGGAATTTTGAAATTTGAAACTGAAAATTTATTTCTCCACACACAATACAGTGGAAAAAGGGGACACTGGGCAAAAAGCTGCATAATGCAGCTTGAAGTAGCACCCAGTGCCCCATGAATACAACGACAGCAGTGTGTTTCGCGAACATCAGGCTGAAGTTGAGCTGAATATCCCCATCAAAACAAAGAAAAAGGACAACAATAGTGTAACCCTGACCGCGTACACAACAGAGATGCACAAATAATAGGAGCAATAGACAATATAATACACCAAACCTATTTGCATTGATGCCACAATAGATTCGAAAATGCACATGACAGATAATAACTGTTTCTTTGAGATCTCTTCTATACAAACAGTATTTGCTGTCAATGTGTTGAGGTGATTTCCTAGGTTATAGGATAAGGACTGTTTACGGTATAAAGTACGGCAAAAGGGTAGAAGCCAAGGTAAAAGACATCGGGTATTGTACACTGGTGTGTATTGATGTAGATTAAAGGCTGCAAGGAACAGTTGATTGTTTGTTTTAACTGCATTTTTGTATGCACATAACAATATGAACGGGTGCAAGATATCAACAGACAAAATACCATATTCCTTAAAGTAAGGAAACGCATGGGAATGCCATGGTACATTTGCAATCAATCTCACAGCACGCTTCTGTGCAACTAAGATCTTGTGTTTGTTATGTTTCGTTGTGGTACCCCAGACACTTATACAGTAGGTAATGATTGGAAGTAAGTATGCATTATATATAAGAATCTTTATCTTTGTTGGAAGTGTGTATCTATGTCGACACAGGGCACCATTGACTCGGTTCATTTTCTTGCGGATAGTGTTTATATATTTGTCCCAACTCAGGGTTTCCGTGAGCACCACACCAAGGCATTTTATAGTGTCTACAACTTCAATTCTAGTGTCACCCAGCATGAGATCAAAACTCATGGAGGTAGGCTTGTTCTTTGGACGGAAGATAATGGCATTAGTTTTCTTAGCAGTTACTCTTAAGCAATTCTTTCTCGACCATTCGCACAAATATTCTAAAAATTGGTTTCCATACAGTAATAGATTTCTTTCATTATCACCGGGCAAAAGCATTGTGAGATCATCGGCGTAAGCTATTAAAGTCAGAGGTAAGGGCATGTAAAATGTATCATTAATATAGACCAGGTGTCCCAGCTAAATCTAACCAAGCTTTTAAGAAACACGAGGTGTCCTAGCCGTCTGAAACCAAATGAGGGTTGTTTAGAGTCGCGTGACCTAGTCTGCAGTATTTTTTTCGTTCTTCAAGGTTGACTAATCAGTCAAGCTTATAATACTTAACTAACTTTTTAGTTATTGACTTGAGGAACAAAGTGTCAATGGAAAAGTTGTAGATCGCTTTTATAAACAGCTTACTGAGACATTTGCGGCAAAGTAATATTTACGTAAAGTAATTTTTTTACCGGACTTTAATCATAACCCGCACAACAAGAAAAAGCTTCCACATGACAACTGTGCCACTTCAACGTCCCAAGACGCGCTTTAAAGAATAAAATACATTTTTTTCTGAAGTCCTCTCCTCGATGAGACTTTCGGTGCACATTGGGGCAGAGAAGTGAGCGAGCAGCTGGTCACGTGACACCTTTCTTTAAACGCCAATAAATGAAGCTACGTAAATCGTAACTTGACGGAAATAGCACTACCAGCGGTTTTTCGAGGTGATCTAAAAGTTTTGCTTTGACACTTTCTTCCTGAAGTTAATAATTAAAAAGTTAGCTAATTAAACTTAACTAATTAATTAACTTTGAAGAGCGAAAAAAATACTCAAGACTAGGCCACGCGACTATGAACAACCCTGAGTTGGTTTCACTGGACTAGGACACTTCGCCTTTTTTAAACGTTTGGTTACATTTAGCTGGAACACCCGGGATATTGAAGAGTAAGGGGCCTAAAATGTTGAGCTGTGGGACTCCAAAAAAAAATAGGTTTTAATGTTGACGATGTGCGGTCATTGACAAGCATTTGCATGCGGTTTTCTACGTAGGATTCCATTAAGGATAAACCTATTCCTCTGATTCCATAATGGAGTAGCTTATGCAGTAATACTTGTACTTGTACCACTGTAATACTTGCAATACTGTAATACTGTAAGTAATACTTGTACCACTGAGAGCGAGAAATAAACTTCAACTTCAACTTCAAGTAGCAGACGATGGTGGAATAAGTCAAACGCCTTTGTAAAATCAATATAAATTCCAAGAACGATTTTTCGCCCCTCAAAAGAATCTATGATCAGTTCCTTTTGTTTATTAAGCGCGATTTCTGTTGACCTCCCTTCCCTGAATCCGTATTGACAGTCAGAAAGCACGGAGTGTTTTCCTAAAAATTTGGTTATTCTGGTATAAATAATTTTTTCTAAGCCCTTGGACAGTACAGGAAGAACTGAAATGGGTCTATAATTGGAAAGTTCTATTTTCGCACCACCCTTATATATAGCCACAACCTTAGCGACTTTCATTTGGTCTGGAAAAGTTCCGGTGGAAAGAGGAAGATTGTAAATGCCTACCAGCACCGGTGCGAGTAAGTTAATCACATACTTAAAAGGCCTGATTTGAAAGCCGTCTTTGTCCTCTGCTTTACTAGTTTTTAGGTTTGTGAATAACGTTATTATTTCGTGCTCTGTTACAGGCTCAAAAAACATCGACTCAGGAACACTCGGCGTTTGATAATCATACCCTGTGGCACAAGTAAAATGACCGCAAAGGTCCTTTGTGAAATTAACAAAAAAACTGTTTAGTTCATTTGAAAGCTCTTCGCCCTTAATAAGTTTACCATCTCTTATGATGCTATCAATTGCAGTCTTTGTATTAAAATTCTAAATTTTATTCAGATGATCCCACGGTTTAAAAGTTTCGCTGGGCGATCTAGAAAACTTTTTAGTAAAGTATGCAAGCTTTGCGTTGCCTAGCTCCTTGTTGAGGAGGTTGCGGAATTTTTCTCTTCGGCTTTCGGCTGTCGCATCACAGCGCCTATGGACCCATATTCCAAGCGCTCCTTCTGGATGTAGCTGTCCCGCCACGAAGTAACCGCGGGACCTTTTCTAATAGCACAATCTCTCCTCCTCTGTAATACCTTGATGAATTATGCAAAAGCTCTAATAAAAGTATTGGTTGGAACGTTGCGTGAGCGTGTCGGTTGGTTAATACTTTCCGGCATCTTTCCCACCAGTATGGTCTTCCATTCTGCTGCCGCTACCATGCCTCAGCCGCAATTGCGTGGCGGTGCTCCGCGAGCTGATAGTGGTTTCATACCGGGCACCATTTTGATGTAGGTTGAAGTCACCACGTCGAAGACTCCAGCGCAACCTAGGGGTTACACTGTGGAGCGCCGCAATAGTGGATACAGAGATTGACCAGACATAAATTACAGCACGTTTCTCACTTCGCCAGCAGTCTACAGGTACTGTACGCTAGAAGTAAAACTGAGCCCGCGAGCTGTGACAAAACTTGTGCTTGCCCAATCATGAAAGTTGAAATGGGTACAAACTATGCGCAGATCTTTCACGTCCTAATGAATATCAGTGTTTTATTGCATTGTTGGTTTCAGCGGCCGCTGACGCATGAGGGACCCATCGTTAAGTATATTTTTGTCTGTAGTAGGCCGTTTAAACCGACCACATTACACGCTATGAATTCAGAGCTACTTCAACGCTTAATATGTCAACGAAAAATTGCCATTCATATCTTAAACTGCCTATACAGCTAACGCTGGTGCGTGTAGGCGGCGCACTGATTGAAACGCGCAACAAAGGGAACAGACTGAAGGCTTTCCAGAAGTAGACAGGCATCGTGAGGTTAATCAAACCACGCCTTTGGAGTTAAGACGAGGAACTATATAACTGGCAGATGCCGTTCTTTGTGGCGTTTATGAAAAATAAATACAGAGAATGCTTATTACATTCCAATCTGAGCGAAAGCCCGCGTAGCAGAATGTGCCCGTCCTAAATTTAAGCCACAGTAATCACTGCGGAAGCTTAACTCGTCGTTTCTAAATGAGGAGGACTTCAAGAAGCGAGTGAAGACAGCGTTGGAATCTTGCCTGACCATGAGAGTCCCATTATGTTCTGCTTGGGAGGCGTTTAAGCAGAAAGTTCGTGGCGTAGCTATTGAGACCGGCTCCATGAGGTCTTAAGCATGGTGAGGAGTTTCAAAGCATTTATAATTTGCACGAAATTGAATGCGAAGCGCCAGGGTTGTACACAGAAGAAATTCCAACTGTAAAGTGTCACCTTCAAAAGTTAGATGCAGAACGCTTTCGAGCGGCCCGTGTACGATCCCGCAGTAATCATGCTTTGCGCTGTGAGGAGCCAACTAGACAGGCCTGCTTGATGAGCGTCGGCCCGTGAGGGCCAAGCGCGTCTCTGAGTTCTACTGTGGGGGCACCCTGGTCGCAAGTACACATGAAATAGTAACCGAGTTTTCAAAATACTACAGCTCACTTTTTGCTGCCTCTTCAAGCCCAGCTGACGCTTTTCATGTAGCGTGCTGGGTGTCTATGGTTTCCCCGCTTTCTGAACATGAGTGCGAGATAATAAGTGGTGCTATAACGTTGCATGAATTCGAAGATGCAATTGATCGATTACCGCTTTCGAAAACCCTAGTGCCTGACGGCCTCTCAGGGGAATTTTATAAGACCTTTAAATCTGCATCATACCCTGTCCTACTGCACAGTTTTAAGCAGAGCAATTTTTAATGTTGAATTTGTGCCACAGCCATTTACCAGAAGTCATATTGTCTTGAGGGGGAAATAACTAGAAGAATAAAAATGGCTTGGAGCGCATATGGCAGGTTCTCCCAGATCATGAATGGCAGCTTGCCAATATTCTTCAAGAGAAAAAGTCTACAACAGCTGTATCTTACCGGTGCTCACTTATGGAGCAGAAACGCGCAAGCTAACAGAGTGTTCAGCTTAAGTTCAGGACAACGCAGCGAGCTATGGAAAGAAAAATGATAGGCGTAACGTTAAGAGATCGCAAGCGGGCGGAGTGGGTGAGGGAACAAACGCGAGTAAATGACATCCTAGTCGGAATCAAGAGGAAGAAATTGGCTTGGACAGTGCATGTAATGGGAAGGCAAAATAACCGGTGGTCATTAAGGGTAACGGAGCGGATTCCAAGGAAAGGTAAACGTAGCAGGGGGCGGCAGAAAGTTTGGTGGGCGGATGAGATTAAGAAGTTTTCGGGGATACAGTGGCCGCTACTGGCAAATGACAAGGTTAATTGGAGAGACATGGGAGAGGCCTTTGCCCTGCAGTAGGAGCAGTCAGGCTGATGATGATGATGTTCATGATGATATTGCGGAAAACTGACGATAGGGAAAAACAACGATTTGTAGATGGCTACAGACCTATCACGTTTTCTAATGCTGATTACAAGATCTTTGCTAAAGTCCTCTCAAATCGCCTACAGCTTGCAAGGCTACTTTGATTGGACCTCATCAGACATGTGGCTTGAGGGGTCTGTCTATACTATCTAATCTACATATAGCGCGCACAGTGGTGCAGTATTGCAGTGAGACTCATGAACAATTACCACTGCTGCAAACAGACCTGGCAAAGGCGTTCGATCGGGTGTCCCATTCGTTTCTCTTTGTCTTCTGAATCACGTCATCTGGGTTCAGTTCTTTCTACTGGTATACGCCTTTGTAAAAAAAGCTGTTCAACGCACTTGATGGCCCTCTCTCACAACCAGTTAAATCTCAGTCCTCTGTGAAACAGCGCTGCCCGCTGTCTCCGCTTTTGTTCGCATTATGCTTGGAACCACTTTGTCTAAGTGTTATAGACTGTGCAGCTGCCCATGGTTTTCGTATTATGTGTCAGGAACTGAAGGTGTTAGCCTATGCGGATGACCTCGAGTTTTTCTGCTCTGACAAGTCAAGCATCAATGAGGTTATTCATTTAACAGAAGACTTCGGTTCATTGTCAGGAGCTCGAATTAATCGTTCCAAAGGTTGCGGTCTTTGGTTTGTTATGTGGGGAACGACGCCTGCCGAATACGCTCGTATACAATGGAGACGTACGCCACTCGGAGAACTCTCGCTCTACGCACTTGAGACAGTCAAAGTGCCCCCCGAGATGCCGCCGCCGTTGCGATTGTCAAGCCGTTGCTTCCGCAATTCAACTCAGGATGGCCATTGGTCAAGCTACAACCAATTTTAAAGCGACAGCCTTTAAGGGCTCATGCTCGCGGTGTCCGTCCATGCTCGCGGTGTCCATCCGTGCGCTGGAATCGTGCCAACTGTGACCTCTCCTCCGCGCAGCGGCGCAACCTCCTGCGTAATTTCCTTTCCTAAAATAATTTTCTCCATTACGGCCCCTCTTTCTGTTCCTTGTTTCACTCCCACTTACTCCCTTCCTCTACAAACGGATGACGGGTGTCCACCGAGATATGAGAGAGACAGGCGTCGTTTCCTTCCCTTAAAACCAATTTTCTTTTCATTTTCTTTCTCTTACGACGCGGTTTGGGTGTCCACCGAGATATGTGTATCCTGGCGCACTGTTTGTCTTTTATTTATTATTTTATTTGTGCCGCGTGTGACGTCACTCGGTTTCGCGCATGCCCAGCTCTAGCAAATCTTGGCTCCGACCGCTCACGCGAAGCGCGGCTGTGGTGCGGGCAGTGAAACTTTTCGCTTCAAAACCGCTCATGCGGGGGAAACCCGCCACGCGCCAAGCGGTTCGGGGAAGCGGCAGTGGGTTGACCACAACAAGGCTTTCGCCAAGGACTCTTTAGAATTTCCAAAGTGTCTGTGGTAATTTTGACAGGTGTCCATCAAGATATGAGACAGTTCCTGCGTAATTTCCTTTCCTCAAATAGAATTTCATTTTCTTCATTACAGCTCCTCTTTCTCTTTCTTCTTTCACTCCCACTTCCTCTCTTCCTCTACAAACGGATCACAGGCGTCCACCGAGTTCTGTCAGACAGTTACTGCGCAATTTCCTTTCCTAAAATAGAATTTTCATTTTCTTCATTACGGCTCCTCTTCCTCTTTCTTCTTTCCCTCCCACTTCCTCTCTTCCTCTACAAACGGATCACAGGCGCCCACCGAGTTCTGTCAGACAGTTACTGCGCAATTTCCTTTCCTGAAATATAATTTTCATTTTCTTCATTACCGCTCCTCTTCCTCTTTCTTCTTTCTCTCCCACTTCCTCTCTTCCTCTACAAACGGATCACAGGCGTCTACCGAGTTCTGTCAGACAGTTACTGCGCAATTTCCTTTCCTAAAATAGAATTTTCATTTTCTTCATTACGGCTCCTCTTCCGCTTTCTTCTTTCACCCCCAGTTCCT
The DNA here is from genome assembly GCF_055824585.1 of Amblyomma mixtum. Taxonomy (NCBI): domain Eukaryota; kingdom Metazoa; phylum Arthropoda; class Arachnida; order Ixodida; family Ixodidae; genus Amblyomma; species Amblyomma mixtum. Next base: position 87,229,784 of record NC_143021.1, read on the forward strand.
CTCTTCCTCTACAAACGGATCACAAGTGTCCACCGAGTTATGTGAGAGAGTTACTCCGCTATTTCCTTGCCTAAAATACAATTTTCATTTTCTTTATTACGGCTCCTCTCTTTCTTCTTTCACTCCCACTTCCTCTCTTCCTCTACAAACGGATCACAGGCGTCCACCGAGTTCTCTCAGACAGTTACTGCGCAATTTCCTTTCCTAAAATAAAATTTTCATTTTCTTCATTACGGCTCCTCTTCCTCTTTCTTCTTTCCCTCCCACTTCCTCTCTTCCTCTACAAACGGATCACAGGCGCCCACCGAGTTCTGTCAGACAGTTACTGCGCAATTTCCTTTCCTAAAATATAATTTTCATTTTCTTCATTACGGCTTCTCTTCCTCTTTCTTCTTTCACTCCCACTTCCTCTCTTCCTCTACAAATGGATCACAGGCGTCCACCGAGTTCTGTCAGACAGTTACTGCGCAATTTCCTTTCCTAAAATAGAATTTTCATTTTCTTCATTACGGCCCCTCTTCCACTTTCTTCTTTCACTCCCACTTCCTCTCTTCCTCTACAAACGGATCACAGGTGTCCACCGAGTTATGTGAGACAGTTCCTGCGTAATTTCCTTTCCTCAAATAGAAGTTTCATTTTCTTCATTACGGCTCCTCTTCCTCTTTCTTCTTTCACTCCCACTTCCTCTCTTCCTCTACAAACGGATCACAGGTGTCCACCGAGTTATGTGAGACAGTTACTGCGCAATTTCCTTCCCTAAAATACAATTTTCATTTTCTTCATTACGGCCCCTCTTTCTTCTTTCACTCCCACTTCCTCCCTTCCTGTGCGATGCGGTTCAGGTGTCCGCCGAGATTATAGAGAATTACTGCGCCATTTCCTTTCCTCAAAAAGCGTCGCGTTCAAAGGGCAAGGCATCGCGCTGATTGGGTGGTGGCGTTCTGTGGACTCCCTGGCAGCTCTACAACACGCTGTCGCGTTCCACTCCTAAACGCGAAGCTTAAGCGTCATTAATTAGCATTTGATTAGTATTTAGTCATCAGTGAGTAATTATCCATACAATAGTAATTTGTCATTAGTTAGTAATTAGTCATGAATTATGTGTGACGTCATCGAGTGGCGACGTCACAAGTGCCACAGAGGCAGTCAAAGTGGTGCGGAAAACAGTTTTGCCTCTACGCACTTGAGACAGTCAAAGTGCCCCCTGAATTTTTTTTTCCTCTAGCCATGTGTAAGTGGTAATGTCTCAGTGTGCAGCTTGAAGGAAATTGTTTTTGTACATGGCGAGAGGGGCATTTTACGTACTCTCTTGAGTATGCCATGTCCCGGTAAACCAAAAGACGCAGAGCGATACAGTGGCGGAGGAAGGAGCACACAGATTAAGTCCTTGTACAACCGTTTTCTTGACACCGAATAAAGGAACTAAGGAAAAAACGAACAAGTAGTAAACGAAAAGAAAAATACACCTCATGCGTCAATGCTCACAAACACGGACGATCAGAAGCATTACAAGAAATGGTGATGCTCGGTAAAGCTTGAGCTAAATTTACTTGCAGGAATGCCAGCATTATTGGGTGTGTAGTGTCCCGGAAAAACAAGGAACGTGAAAACGCCTGTTGAACATACAGGAGGACTAAACCGAGGCCATCAGAGCTTTCAGGCCGGAAAATGTTACCAGGCCTCGTTGATTACAAAAACGAACCCGACAGAAAAGTTAAGAAAACACTGTCGAAACGTTGCATATTAAGTCTTGTGCAATGAATAATTTTGCAGTACATAATAAATTTTAGCGGTGAAAAGCAGATTGCATGCGGTCGCCCTGCCAAAAATCGAGAGACCACGGGGCACAACAGTCTCAGCATAGCGTTGAAGAGTTGGCACGGGGTGCCTAGGTACTTTGGTGGCGTACGTCTCCATTGTATAGGAGCGTATTCGGCAGGTGTCGTTCCCCATATAACAAACCAAAGACCGCAACCCTTGGAACGATTAATTCGAGCTCCTGACAATGAACCGAAATCTTCTGTTAAATGAATAACCTGATTGATGCTTGACTTGTCAGAGCAGAAAAACGCGAGGCCATCCGCATAGGCTAACACCTTCAAATCGTGACCCATAATACGAAAACCATGGACAGCTGCGCAGTCTATAACACTTAGACAAAGTGGTTCCAAGCATAATGCGAACAGAAGCGGAGACAGCGGGCAGCCCTGTTTCACAGAGGACTGAGATTTAACTGGTTGTGAGAGAGGGCCATTAACAATCAAGTGCGTTGAACAGCTTTTTTTACAAAGGCGTATACCAGTAGAAAGAACTGAACCCAGATGACGTGATTCAGAAGACAAAAAGAAACGAATGGGACACCCGATCGAACGCCTTTGCCAGGTCTGTTTGCAGCAGTGCTAATTGTTCATGAGTGTCACTGCAATACTGCAACACTGTGCGCGCTATATGTAGATTAGATAGTATAGACAGACCCCTCAAGCCACATGTCTGATGAGGTCCAATCAAGTAGCCTTGCAAGCTGTAGGCGATTTGAGAGGACTTTAGCAAAGATCTTGTAATCAGCATTAGAAAACGTGATAGGTCTGTAGCCATCTACAAATCGTTGTTTTTCCCTATCGTCAGTTTTCCGCAATATCATCATGAACATCATCATCATCAGCCTGACTGCTCCTACTGTAGGGCAAAGGTCTCTCCCATGTCTCTCCAATTAACCCTGTCCTTTGCCATTAGCGGCCACTGTATTCCCGAAAACGTCTTAATCTCAGCCGCCCACCAAACGTTCTGCCGCCCCCTGCTAAGTTTGCCTTCTCTTGGAATCCGCTCCGTTACCCTTAAAGACCACCGGTTATTTTGCCTTCCCATTACATGCACTGTCCAAGCCCATTTGTTAATCTTGATTCCGACTAGGATGTCATTTACTCGCGTTTGTTCCCTCACCCACTCCGCCCGCTTCCGATCTCTTAACGTTACGCCTATCATTTTTCTTTCCATAGCTCGCTGCGTTGTCCTTAACTTAAGCTGAACACTCTTTGTTAGCTTCCGCGTTTCTGCTCCATAAGTGAGCACCGTTAAGATACAGCTGTTGCAGACTTTTTCTCTTGAGGAATATTGGCAAACTGCCATTCATGACCTCGGAGAACCTGCCATATGGGCTCCAAGCCATTCTTATTCTTTTTGTTATTTCCCCCTCAAGATAATATATGACTTCTCGTAAATGGCTGTGGCAAAAATTCAACATCAATACTCTGCTTAAAAATTTGCAGTAGGACAGGGTATGACACAGATTTAAAGGTCTTATAAAATTCCCCTCAGAGGCCGTCAGGCCCTGGGGTTTTCGAAAGCGGTAATCGATCAATTGCATCTTCGAATTCACGCAACGTTATAGCACCACTTATTATCTCGCACTCATGCTCACAAAGCGGGGAAACCATAGACACCCAGCGCGCTACACCAACAGCGTCAGCTGGGCTTGAAGCGTCAGCAAAAAGTGAGGTGTAGTATTTTGAAAACTCGGTTACTATTTCATGTGTACTTGCGACCAGGGTGCCCCCACAGTAGAACTCAGAGACGTGCTTGGCACTCACGGGCCGACGCTCATCAAGCAAGACCTGTCTAGTTGGCTCCTCACAGTGCAAAGCACGATCACTGCGGGATCGTACACGGGCCGCTCGAAAGCGTTCTGCATCTAACCTTTGAAGGTGACACTTTACAGTTGGAACGAGTAGAACGTTAAGTTGGGCGAGTTGGTATAGGCTCATGGTTGAAAAACAGCGCACAAAAGACTAGACACAAGAGTAAAGGCGACGACAGGTGTGTTGCTGACAGTTTCCGATCACAGTTTCCGATGACAGTTTCCGATGACAGTCCGATGACAGTTTCGATGACAGTTCGATGACAGTTTCCGATCACAACTCACGAGGATAAGGAATGCCGGCTACCAAGATGCAATGGTGAACGAGGCTTGCTCAAGATTACTTAAGTGTTTCAAGCGACAGATGGCCCTGAATGCACCACTCAACAGTCCAGAAAAAGAAAAGAAAAGCACCTCAGTTGTGCCATATTTGCACCAAGTCTCCCACGGACTGAAAAATGTAGGAAGAAGGTTCAACGTTGATGTTTTGCTGTCTGCTCCTGTCGAGCTTAAACAAGTGTGTGCTGCGATAGAAAGGAAGAAAGTGTCGAAAAAGAAAAAAGGTTGCGGTGTCGCGCACACGGATCCGTTTGTCAACTGCCGCACGTGTGTCGTCTACAGCTTTCCCCTTTCCTGCGGAGCACGCTACATCGGACAGACCGGCCGTTGCTTGAACAAGCGTTTGCAAGAACACAACAACAATTTAGAAAAAGGCAATGACCAATCTTATCTTGTTACCCATTGTAAGGGGTGCGCAGTGATGAAAAAGAAGAAGAAAAAGTGCACTGCTTTGTTAAGTCAAGCAATGGTGTTGTATTCTCACAGAGATCAAACCACGCGGGAAGTAGCAGAAGCATACTTCATCGCAACGGAGCAACGGGGCTGCGTTAGCAAACCTTCGGTTGCTTTAAGTGATAACGAGATCACGTTTCTTGGCGGTTTCTGGGCTTCGGGCGCACGATAGTTTTATCTTTGTCATAGTTTTGTTTGTTCAATTTTGTTTTCATGATTATGCCTTCCTTATATACCCAGGTTTTCGAAATAAAGCCTTAGTTGTGAGTTCAGCGCTTGTCCTGTCGTCGCCTTTACTCTTGTGTCTAGTCTTTTGTGCGCTGTTTTTCAACCATGTTACAGTTGGAATCTCATCTGTGTACAACCCTGGAGCCTCGCATTCAATTTTGTGCAAATTATAAATGCTTTGAAACTCCTCACCATGCTTAAGACCTCATGGAGCCGATCTCAATAGCTACGCCATGAACTTTCTGCTTAAACGCTTCCCAAGCTGAACATAATGGGACTCTCATGGTCAGCCAAGATTCCAACGCTGTCTTCACTCGCTGCTTGAAGTCCTCCTCATTTAGAAATGAAGAGTTAAGCTTCCGCAGTGTTTACTGTGGCTTAAATTTAGGACGGGCACATTATCCAACGCGTGCTTTCGCTCAGATTGGAATGTAATAAGCATTCTCTTTTTTTTTTATAAACGCCACAAAGAACGGCATCTGCCAGTTATACAGTTCCTCACCTTAACTCCAAAGGCGAGGTTTAATTAACCTCACGATGCCTGTCTACTTCTGGAAAGCCTTCAGTACGTTCCCTTTGTTGCGCGTTTCAATCAGTGCGCCGCCTTTATGCACCAGCGTTAGCTGTGTAGGCAGTTTAAGATATGAACGGCAATTTTTCGTTGATATATTAATCGCTGAAGTAGCTCTGAATTCATAGCGTTTAATGTGGTTGGTTTAAACGGCATACTACAGACAAAGATATACTTAACGATGGGTCCCTCTTGCGTCAGCGGCCGCTGAAACCAACAATGCAATAAAACACTCATATTCATTAGGACGTGAAAGATCTGCGCACAGTTTGTAGCCATTTCAACTTTCATGATTGGGCAAGCACAAGTTTTGTCACAGCTCGCGGGCTCAGTTTTACTTCTAGCGTACAGTACCTGTAGACTGCTGGCGAAGTGAGAAAGGTCTGCAATTGATGTTTGGTCAATCTCGGTATCCACAATTGCGGCGCTGCAAAGTCTAACCGCTAGGTTGCGCTGGATTCTTCGACGTGGTGACTTCAACCTACATCAAAGTGGTGCCCGGTATGAAACCACTATCAGCTCGCGGAGAACCGCCACGCAATTGCGGCTGAGACATGCTAGCGGCAGCAGAATGGGAGACCATACTGGTGGGAAAGATGCCGGAAAGTATTAACTAACCGACACGCTCACGCAACGTTCCAACCAATACGTTTATTAGAGCTTTTGCATAATTCAACAAGGTATTATAGAGGAAGAGAGATTGTGCTATTAGAAAAGGTCCCGCGGTTACTTTGTGGCGGGGCAGCTGCATCCAGAAGGAGCGCTTGGAATACGGGTCCATAGGGCGCTGTGATGCGACAGTCGAAAACCGAAGAGAAGGCGGCCATGTTCATCGCAGGCACGTTGCACCGCGCCCGGGGGCTCGCGTAGCGCCCACTCGACTTGCGGCTGTCCCGTTTGCACATAGCGTGATGTAGTAACACACGCGTGCCGAATTACACAGACATTTGTTTGGTTTGGTTTATTGGGGCTTAACGTCCCAAAGCGAGTCAGGCTATGAGGGACGCCGTAGTGAAGGACGTCGCAGAGTACGCGGGGCTCTTGTATTTCGCCTCCATCGAAATTCGGCCGCCGCGGCCGGGGTCGGACCAGCGTCTTTCGGGCCATCACCCATCATTCATCCCGACCCTCGTGGTACGTGCCTTGGTTGTAAATGTCTGTTAGGGTGTGATTATGATGATGATGATGCCCCCATCAGGCAATTTGGCTTCTTTTTTCTCGTTATTCCTGCAAAAAGACATAAAATTGATTGTTATATTAATGAGAAAGAATTTGGTCAAAGTGTGAAGTGGAGGAGCGACCAGAATCAACTGTGTGTAAAGAAAGCTGTGATACATTTGCGACACTTTTTCGGCGAAGTAAAATCAGCCTCCGCCTTAGCATGACACTTAAAAAAAAACACTTAAAAAGCTCAAGACTCATTAGCCAGCAACTACAGTATCGCAGAGGGTCAGAGAAACAGGCAATGACCCCAGCAGAGTGCTCATGACCTTAGCAGGTGAAGCAGAGAGGAGCAGTTTATATACATATACATCGATTTCAAAAGACAGAGCAGGAAGAAAATCGCCGGCCTCCAGGGTCTTTTGCAGATCAAATCTGCCGTACGAAGAAAGGACATAACGCGATCAACGAAGTCCTCAGTGCGCCACAAGCTTCCATCTCTAACCTTGTGTGACATCGACTCTTATGAAAGTATCCGGCTTTGGACGCGCAAAACAGAACTTCGAGTGTCATAATCCAACACTGTCCCTTATTCCGGCATTCCAGCCAGTGTTTAGTGTAGCTATAGTTGACAGAGTGCGACACCCCGTACGGTGGTCAGCTACAGCAGAAGCCCTTTCGGTCGAGGTTCATGCGGTGGCAGCCAGACTGCCAGGAGGTCGCCTTTGTTCATTCCAGGAACGTTACACCGATACCATGGGCTTGCGAAGTGTCCTATGGGCGTAATGCTTGCAGGCCGTCATACAGTGGAACACAAGAAAGAGATTAGATTGTGTATACCATGTGGTGTGTATCAGCGCGCGCACATTTCCTGGCTTGAGTCAAACCATGTGGACGATCAACTGAATCTCATGATCAACATTTAGGACCTTCTAAGTGTCTAATTTGTAGCTTTTTATAAAGCTTTTTTTCTCTCCCGTGCATTAAGAGTGGACCTAGAGGATACAGAACACCTTTTTCAGTACTTACTAGGTTAGTTAGTAAATAATTTAAACGTCAATAATTCCGTTCAAAAGCAGGTGACATCACCATACTGCCATCCCAAAATAAAAGTAGCTGTACCCAATCCACTAGAATCAACGAAGGCCATTTAAAGCCACGGCGAGATGCAATTAAAACAATTTGAGGTCACTGCAATTACCCGCATCTGGAGAATGCTAAAGCATTGAAGCCACGTCGGTATTTGTCGGCTCTCTTTGCCCCTCTTTATTTTCTGTTCAGTTCAGTTTATTTACCTTAAAGGCCCCCTTGTATCGGGGGTATTACATAAGGGGTGGGATTTTAATGAAATGAGCAAACAAAACAGCGAATATTATTTAGCTCTTAAGGTGATCGGTTACATGTTCTTCAGTCATGTTACATGTTCGGTTACATGTTCTTCAGCGATGTTGACGATGTCACGGGGTAGGCCGTTCCAGTCCGTTGCTGCTCGAAAGAAAAACGAAGCAGAAAAGGTGGCAGTATGCGATGGCCGCCGGGCAACTTGTAGGGGATGACTGGTGCGGTGAGATATGCGTGCGGCAGCTGTGATATACAGTGACCGATTGAGGGAAGAATGAAATAATTTGTGATAAAGGGTGAGACTTGAAATGCGACGACGGAACGAAAGGGGCGGTAGTCCTGATAATGCTTTCAATGAAGAAATGCTGACGTCATATGAGTATGAAGAGTGGATGAATCGAGTGGCACGATTTTGGACAGCTTCTAATGCATTAATTAAATAAGTTTGGTGCGGGCTCCATATTCTAATTATAAGTTTGGTGCAGAGGCATATTCTAATTTTGGTCTGATGAGCGATTTATATGCGAGTAATTTTACGAGTTGAGGGGCAAGGCGGAGATGGCCCTTGAGAAAACCAAGTGTTTTATTCGATGCTGAAATGATGTTGCCAATATGGGTGCGCCAAGATAAATCACAAGACAAGGTGACTCCTAGATACTTACATAAGAAGGTACTGAATCAATCGAGGTGTTAGAAATGGAATATTGGAAGCGATGCGGGCTATGGCGAGGAGAGAAGGATAAGAGTTTGCATTTATTAGGATTTAGGAACATGAGCCAGTTGTTACACCAATTAAGTACGCTGTTAAGATCGATTTGAAGACTATGTTGATCACGAGAGTTATTGGTTGGTTTGGTTGGTTTATGGGGTTTAACGTCCCAAAGCGACTAAGGCTATGAGAGACGCCGTAGTGGAGGGCTCCGGAAATTTCTACCACCTGGGGTTCTTTAACGTGCACTGAAATCGCACAGTACACGGGCCTCTAGGATTTCTCCTCCAAAGAAATTCAGCCGCCGCGGCCGGGATCGAACCCGCGTCTTTCGGGTCAGCAGCCGAGCACCATAACCACTGAGCCACCGCGGCGGCTACGAGAGTTATTAATAGTGCGGTAAATAACACAGTCGTCAGCGAACATTCGAATACTGCAGGAAACGTGGTCAGGTAAATCATTAATATATATTAAAAAGAGTAATGGACCGAGTAGAGATCCTTGCGGAACGCCTGATGTAACCGGGAGGCTGTTAGACAGGTGGCAAAGACTGGCAAAGACACGTTAGCAAAGACACGTTAGCAAAGACTGATTGAGAACGATTAGTGAGAAACTGCTCAATCCACTGTAGTATGTTAGGATGTAAGATCAGCTGTGCAAGTTTTACTAATAAACGACGGTGGGGAATTTTATCAAAAGCTTTCGCAAAATCTAGAAATATGGCATCAGTCTGTATGTTAGGGTCAACATTAGTGTGCAAGTCGTGAAGGAACAACGCTAATTGGGTTTCACAAGTGAAGCCCTTACGAAACCCATGTCGTGAAGAAAGGAAGAAATCAATTTGTTTTTGTTTGTTAATACATTTGCATACTGAAGTAGCGTAATTATCTTACGCTTCAATTAAAGATGGATTCATTTAGTCTGATTATGCCTTCTTTTATCTCAATCACCCATTTTGGTTTCGCGAATTTGGCGCCGTGGTTGCTTTCCCGTCACTTACTATATCCCCGTCCAGCCTATTCAAACATCTAATGGTTTTTGCTCATAATTCATTAACTAATTGAGTAGCCAACCGGAATCCTTTCCGGTTAACATCCCTGCCTTTTCCTATCTATCTATCTTCTTCTTCTTCATTAACTAATTATTCTATGTCAACGAAACTTTTTGTTAGATTAATTATCACTCATCAAAAACATTTCAATTCACTTCAAACTTTATTTTCGCTCTTTTTCGTATTTTTGCAGAGTTTTGCTGTCCACGGCTTTTTTTCCCGTCAACTCACTATATCCACGTCCGCGCTATTTTTATATTTTGTCGACATTTTAGGCTCTAAAGTTAACTAATCATCCCATCGGCATAATGTTTTTTGCGCAGCATCCTCACGTCCTCCTCTTCCGATTAGAACCACTCGTTTGATGTTCTCTCTTCTGAGAACGTCACAACTGCTGCGGACACGTTGTGCGGACAGGTTTCGGTGACACGACCCCGCCGACATAGCCTGCAAATGCTTTCGCGTTAATAAAAGGAGGGTGCACTTAGGCTCCACCTTAAGGGTGACTCGATAGTGTTATATGCGGAAGTGGCCATTCTCTACTTTACATCGAGTCCTCTCCTGGCGCAGTGGTGCAGTGGTGAAGCGATACGCCACTACCCTGCGATGGCAGGTGCTCCCAGCGGTGGGCCTTGTGTATCCCAGGCTGCTCTTCCAGAGCAACCTCTCGCAACTAATCATTAATTTAACTGCCATCTGATACAGTGGGCAGTTTGCTCACAATCCGGTGGGGAGGTTGTGATGAAGACACATGGTCGCATCACTTAAATGGGCCACCTGCCACCTAGATTGCTGGTATGGGGATTTTCCTTAAATGTTTCTCTCGCGGCCAACGACGCTGACGCCGGCTTTTCCGCGACATGACACCCTTCACGCTAGGCGTTACACCGCAGTGTCGGCGCCAGTACAGAACAGTTTAAAAGGCAATGTCCTAAATCGCTCTGTCACTGCCCGTGATGGCGTCAAAAGCATGCACTGAAGCATAGACATTTTCTCTGTTGACCCCAAAAGATATCGCACACCATACCCTATAGGGGCCGCTAAAACACTTCAAATAACCCTTACACCTCGCCGAAGTGACCTTAGGCCAGCCGCATGGTGGCAAAGGCCACCTTGGAACGCTGAAGGAGGGCGGTTAGTAGGTCCCAGCGAGAAAAACACCGAAGTTGTGGAGCACCTGTGAATAAACCTGGACCATGTAACCTTAAGCCCGGTTCTTGGTACGTGCGCAGTTAGCGTGGTCTTGAACACTCCCTCCTTCATAAGTGCGGTGCAAGCAAGGGTAGGAAATACAACAGTCATGGATGGTTGGTGGAAGCACGGATTGACCTCGATGGAAATCTTTGGCCGCTAGTCAGGGATCACTGAGGATAAATTGCATCATGTGCAATGTAGGTGCATATTACCGCAGGTGCTCGAAATTTCCGGAGCCCTTAACTACGGCGTCCCTCATAGCCTTAGTCGCCTTGGGACGTTAGATCCCCCTAAGCCATTAATCATAAACATAATTTCAGTCGCGGGAATCTTTCGAAAAGCACTAGGGTGTTAATTAAAAAAGCAGTTTCCAGAACTCCTCTGTTAGTCGGAAGAACCAGTGAACCGGGCTTGTGACTGGTTCACCGTGATAGGTTCTAGTGTCTTCAAAAGTCGCAGCCCGGGTCCGCCCGGTGGGATAACTGGCATCCACTGAGCAGAAGCCGCATGCTGGAAGGATCATCACACTCTCCCTGCCCTGAATATCTTAGGCCAGGCAGGCCTGAAGAGGAGTCAAGAAAAATTAGACGCATCAAGCCAAAAACTCGCTTGCCCCAGTCCCTCCAAAACGTCCATAAGCACAAGACTGACAACCAAATTCCCTTTCCGCACAGCCTATCTTACCCACTCTTTCCCAAGGGGTAGTCCCGAGCAAGTTCTCCGGCTGTTGCTCGATGTAGTAGAACTACCTTATTTATTTATTTGTACCTTTGGGTGGCGAAATCAATATCGCATATCTTTCACATCAGAAACAAATGCAAGCACAAGAACAAAAAGCTGCTTTATGAGCACGTTGACAGCGATCCTTATTCCGTTTGTTTGGCAATGGATGCCGTAAAACGCCGCCGCATCTACCGCTGTGACGGCGTAAAGAACATACAGTAGAAATTTGATCAAACAGCACAAAAAATATACAACAGCAGGGCTTATGAAGTTTGAACGAAAATAACAAGTGGTTTAACGAGTATTGGAAGACCGGTAGAATGCAGTATTCACTAAAGACATGCACTTTTGGGATCATTTAAAGACACTATACAGAACTAATAAAATGGTGACCAATATTACTTGGTGAAAACTGGTTATGATATTTACATGGTGAAAACAGGCCACAATCGCCCCCGGCAAGTAAAGAACATATCGGGCTAATATAAATCTTCATTTATATCATCAGCACCAGCTATCTGCCGACGGCATAATATAATCTCAATCGCGGCCCGTCCTCATCTATATTAATAATTTGATTAAGCCCGCGATACATTGTCCGAGAAAAAACCGATGTCCGAGATACATTATCCCTTGGAAACAAGGGACAGTGCGTGTCCAAGCCGAACGCACGGTTGCTAAAGCCGAGCAGTACCCCAGCATTCTGCCTAGCTGGTGTGAGAAGCTAGATATGCGACTGATTAGAATGCATGAGACTCTAGGGACGACGGATCGTAGCAACCGACGATTCTTTCTACCCTTCCACTGCGTGCAAAAACCGGCCGACGAACTTCTAGCGAGGCTGCATTGTAGCCGGCATAGGCGGGAGTGGTCGCACCAGGCAGCCAAACGAACCACACTTCTACGCGGTTAAACAAGCCGACGTAGCTGCAGTAGAGGCTTTTCAATAAATTTGCGCACTTCTTGGAAATTTAAGTTTGCAGCACAATATAAACGGGAGGGCCAAGCACACGTAACGAAGAGGAACTGAAGAAGCGAAAGGGTGAGCCTTAGCTGGAACCGGTGAACCCGACGCCGTGGAAACGCGTGACGTGACGGCCTCCAAGGGGCCGTCGTTTCAGACTCTGCCACCAGGTGCCCGGCTTCCATGAAAAATAAATAAATAAAGAAATAATCGAAAAATGGGCTTTGCTCTATTAATCTTTAAAAATCTCTGTTGTTTCAGTGAATCTGAGAGCGCGTTCTTTCGCCAGAATACAGAAATTCAGGGGCAAAATTTTCATGCGGTACTCTTTCAATTTGGAGAGAACGGGAGCTAAAAGTATTTCATGCTTAATGATGCAAATCGTATACGCAAAGATGCCGCAACAGGTGCCGATTAAAATCGCGCACGGGTCACGAGCCGGAGCTGATATTCGAAGAACAAAAAAGCTAGGTGCACCAGAGCCACAGCACCGAGCTCATCGCTGGTTCCAAAATTGATATTTTGGCTCGTGTCACATTGTCCAGTCGCCAGGGCAGCTGGATTCGCAGTGAGTGGAAGCTGCGCACAGTGCTCGAAGCCACTAAGTTAATCTCTGTGCTTTTTTCGTAACAGGGGCATTGCCCTTATGCAGGGCGTTCTCGTGAAGACGAACCAATTTTCAAAAATTTCTCTTTATGAGCTGAACTCATGATTACTGCGCAATCGTAGCGACGACAGTGGCGGACGTCATAAAATGTGTGAGATATAAGCTCATTAATAGGGCAATTACCAAGGTAAATTACTCTCGGGAACAATCTGTATATAGTGGGACAAGAATTTCGAAAAGGAAGAAGCTATATTGTCGGCAGCCGACAGAATTTCCCGAAAAACAGAATGCCGGAATCTTAATGGCTCGCAGCCCTGCCGCGCAAGTCCATTAAATCTTACGCCAAGGCTACTGTGTTTTTCGCAGAAGGAAATCCGGACAGGAAGTCACGTGACCGATGAAAAGTCGACAGACACAAGTGAGCCCAGAGGCCTTAATAGTGGCTTCCTCGGTGTGTCCACCAGAGACGTCTACCTATGCGGAGTTCCTGCCGCCGTGCTGCTGGTGCCTGCTCTGTTGGGCCTGACTACACGCTTCATAGGGAAGGTAAGGGCGTCCGCCGTCACACTGCGGTCGTCCTTTGATGCCGCCACATCAGGCCGATAGCAAAGCGCCCAGAAGTAGAATGTCCGTCTTGCGAGAACAGAGCTCTGTGCGATCACCTTGCCCCTACGAGAGGTGAGCGCGTTGGCATAAAGCCGGCTTCGAGTCAGCTGCTAATAGGGGCAAAGAAAGAAACCAGACTTAATGAAAAAGACAGCGCAGGTGAGTTTAAAACGAAGATGAATACCGCACGTTAAAAGCACAGCACATTATGCAGCAGCCCGCTGAAGATCCGTACACCCACATATAAGGATCTGCTGCAAAAACATCTGCCGATAAATACCGTCCTTACTACGCTCAAACGTGAAAGATTAAAGTTTTCTCTTTGTCCCCGGCTAATGTTATACTGCTCAGCGATACAGGGGAGTGTTGGACTTCAAAGGGGCATTCATCATGTCCTTATCGTGTGAATTGTGTCGGTCGGCATCTATTACAACTCTCTTTAAACGTTTTTGTACTTTTTGTTGTGCCTCAAGCAAGAACTCTCTGCACATAACGGGGGGGGTTAGTGAGGAATAGCTATGCTCGAGAAACCTTTACTGCACCGTAGCTTACGGTCGGTTTGCCGGTAGAACGCTTTCGGTGTTGATGGGATAGCAAATCACATGACTCTTAGCACGTGCCTCACTTTACCTTGGTTGTTCTGTGCTGCGCGCGCTCACCCTTTATGACGTGACCACGCAAAGCTGTTCCCTGCGATCAGGTGACCGCCTCATGCATGCAGGGCTACCCTCGCGCATCGCGTAACTCTTGTTGTAGTCCGGCGGGGCGTGCGCGGCGCCAAACGCTTTAGAGCTCCTCTCGGGCACTTTTCGAAGCCCAGTAGCTCCTACATTTGTACGTTGTCAAACTGCAGTTTATTGTGTGCCACGTTTCGTACGTAAGATCGCCTTGGTCTAACAGGACCTAGTCCACGTAACACTCGAATAACATGGAGTTAACGTCAAGACTATAACATCACCTCGAATTGCAGTGCACTGTCAGAAGTGCCAGCGGGAACCTTCCTTATTTTTTTGAAGTGATTGATACGTCGCCTGAGAAAGTATCTTCAGCGGCTCTGAAGCACTTTTGGAACAGAGTGCGCAGTCGGGGCCAGTCATCAGAGGTCATATTTGTCCGCATCTGTTGCATATATAGCTGCTGTGGGAGTCCAGCCTAAGACATACACTCCTCAGTACTGATTTAGGTTTCGCTAGTCAATGAATCTCATTTTAAACGGTGTTAGCGGGAACTAAAATCATAGCACACGCCATCGTCGTCGCCTCTTACGTAGTCCCGAAATTGCCACTGTTCCAGTGTTACTTCAACGGGTCCATACCGGGTGGGTTGGGAGGTGACATGAGTGCGATACGACTAGCTGATGCTTTCAGATGTTCACTGCGCAATGGTAGGAAAAGTCGGGGAGATTTGACCTTACCAAATGCTGCACTATGCCCTTCAGGAACGAAGATCCCTGATCCGTCCGCAAAATGATCTTGACGCCGCAGACTCCGTAATTGTGGAGCTGACACTATCCGGAAAGAAACGCAGTCGAACTCGACGGGCATCCAACCATAGCTTCCTTTAAAAGAGACCACTTCCTCAGCTTTAACCGAAACGATTTGAACACTACAAGAACCAGGTGTCCTATTTTGCTAACGACAGAAAGTTGCACGTCATCGAACCATCTCCCGCATCAGGAAGTGGCCGGCTACTTTGCTGAGTCGGACTTACAAGACTGGCATATCTATGCTCCGGTACAGAATGTAGTGTAAGTCTTGCATCACAGTCTGTATATACCTTGCTTTCCACACAGATACAGGCTGACGAAGACAGGACCGCGAGTTCGGAGAAAGACTTAAGTAAACAGCTTCGAGAATATTACATTTGGGCTCGCATTAGTAAGGACGTTTCTTCTCTCGTCGGGGCCGAAAAGGTTCCGCTGCTTTGCTGTATAGCGCCCGGCGACGCTATAAAGCGCCGGCGCTAAGATCGGCGTTACAGCGCGCGCTAGAAAGAGAATAAAGATGGACCGCGCGTGCTCGGGGCGCACGCCCGGCACGGGCAGTCCGGAACTAGAAGCCTGCCACGCTGGTCGTCTCTGTCTGGTGCTCCGCTGCGACTCCGCAAACCCTCAACAGTGGTGACTCCGGCCTAAGACATGACCGACCCCAGCAACCTACCGCCCTCAGGCGGCCTTCCGCCTGACGCTACCTTGCGCCCACGGGACGTCGCAGCTCTCCAGCTCCGCCTACCAACATTCTGGCCCAAGTGTCCGCAGACCTGGTTCGCCCAAGTGGAAGCCGTCTTCCATCTGCACCACGTCACCTCGGAGGCATCTCGGTATCGTCATTTACTTTCCAACCTGCCTTCTGAGGTGGCTCAAGCGGTAGCGGACATCATCGCTCCACCCTTGGGCGATACCCCGTACCAGCGACTAAAGCAGGGCATCCTGGCCCGCACCACGGCGTCAGAGAGTGCGCGCCTCCAGCAGCTGCTCACCTACGAAGAGCTTGGAGACCGCCGCCCCTCCCAGTTACTCAATAGTAGGCGGCAACTCCTGGGCGAAACCAATGCAGATCCGAATGGCGCACTGTTGCGGCAGCTCTTCCTACAACGCTTGCCGCAGTCGACCCGCATCGTCTTGGCTGCTGCGGGCGACTTGACCCTTGACCGCCTCGCCCAGCTCGCTGATCGAGTCCACGACGCCACTTCTCCTTCCGTCGCCGCCCTCTCTTCTCCACCGGAGACCGCCGTCATTTCACGGTTAGAGGCCCGGATCGATCAGCTGGCCGCTTCTATCGATGCCCTTCGGACGTCCTCTCATGCCCCGCACGGTTTATCCTCAACACCTCGCCGCCGTTCGTCTTCCCCGAGTGGTCCGCACTCGTCCAGTCCTCGCCGTCCGCGTCTCTGCTGGTATCACCGAACTTTCCAGCACAACGCTCGCCGCTGCACTCCACCATGCAACTGGTCGGGAAACGCGCAGCGAGATCACTGACGGCGGCGTGTGACCTCGCTCTTCAACCTGGCCGCCTTTTCGTCGTCATGGATCGCATTTCTGGCCTGCGCTTCCTCATCGACACTGGTGCCGAAGTCAGCGTACTGCCGGCCTCCAAAGCAGACCGTGCTTCCAAGTCACATGGACCTACTCTTCGTGCGGCCAACTCAACCTCCATCGCAACGTATGGTCTCCGATCCCTCACTCTGGACATTGGCCTACGGCGCACGTTTCGATGGGTCTTCATCGTCGCCGATGTACATCAACCCATCCTCGGTTCCGACTTCCTGACGCATTTTGATCTGGACGTCAGCATGCGTCACCATCGTCTCATCGACAGCAAGACGCGCCTTTCCATCACTGGCGTTATATCAGCTGTCGTTTCCACTGGAATCCGAACTCTGCTTCCGTCATGCCCGTATGCTCAAGTCCTCGCAGACTTTCCCGAGGTCACGAAGCCTTGTAATTTACATCAGCCACCCAAGCACGGTATCACCCACCACATTGTCACGCGTGGTCCACCTGTCGCAGCTCGCCCGCGCCGCCTCTTCGGTGAGCGTCTGGCTATTGCAAAACGGGAATTCGACCACATGCTCCAGTTGGGTATTATTCGCCCTTCATCCAGTAGTTGGGCTTCACCACTCCATCTGGTGCCCAAGAAAGATCCGGGTGACTGGCGTCCGTGCGGCGACTACCGGGCTCTCAACGCTAACACGGTCCACGACAGCTATCCCCTTCCACACATCCAAGACTTCACTGGACATCTGTAATGGCTGCGTTTGGGCGAGTTGGTTAGACATGTTAAACCTGGAAAGCGCATAAAAAAACGACGGACAACAGAAAGAGACAGACACACGAGCGCTTACTTCCAACTGATTTTTATTTTCATGCGAGAGCAGAATATATGTACACTTCAGATCACCTGCGCATGCGAAGAAAACTCAAACAAGATAAAAAATTATCTGGCTGCACATGCAAAAGAAGAAAGATATGCAATCTCTTTCTCAGACAGCAAAATCGACGCACCACTTACACATTCATCGCCAGATCGTGCTATCTCACTTGCCTCAACAATTTCACGCGTTGTTTTACACTTACTTTTATACAGAACTTTACATTGATGAAAGAGAGGACGACAATTCCTGCTTTTGCACTTGAGGCAATGAATGCTCAAATGCCCACCTTTTCTGTTTTCGACAACGTAATTGTGTTCACCTAATCTCTCATTCAGGCATCTACCAGTTTGGCCTATGTAATATTTACCGCAAGTCAAAGGCAACTTGTACACAACCCCTTCTGTGCATTTTACAAATGGTTTTTGGTGCTTGATCATGCAACCTGACTTCAGCCTGTTTTTTGACGTGCTCTGTTTGCTTAGCGCACTCAGCTTGCTTGGGGCAGAGAACAACACATTTACATTCACTCGGTTACCAATTTTTCTTAGGTTGTGTGACAACCTGTGCTTATAGGGAATGACTGCAAACTTTCTTTTATCTTTTGTCTTATCCGGCTCTTGCTTTGAGTTAGCATTCCTTTTGTTTGTTTTTACAAGTCCTTCTGCAGCAGACACCAGCATGTGCAATGGGTAGCCAGCATCTTGCAACTTTCTTGACTGTAAAAAGATGCTTTCTTCAACAGAATGTGGGCATGACTTTTTCAAACAGTTTATGAAACCTAAACGAGCTATGTTACGTTTAATGAGTTTAGAATGCGCGGAGCTAAAAGGTAAAGGCAATTTTCCATCTCTGGGATGATAAGTCCAGCAAGTATGATCTGCAAAAAATGTTAATATGATGTCAAGGAAGCGTATGCTATTGTTAACAGGGAGCTCATGAGCTTATGTTGAAGAAAGCATCTTTTTACAGTCAAGAAAGTTGCAAGATGCTGGCTACCCATTGCACATGCTGGTGTCTGTTGCAGAAGGACTTGTAAAAACAAACAAAAGGAATGCTAACTCAAAGCAAGAGCCGGATAAGACAAAAGATAAAAGAAAGTTTGCAGTCATTCCCTATAAGCACAGGTTGTCACACAACCTAAGAAAAATTGGTAACCGAGTGAATGTAAATGTGTTGTTCTCTGCCCCAAGCAAGCTGAGTGCGCTAAGCAAACAGAGCACGTCAAAAAACAGGCTGAAGTCAGGTTGCATGATCAAGCACCAAAAACCATTTGTAAAATGCACAGAAGGGGTTGTGTACAAGTTGCCTTTGACTTGCGGTAAATATTACATAGGCCAAACTGGTAGATGCCTGAATGAGAGATTAGGTGAACACAATTACGTTGTCGAAAACAGAAAAGGTGGGCATTTGAGCATTCATTGCCTCAAGTGCAAAAGCAGGAATTGTCGTCCTCTCTTTTATCAATGTAAAGTTCTGTATAAAAGTAAGTGTAAAACAACGCGTGAAATTGTTGAGGCAAGTGAGATAGCACGATCTGGCGATGAATGTGTAAGTGTTGCGTCGATTTTGCTGTCTGAGAAAGAGATTGCATATCTTTCTTCTTTTGCATGTGCAGCCAGATAATTTTTTATCTTGTTTGAGTTTTCTTCGCATGCGCAGGTGATCTGAAGTGTACATATATTCTGCTCTCGCATGAAAATAAAAATCAGTTGGAAGTAAGCGCTCGTGTGTCTGTCTCTTTCTGTTGTCCGTCGTTTTTTATGCGCTTTCCAGGTTTAACATGTCTAACCAACTCGCCCAAACGCAGCCATTATTGAACTATATTTCTTGTACAATGGGCTCTTTTTCATGTGTGAATGTGGATCCGTGTTTTCTGGTTTCCCTCACCGCAAACGCCATCTGCCAAGCTCGTGCTCTTTCATTTTGTATTCGATGCAACGTGGTGCCCCCGGCTGTCTTATCCTTGTTTGGATCACTTCAACCATCGGCTAGTCATGGAAAAAGGATATTGAAGATACTTCGCGCGGAATGGAGAAGACAAGCAAGGCTGTACAAGGACTGTCTGCAAGCAAGGCTTTCCTCAGGTGAGAGCCCGCCGAGTGAAAAGAAAGAAAAAATGGCAGCAGTTCGCACGAGTTCTTCACCAGTCCGCCGAGTTCTTATGGAGTACTGTCCTGCCTGGGCTTCGACAATTGGTCCCTAAACGGAATTCTAGGTTGCACAACCACGTCCATACGTTTGGGGAGGTAACGCTTCCCGAAGATGTGCGCCGTACGCTTCAGTTGGGACCAAAGTTCGCCGTGGAACAAAAGAAATCTAAACCAGAACTTTTGGCCATGGTCCGTTCGGTTTCGAAGCATGCCCCAACAAGTGAGCAAGGGAGCTGTGTGTCGCAGGGCATCGACCTTTTAAAGAAGTGTTCGAAGACAAGGCCAATGGTGTCCCTTTCAAATGTTTTGAAAGTGCTCAAGGAAGACAACTTATGTGTTCTTCCATCTGATAAGGAAGGCGGTTTTGCTGTGATGCCAAGATGCCTTTTTGGTGAAAAAGTTGACAAAGCGATTGAGAATGTATTTCACAAGCAGCAAGGCATTAAGCTTTCAAAAATTAGGCTGAAGGCAAAAAAGTTGTGTACTTCGCACAATCTCACCCGTTTAGCTCAGTCCATCGAAAATTCCAGAGGCCTAAGTCTTGACATGTTTTTTTCTGCTAAAACCCATAAATTGGATTGTCCTTTAAGAATAATCGTTTCAGAAGCGGGAACGTGGCAAAAATCAGTCTCAGACTTCCTGCAAAGGAGCCTGAAACAGCTAGTTGTTGACGACCCCTTCTTAATAAAAAATTCCGATTGCGTGACTTCTTTTCTTAAGCAAAGTGAAAGAAGAAGTCTCAGTGCTTTCTCGGTAGATATAAAGGACCTCTACTACTCTTTGCCCCAAAATGGTTTGCTGCAGTGCGTTGAAAGATGTATCGAGAACTCTGGTGTAATTGATTTTCAGAATTCAGTGGGTGTGAGTGTTGGTGCTTTTCTAGAACTTTTAGGTACATATCTTGATTCTACTTTTGTTAGGTGGGGCGATGACCTGTTTTTACAGAAGCAAGGTATTTGTATAGGGTCCAGTGTGGCTCCCATTTTAAGTGACTTGTTTTTATCCGAATGTGACAGAAGGCTCTTTGCCTGCCTGAAAGACGTAGGGGTGGTAAATGTATTTCGTTACGTTGACGACTTTTTAATTTTGTTAGACACAACTGTAATCACCCTTGATGAGGCCGTTGGAAGTGTTTTAGATTGTTTTTCGAATTGTTTATCTCCACTTGTTGTCACACATGAGCTCCCTGTTAACAATAGCATACGCTTCCTTGACATCATATTAACATTTTTTGCAGATCATACTTGCTGGACTTATCATCCCAGAGATGGAAAATTGCCTTTACCTTTTAGCTCCGCGCATTCTAAACTCATTAAACGTAACATAGCTCGTTTAGGTTTCATAAACTGTTTGAAAAAGTCATGCCCACATTCTGTTGAAGAAAGCATCTTTTTACAGTCAAGAAAGTTGCAAGATGCTGGCTACCCATTGCTCATGCTGGTGTCTGTTGCAGAAGGACTTGTAAAAACAAACAAAAGGAATGCTAACTCAAAGCAAGAGCCGGATAAGACAAAAGATAAAAGAAAGTTTGCAGTCATTCCCTATAAGCACAGGTTGTCACACAACCTAAGAAAAATTGGTAACCGAGTGAATGTAAATGTGTTGTTCTCTGCCCCAAGCAAGCTGAGTGCGCTAAGCAAACAGAGCACGTCAAAAAACAGGCTGAAGTCAGGTTGCATGATCAAGCACCAAAAACCATTTGTAAAATGCACAGAAGGGGTTGTGTACAAGTTGCCTTTGACTTGCGGTAAATATTACATAGGCCAAACTGGTAGATGCCTGAATGAGAGATTAGGTGAACACAATTACGTTGTCGAAAACAGAAAAGGTGGGCATTTGAGCATTCATTGCCTCAAGTGCAAAAGCAGGAATTGTCGTCCTCTCTTTCATCGATGTAAAGTTCTGTATAAAAGTAAGTGTAAAACAACGCGTGAAATTGTTGAGGCAAGTGAGATAGCACGATCTGGCGATGAATGTGTAAGTGGTGCGTCGATTTTGCTGTCTGAGAAAGAGATTGCATATCTTTCTTCTTTTGCATGTGCAGCCAGATAATTTTTTATCTTGTTTGAGTTTTCTTCGCATGCGCAGGTGATCTGAAGTGTACATATATTCTGCTCTCGCATGAAAATAAAAATCAGTTGGAAGTAAGCGCTCGTGTGTCTGTCTCTTTCTGTTGTCCGTCGTTTTTTATGCGCTTTCCAGGTTTAATCTGGACATCTGAATGGCTGCACGATCTTTAGTAAAGTGGACCTTGTCAAGGCGTACCACCAAATCCCTGTTGAGCCGGCCGATATTCCGAAGACGGCCATCACTACACCCTTCGGACTGTTTGAGTACGTGCGCATGCCTTTTGGGCTACGCAACGCAGCTCAAACTTTCAAAAGATTCATCGCTGAAGTGACGCGTGGTGTCCCGGCGGTATTCGCCTACATCGATGACATCCTCGTCGCGAGTCGTACTCCACAGGACCACGAGCGTCACCTCCGGGAACTCTTTCAACGCCTCCAAGAGTTTGGCTTGGTCGTCAATGCCCAGAAATGTGTCTTCGGCTCTTCTGAGCTCGAGTTCTTGGGCCACCACATCTCGGCGCTGGGAATTTGTCCATTGCCTTCTCATGTCCAGGCCGTTAAGGACTTCCCAGCTCCAACTACCCTACGCAAGCTCCGTGAGTTCCTGGGCCTAGTGAATTTTTCACGGCGCTTTATCCCACACTGCGCCGAGCTTCTTCACCCCTTGACTGACCTTCTCCGCACCACGAAGTCCTCATCCTCTGCGATTTCCTGGTCTCCCGAAGCTCAGGCCGCTTTCACGGCTGCCAAACAAGCCCTCGCCGATTCAGTCGTCCTCATCCACCCTAGGACTTCCGTGCCCACTCGCATCATGGTGGATGCTTCCAGCGTGGCCATTGGCGCGGTTCTCCAGCAGAAGATTGACTCCGAGTGGCACCCACTGGGTTTCTTCTCTCGGAAGCTCCAGCCTGCTGAGACTCGCTACAGCGTATTTGGCCGTGAGCTGCTTGCTATCTACTCCACGATCCAGCACTATCGCCACTTCTTGGAGGGCCAGCCGTTTTACGTTCTCACGGACCATAAGCCTCTGGTGTATGTGTTCCGTACGAACTCTTCGAAGTACGTCGCCCGTGAACTTCGTCAGCTGGCCTACATATCGGAGTTCACAACCGATATTCGACATATCAAGGGCACCGACAACGAGGCAGCTGATGCACTTTCACGCATTTCCACCATCGGCGTGTCTCCACCTGCTGTGGACTGGCCCTCCCTGGCGCGGGCACAGCTTGAAGACCCTGAGCTGCACGCCCTGCGTGACCACCCTCGAGCACTCCGTCTGCAGCTCGTGCCTCATCCGTTTGTAGAAGAGTTGAAATCTGGGTTAGTTGGTACATTATACTCTCTGGTGCGACATATCATATTAGCTCTGGTGCGACATATCATCGGCTCTACCGCGACCGTTCATCCCGGAGGCCTTTCGTCGTGCCATTTTCCATGCCCTTCACGACATCTGCCATCCTAGCATTCGGGCCACGCAGCGCCTCGTTACCCAGCGGTACGTCTGGCCGAACATTAACACCGACGTTCGCCAGTGGGCCCGCTCGTGCCTTGCTTGCCAGTCCACCAAAGTGACACGCCATACCAAGACTCCCCCTCAGTCTTTCCTGCCGCCTGGATCACGCTTTGACCATATCCATCTCGACCTGGTTGGACCGCTTCCCCCCTCTCAGGGCTACAAGTATATTCTGACGATGGTCGACCGCTTCACCCGTTGGCCCGAGGCCGTGCCCATTCCGGACATTACTGCGGAAACAGTTGCCAGAGCCTTCGTTTCGACGTGGGTTTCCCGCTTCGGCTGTCCCGGCATTGTTACCACGGATCGCGGCCGCCAGTTCGAATGCGCCCTCTTCACTTCGCTCACCCGGCTACTCGGCACTAAACACTGCCGCACCACATCATACCATCCCTGTGCCAACGGCATGGTCGAGCGGTTCCATCGCCAGCTCAAGGCTGCCCTTACTGCGCGCCTGGATCGCGAGCACTGGGTAGACCACCTCCCTATGGTGCTCCTAGGCCTACGCGCCGTCCTGCGTCGTGACCTTGGCTGTTCGGCGGCCGAACTCGTCTTCGGTACCTCCCTGCGGCTTCCCGGCGACTTGTTCGTACCTTCGGCTCCCTCGTCCCAACCCCTGCAATACCTTCACCGCCTACACGACTGTCTCCAGCACCTGCGCCCAGTGCCGCCTCGCTCAACTGCCCATCAAGTCTTTGTGCACCCGGACCTTGCTTCCTCGACGCACGTTTTTCTCAGGCGAGACGCTGTAAAGGCGCCTCTTACCCCTTCATACGATGGCCCGTACCGCGTCCTCACCCGGACGACAAAGTCAGCGACAATCCTGCTCGATGGTCGTCAAGAGGTCGTCTCCCTCGACCGACTCAAACCAGCGTACCTCGAGACACCTTCCCAGGAGCTCCCCTCAGATGTTGCCGGCCCACCTGCAGACCTGCTTGCCGCTGTGGCTAATCCATCTCTGCCCCGTCGGCGCGTACATTTCGCCGTTCCGTCTAGGCGGGGGGCCCTATAGCGCCCGGCGACGCTATAAAGCGCCGGCGCTAAGATCGGCGTTACAGCGCGCGCTAGAAGGAGAATAAAGATGGACCGCGCGTGCTCGGGGCGCACGCCCGGCACGGGCAGTCCGGAACTAGAAGCCTGCCACGCTGGTCGTCTCTGTCTGGTGCTCCGCTGCGACCCCGCAAACCCTCAACAGCTGAACCTATGCTTACTTGGGAGAAGACAGTGCCTGCCAGCAACTGTCGTCGAACAGTTGAAAGCGCAAGCGTGGAAGCTCCCCTACCAAATCGAGCGAGGGAACATTCTCCCATTTCGGAGAAAGAATTTTGGGCATGTGCTTTGAAGGGAAATTTATGAAGTGACTTCCATGGCCGACCGATTAGGTTCAAAGAAAATTTTCGCACGATGTAACTGAATGTTGAACAACGTACTGCGAGGATGAGTTACTCGTTTCAGCTTTTATGCATCTCAATCTATAGGCATCGCTTCATAAATCTAATGTTGTAGTACGCCGCCCGCGTTTGCGATCAGCGGTTGTGAGCTTACCTAGGGCCTTTACTTTGCCTCACAATTCGTCACAACTTTATGTCAAGCGATGAACTATCAATGCGCCATACGCTTAACTCACCAATATAGGATGGCTTCTCTCTTCACAGGCGAGAAATGACTATGACCTGCTTGCGCATGTTCGTAGAAAGCCGTGAGAGTACTGATTTGAAAGAACAACAGTTCCGGCAAATAATGAACTCGTTTAGTGTGCGATTTGTTCGCAGTATTCTGCTCTGGTGAGCATTTTAAAAAATTGACAGAGTAGGTTTTTTTTTTCGAGGCTGCAGATAACCGGTGCCAAAAGTGTCGCAGCCGTCAGTGGCTTCAGCAGGGAGCACATTGTTAATAGTCACGACAAGCGCTCAAATGAGCAAACTATGAGAGCACCTTTTTATCTATTTTCATTTATGTGGAGCATGGCAGGCTTCTGCCGCAGAAACCCGCTTAAGGAATGCAGCCACACCAAAATCACGAAAGAAGTGCGGCACATAACACATCACTTGCTGGTCACGATGATATTTTCTACGCCAGCATGACTTAAACCAGCGTGACCACAGGGATAATGCTGGTTCCGGAGACTCAGTCGATCCTCGCGGTCTCAGCGACATGAAGGCACCCGTTTCATCGACACCAGCCCCACAGACCGGTCTTCCAGCTGTGACAGCACTCCAGTCCAAGAGGCAGGCGGAGCGGGAAGCTCGGCAGTTAAATGCTCGACTTCCGACACCTGACTTTGGGCCCTGTCCTCCACAGCAGTGTCGCAACCAGAGTGATTATGTTAAGAAGACCTTGAAATTTGCACAAGACCCTTGCCACGACCTTTATGACTTCGTGTGCGGTAACTACTGGGTTAATCTGCAAGACCCCTATGCTCACGCAAGTTACCATCTATTTTGTTGGTCATTGTGACTTTGATTAAACTGCAGTCAATGTGCGCAGTATACTTTTATGTGGGAGTTCCGTTACACTCGCTGGGTTTTTAATAATAGCGTAACTTTGACCATGTGTCCTGATGGATCTGGCTGCACGTGAAGCTCAACATCTCCCTTCAAACGGGAAGTGGCACCCATGCTCAGGTCGCTAAGTTTGGGCATTGTTTCATTAAAAATTTGGAGGACGCTTAAGCTTCGTTTTAAGAGTGGGACGCGGCAGCGTGTTGCAGCGTTGCCAAGGAGTCCAAGAACACCATCGCCAGTTCGGCGCGACGCCTTGCCCAAAGGAAAGGAAACGATGGCTGTCTTTCATATCTCGATGGACACCCGAACCGGGCCGCAAGGGCCTTAAGGAAAATGAAATGAAAGTTGGTTTTAAGGAAACGAAATAGGCCTGTCTCTCATATCTCGGTGTACACCCGAAAGGAATAGACACCACAGTAAATCTCTCTAAAGCACCTTCGTAAGAAAACACCGTATTGACTAGACGCGCTTTTGCTCACTCCAAACCATCGAGCTGGCGTGGCGGAGTGGTTGGCGTGCTCGCCTCGCACTCCGGAGGCCCTGGTTAGATTCCCCAGTTCGACCAATTTCCTACTCGGTTTTATTCATTTATTAATGCATCTGGGATTTTACGCTCACGGTCAACGCCGCCGACGCCGACACCGGCTTTTCTGCGACACGGGGCCCCCAACGCTGTCGCTTTAACAATCCTGAGGCGCTCACTTGCTTGACAGGGACAGTCGCCGTCCAAGCGGCGCAGAACTCGCGGTCTTTTCTATTGTATGCATGGAGGCTATGCTTTACACAGCGAACGTGTGTGTTCTTAATTTGCGGTGGACTAAACAATTTTACAAATGACGTAATGGGACGGCGAATGTTTTCCGCTAACTACTCGTTTCAAATGAGTTGGAGATGGATACGCTGGAAGTTAGCTCTCCCGTGTGTTCTTCTCTCTCATCTTTTCTTTTTTTGGTGTCGCGCTATTTTAGAACTAATGTGTTACCAACTCACCCAAACTCCCACTTTAGAGACCGTGGCGTTGCTTTCGTATGAAAAAGGTTCATCAACCAGTGCTTACGTTCTACGAAGGCTGCAAAAGCGAAATGGAGGAAGCTCACCGTACGACCTCTTGCTAAGTGACTGTGCATCTTACATTTTGATCTCCCGGCCGCGGCGGCTGGAATTTCTTTGGAGGAGAAATTCTAGAGCCCCATGTACTGTGCGATGTCAGTGCACGTTAAAGAACCCCAGGTGGTCGAAATTTCCGGAGCCCTCCACTACGGCGTCTCTCATAGCCTTAGTCGCTTTGGGACGTTAAATCCCATAAACAAACAAACAAACAAACAAACAAACAAACAAACAAACAAACAAAACATTTTGATCGCCTTCGCCTCGTACTGAGCGCAAAAAAAATGCGCTATGTGACGTCACTCGCTCCTCGCGGATGCACAGTTGGGGCTCTCCGGGGCTCCACGAAATTGCTCACCTAGTGTAGTGTTGCTTCAGCCACAAAACTCCAGGTGGTCGAGATTATCCGGAGCCCTCCACTACGGCGTCCCTGAAAGCCGAAGACGCGTTGGGACGTTAAACCCCATAAAACTAAACCAATGCAAGGATAAAAGACATGGCCCAAGTGCTGTCTCCCTCTTGACCTCTTTTCCGTTTTTAACACGACAGCAGTCCTCAGAGATGAGAGACCGCCTCGCCTGAACAGCGAGCATGATGATGATGAACAGGGAGCATGATGATGGGCATTCACTTCGAACAAGCTCCTATAACTCGTGTCAGCTCTACAATGTTCCTTGGAGTCATTTTTGAAGAACATTTACTCTGGACAGATCATGTTAACTACGTTTGCACTAAAATGGCTCGCTTGGCCCAAATAAACGAATTTCTGGATGTAGCATTGGGACACATAGCAGAACAATTTCAAACCTTGTTTTTTGTTCATATGGTAGCCTCTCTTTCTCGTGGTAGCCGGTGTCCACGGATTATAACATGTGGGAGACGATTTATGTAGTCAATACAGTGACTATGTATATAACTCTATGGGTGACTGCCACGTCGTGTAGGCGGCATGAAGTGGTCGCATTAACCGAGGTTCATAAATTTTGTTAACGCTATGGTTGACAGCACAAAGGTGATTTTAAAGATTCTGTTCATAATATAATAGTGGCGACATGTAGAGCAGATACCGACAGCCGCTTTGACCGCCAGCGGCGCTGCAGATAGCAGCGCCACTTGCAGCATAGTGACAGTCTGTCTTTCTAAAAACGTTTCATTAGGTAATGTGAAAGCGTGGTTAAAAATTCAGGGGGCACTTTGACTGTCTAAAGTGGGTAGAGGCGGAAGCGTTTTCCGCACCACCTTCGCTGTTTCTGTGGCACCGGTGGCGTCACATATAATTGAGTACTAATTAGTAAGTGATGACAAATGTCTAATTAATGGTTAATTACTGATTAATGCCTGAATACTAATTAACTGCTAATTAATTACGCGTAAGCTTCGCCTTTAGGGGTGGAACGCCACAGCGCGTTGTAGCGCTGCCAGGGAGTCCACGGAACACCACCCGTTCAGCGCGATGCCTTGCCCTTTGAACGCAACGCTTTTGAGGAAAGGAAATGGCGCAGTAATTATCTGTCATCTCGGTGGACACCCGAACCGCACCGTAGAGGAAGGGAGGAAGTGGGAGTGAAAGAAGATAGATAAAGAGGAGCCGTAATGAAGAAAATGAAAATTGTATTTGAGGAAAGGAAATTACGCAGTAACTGTCTCACAAAATTCAGGGGGGCACTTTTTTGACCTTAAGTGTGGTCACTGATACCCCTAACAGTGGAACGCGACAGCGTCTTGCAACGCTGCCAAGGAGTCCATAGAACGCCATCGCCCGTTTGGTTCTACGCCTCGCTCGTCGGTAAATTGGTTTTTGAGGAAAGGAAATGTATCTGTCTCTCATTTGTCGGTGGACACCTAAACCTCCCGGGAAGGGAATGGAGGAGGATGAGAGTGAGTGAAGACACCTTATTCACTAGACGCGCCTTTGTTCATTCCAATCCATCGAGCTGGCATGGCGGAGTGGATAGCATGCTCGTCTCTCACGCCGAAGACCGGGGTTCGATTCCTGAGCTCGACCAATTTCTTAATCGGTTTTATTTATTTATATGGCATGACTAGTACAGATAACTAGGCTAATTGGGTAATTAAGCTATTAACTAAGTTCAATCCCACTTAATTGGAGCATCACTATACGATCCCTTCAATTGGTTGCATGGTTACTACGCGAAGTACAATTGGCCCCGTTTGAAATTCGCGCACTGTGACGTCACGACCGTTTCCACCAATTGAAAAGCGGGACATTTTCTGTCGACAACTGCTGCTTACAACGATGAGACGTTAAAGGCTTCCGCCTTAAAAGTGCAAGAAACGGTGAAATGTTGGTAGCAAAAAAAAAGTGAAAAAGAGGTTCTTTCCTACCGAAAATAACGCTATATATTGAACACAGTCCTATTGATAATGTTTAGTGCATAAACTCCAGGCGACTACCATTCTCTATTTCGAGATCCACAACGTTTAACACAACAAGGTGGATCTATCAATTCTGGCCTGACTTGGGCAATTGAAAATACCAATTTGAGATGAAACAGCGAATTATACCCTAATTTATTCATAAGAAAACATCTACAAGAATAGGCCAATATTTTATACCGGTGTATGGAAGTAGATTGTCGCTTTAATGGAACCCATTTTCTCTGTTTTGCTCATTACGCTACTAATCAACCATACCAACAGCACTATATGGTGGACGGATGAAGCAAACCTTTGAAGCTGGAGGCAGGAAGACCTATTGACTCAAGCCGTAGCTTCTGATATTGCCTGCATCTTAGTGAGCAACCCTGGTAGCTAAGTTCAGAGATGC
Source organism: Amblyomma mixtum (assembly GCF_055824585.1). Classification (NCBI taxonomy): domain Eukaryota; kingdom Metazoa; phylum Arthropoda; class Arachnida; order Ixodida; family Ixodidae; genus Amblyomma; species Amblyomma mixtum. Next base: position 87,259,369 of record NC_143021.1, read on the forward strand.
TCTAAACGTCATTTTTCACGTTTCTTCACAGGGAGCAAAGTTCGTCTAGTTAACACTTCTTTTCGCGAGTTTTCTGGTGCGTAAACTAAAAGCGCAGTAGAAAAGTGCAGGAAGCGTCAGCACTAAGCAGCCGCTAACTCCCCGTCAGATTGCGATCAATCGCGGCTCTTTACAAATCTTTGCACTCAGCCATAGCCTATAGTTTCTCCGGTAATTATTTGGTTTTCCATTTATGGGCCACAAAAGCTTTAAATTTCGCTCTTTTACTGAAAAGGTAAGTGCGCTTCATTCTTTATCGTCACCTCAATGATGTAAAGATGCTATGTTGTCACGTAGTGGTGGCTGCATGCAGTCCGGAAAGCAGAAAGACAGCGGGAGTGGCTTTAAACAAAACTCTTTATTTGGGCCGACTTGGGCCCGCAAAGAACTGAATGAGTCGGCGGCGGCGTAGCCACAGATATGCTCGGCGGGCGTCGAACCGAATGCCCGCCGCTTTGGGCCGTGCTCATTTTTAAAGCTGATAGCGAACTTTCGATTTAAAGCGTGCAAAGCTACAAGAACATTCTGGAACAACGTAGGCTCGTCTCCGCCTGGATGCGATCGATCGAGATAAATCTCGTCTCGTCTTGCATCACAAACAGCGGCGTGGCAGCAGTTTGAGAACAAAAAAAAAACACTACGAAGATTCGCGGCAATATCAAGTACTATACAGGATACTATATACAAAGTTATAAGGATGCGTATCAGTGCCACTACTGTGCGCGCCAGACTTAAAAAATTGGGGGGGGGGACACTTAAGCTCCGCTTAAAGGATATGACGCGATGGCGTTAATGAGTTCATGCCCTTACATGCGAAATTAGTCATCCTCAACCTTACATTCATAGGTCCCTGGGAGTGCTCACAACACTCCTTCGGCGATAGTGCAGCCGTTAAGGGATGCGCTACTAACCTGCGATGAAAGGCGCGGCCACCGGTGGGGCTCGTGCCCCTCAGGTTGCTCTTCCCAAGCAACCTCTCGCCATCAGTCACAAACAGCCACGTTCCACGGTGGTCATCTCAAAGCTGTAAGAAGCCAACACATCACTACCAGTTTCTGTACTCAGTCTACCCACATCGCAGATCAAGACTCCCACCCAGAATCCCCTGGAAATCTGGAAACACTTTTATCACCACTTCGCCTGAACGCTGCGTTTATAAACGGCTTGCGATACCATTCGTTTAAATGAACAATCCGCTTTGTGACAACTGCGACTCGATTGCAACCGTGGAACATATCCCGTTTGAGTGTCCTGCGTACGCTGACAAGCGTGCGTACGATGAACATTGCATGGAGAAGCCCTCCCCAGTGACTATAACAATGGACAGCGTTTTAGGTCTTTTAGCCTGCCCTAGGCAATAGAGACATGCAATGAAATTTTGTTGGCGTATTTGAAGAACATTAGACATCTTGACAAGATCTCATTTCACTTTGATTTTACTACTTTTACTCGAAAACAAGTTCGCGAATATTTCGTGAAACGTTGACACAATCCTTTTTATGCTTTGATTGTATCCCTCTGGTAATACCCTGAGATTGCACTGTTATTTCGGTAACCACATATCTATTTCTTTATACCTGTGTTTATACCTGTGTTTATACCTGTGTTTATACCTGTGTTTATACCTGTGTTTATACCTGCGTTTATACCGTGTTTATATTGCGTTTCTACCTGTGTTTATACCTGTGTTTATGCCTGTATTTATGCCTGTAATATGTTCCATGTAAAGCAGCTTCCTGCTAAAACTGTCGCCTGCTGATGTATGCGAGGGCCCTCGGCACTCTCAAGCAGTGAGAAACTGCTTTTTCGCTGAGATGCCCCCCAACCTAGAGTTGGAAAATAAACATTGAATTGAGTTGAATTGAATGTTATCTTCAACCGTTCTTCACGTATTGAACTTTGTTAGCTCATATGTCGGACTTCGTCTTTTCATATGTAACATCATTACTCCTGACACACCTTAGTACGCATTTAATGAGCGCTTTATATCATCTCATCTTTTGTTTTATTTTACCTCGTCCGCACCACTCTCTTTCCGCCTTTATCTCCCAAATTCTCTTCCAAACAGAGAGGAGGATGCCAGTTATTTCTAGACGCCCGCTAAATTCTCTCTTTTTTCATTTCGAGCTTCTCTCTTTCTCTCTATATAGAGGACAAAAGTCTCCAGGACGCGTGAGCCGCATCGGGTCTGTTATCACCCGGTAGCTCGATACGGCATTTGTGTAGGTGATGTTTGTGCTCTTGTGTTGTAGTGTGAGGAAGTGGAAGGACGTCATCGTGGATTCAGCTGTCCCTTATACGCCGAGATCGCATTTCGTGCGTCCTGGAGACTTTGGTACCCGATAGTACCTCCTACGGACAAACTTTGCCAGCTGCATGGCTAGATGATATAAAGCGTGCACTCATTGTGTCACCATTTTCACTGCAGGCGGGACGGCTTGCCCCTGCGCCCGAAAATCGATCAACTAATCGCGAGAATGTAGCGGACCTATTGGGCGCTGTGGTAGGGTACGAGGTATACCGAACCGTGTCCACCAATCAGCGGGGCTGGACGCTGCCGGACGTGACCCTTACCTCGGAGCAGCTTTTCTTCGTGGGCCGCTACATGAAGACATGCAAAATCGACGACATCACGCCGACCAGGCTTATGGAGGGCCCACGCTGCCGATGTAACGTCATCATCATCATCAGCCTGACTACACCCAATGCTGAGCAAAGGCCTCTTCTTTTTTAACCCTGTACTTTGCCAGTTGCGGCCGCTGTATCCGCGCAAACTTCTTAATCTCATCCGCCCACCTCACTTTCTGCCGCCCCCTGCTACTCGTGCCTTCTCTTGGAATCCACTTCGTTATCTAGCCTTCGCATTACATGCCCTGCCAAAGCCCATTTCTTCCTCGCGATTTCAAATAGGATTTCACGATGTAACGTGCCCACTATGAACTTGCGGCACTTCTACGCGGCTGTCGACTGCCGCCCCGGAGCACGCATGAACCCGGAGCAAAGGCGCTCCTTCTGCAACTGAGTGCAGGACTGGCAGTCTACTAGTGTCATGCGTCTGATATGTTTCTAAGTTGTAACGAAAATGTGGAGAGCGATAAGAAACGCTCGTTTGTACAAAGGGTATTCTTCCGCACAGTCATGCAATCATCGTTCCCAGCATTGACGGCTCACCGTCGAAGGCGATATCATCCTTAACACTAGACCGAAGCCAGAGATTGAGGGGGAGAATAGCATGATAGGGGAATATAATGCACGATAAGTAATTCAGAATTGCATGCGCGTATTTATCCCTATTTATTTCACTTCATTGCAATTTCTCGAAACGAGTGCTTCTTGCCCGCTAACACAAAGCACAAGTCGGGCCAGAAATAAATACTAAACGGAACGGATCTTGTAAGTCAGACTTTGTGGAATTTAAGTGACATATTGTTCTATGTGGGTACGTTTCAGTACCACCGATAAGCGTCCTAGAATTTCAGTAATGCGGAATAACGCGGGCGCTAGAGTACTTATACCGCTGGATGGTACTTTTTTTTTACATGAGCCGTACATTACTGTCAGTCGAAGCGCTGGCACTTGCATGAAATCGGCTCAGAAAGAAAGCTTAAATTCAATGTTTTAAACTTTACACTTCGTTTTAAATTTTTTTAGGGCACCATGTGCAGTGCCTCGTGCCATTAGAGCCTTAGCGGACTGTGTAGCAAGGTATGCACCAGGTCCATCTCGCTGTTGCGCTTATGCAGGGAGCGGCGTGGTAATAGAGGGAGGGGACTAACCCCTTTCATCTGCCACTCCCTGCATTGTCATGCTAGCAGGCTCGTGAGAATCGGCCCACGCCACTGACTGGAAGGGCATCCTCTGACGAGAAAGATTTCCTTGTCCATCGTTCTGTCCGTCCGTCACGTGACATTATGTTTTGGCTTTGGCCATGCACCCCGGCTTGGCCAATCTGCGTTAAGCACGCAAAACATTTTGCGCAGTATTGTAGTACGCCGCGGTTGGCCGGTTTCACAGCATAGGCTGAGTTTTCTTGAAGCATAATTTTTATTGACTGCTTTGGTGAAGCCTGAAGCCGTTTCAATCTTTCCTACAGACCAGGTGTTTTAAAAAAAATTGACCATGTTTGACGTGCTCGCTGGACTCTTCAAAACCGCGCTTCAAAACCTGTCAAGTCGTCTCAACAGCTCGTTTGCCACGGGTTCTTTTTTTCTGTCTGCGTGGAATGTGCACTGGAATCAAATGGACATGACGCTGCGTTTTCGCTGGCAGCTTTGACGGTGATGATGTGAACGACGACCGAGCGATTTTTCGCTGAGAGCAAACAACTTGTTAAACTAGAGGCCGGTAAAGCACTTCGCGATAGACGGAGTATTCGGAAAACGGAAAGAGGTATGCGTTTTGATTTCGATGCGGGTCTCTCAAGCAGCGTTACCAGTAGCTGTCGTGTGCAATCAGCTGGCCATTCTCTTCAGCCGAACTTTGATATCATGCACCTAGGAAGTGAACTTAGCAACGCTAAACGCAAGAACCTTATCCAGTAAGGCTAGTTTAGCAGTGTTGTTCGAGGAATTAGCAGGTATTAATTCGGAAGTAATAGGGCTTAGTGAGGTTAGGAGGGCAGATGAGGCGTATACAGTACTAAAGGGCGGGCTTGTACGGTGCTATCGTAGATTAGCAGACGACGAGAACTAGGCGTGCGGTTGCTCATCAATCAGGATATAGGTGGCAACAAAGAGGAGGTTTATAGTATTAACGAGAGGGGGGTAGCTATTGTAATTAGGGTTAATAACGGGTATAAGCTGAAGGTTGTGGGAATCCTGGCTTTCCGCCGTTGCCTTTGCGCGGCTGTGCCGGCTTCCCGCGTTGTTTCTCCTCTTTCCTTTGCTCCCGCCTCAGGCAGTGGAGAGGCGGCTAGGTGACTAATCACTGTCATTTGGCCACAGCTCCGCGCCGGCTCCCCAATGGCCTTTGCCATTGGTGCCTTTTGGCGGGATTTCGGGACCCGCTCTGGCGGCCGCGCACCGCGCGACCGTCCGAGCGAGGGCCCACAGAGAGATCCCTCGGAGGCAGCGTAAGGTGCGTACGCTACTGTTTTGTCCGCGCCGGCCTTTGCCGTTCGGACCAGTCCATACTCGAGCTCGCCCGCACATGTCCTCTGACCTGCAGCGGCTCGAGCCTGTCCAGCGGGGTCCAGCGACCTCCGACAGGCGTACCTTGCGTTGTTTGCCCACTCTCTCTCGCAACCGGCACAACGGTCGACACGAGAGAGAGCTCACAGCACTGCCGCGGGGACATTCTCCTGCAGCGGCGTGCTAGCGGCGCGCATTGCTCGAGTCGCTTCGTGCGCGCAGCGGAGCCTTGCTCCTCGCGCGCCCCCGGGACGGGGTGACTATTGAGTGTGTGTGTACTGCTGAAGGACGACGTGAATAAACGTCTCCCTGGTGAACTTGGAGGCATATTTCTTTGCGGCGAATCGCTCTCCTCCCACCGGAGGTTGAGTGCACCGCATCGGTGTCCCAGTGTGTTTGTGGTGGCGGCTGATCGGGGCCCTTGGCTCGCGCGAAGCTGGAACCCGCGGTGGTTGGTGGCCTGTGTCCACGTAGAAACCCACAACTGGCGCCCAACGTGATAGATCATTGGCGCTTACGCCTTTGATGGCACATTAGCCGAGCAGGTCGCCTTGCCGATCACTCTTGCGCACCATGTCTACCACCCCCAGCGGGGCACTCGGCAGCTACATGTCGGCTCCCTACGGAGTTGTAGCGTCGTTTGATCCGCTGGCTGCTGCTCCTTCGAATAGCTAGACACCGTGGTTGGCCGCGGCCCCCATTGGGGTTTACGGCGGCACAACCCAAAATGTCGACCACGCGGCTTCCATTGGAGCTTTATCGGGAACACCCTGCGGTGCATCCGCTGGTCACATGCCTCAGCTGTGCATGCTTTCCGCCCAGTGCGAAAGCAGTTCGTGTCACGCTGCCGCAACCGGCATTTTCGAACAGCAGCAGTCGTGCCCTAGGAGCAGTCAATTCTGCTCTGGGAACGGCGAGGCGCTGGCCCGGTTCCCTGCGGAAACCGCGCCGCTCATCGAACTAGGAGCCTTGCCTCCCTCGTTCGTGCAACCCGCCCAAGCTTCCACTGAGGCAGGGGCGCAGTCGCTGAGGCCGGGGCTCCATTGAGCCAGATGCGGAGAAACTTCGAGCCATACTCGAATTTCCCGCGCCCAAGGACGTACGCGGCCTGCGCCGTTGTGTGGGAATTGCCTACTTTTATCGTCCTGTGCCCGCGTGCAGGCACCCTTGACCTAGCTCTTCGGAAAGACTGCCGCGTGGCGATGGGAGCCCGAGCAAGAGCGATCCTTTCGCCTCCTGTCTAGTGCCATTGCCGAGAAAGCGCAGCTCAGGCTACCCGACCTGACCAGACAGTTCGTAGTCCAGACTGACGCGAGCGATCTGGGTTTAGGAGCAGTTTTCCTACAGGAATTCGATGGCGTGCTGCAACCGCTGGCCTTTGCCAGCCGCTCCTTGCTGCCCTCGGAGAGGAATTATTCCGTGACCGAGAAGGATCGAGTGCCTCGCCATCGTGTTTGCACTGCGCAAATTCGACGTCTACCTTGATAGAACGTAATTCGTGGTGCAGACAGACCACAGTGCGCTCAGTTGGCTGAAGCGGCTCCGCGAGCCTGCGGGTCGGCTGGCGCGCTGGGCTCTGCTGATACAACATTACGACTTTTCCGTGCAGTATCGAAAGGGGAGCACGAACGTGGTAGCTGACGCGCTATCCTGTGCCCCACCCGCCAGCGGCGCCTTGACGCCTGTAAACGGAGGGGGCGAAATAGCGGACGAGCCGCCGGGCGGCAAGGAGGGGGAGCCCGCAAACGGGTTAACCCATTCCGCTAACCAGGCAAGCAGCGCTTCGCAAAGCGGACGAGAGGCAAAGCTCCTCGTGAGCGCCTCGGAAGTGCCGACGCGAACGGAAATTTTGGCTGCAAACCTGAGTGGGGACGAGACCAGGCTCCCCTCTGGGATGACTGGAATCGTTTTCAGCCGTAAAGAGCTACTGAAAGCCCAGCAAAATGACCCCTTTTGTCGTGAGGTGAGCGACGGTCTCAGGGAGACGGAGCGCCGTGACGCTACTGGTATTGTAGCGGGCTCAGGGGGGCAGAAGCCAGCGTGTGTCGCGGCGAACCCCGGGGATTCATATTTGCTGGATCATGACGGGCTCGTGCTGACGTACATAACCACCGATGACGAGTCCATCGACCCGTTCAAGGTGGTTATCCCCAAAAATCTGAGAGGTGCACCGTTGAGATTCTCTCATGAACCACTGGCCGGTCATCTGAGTGGCTCCAAAGTTTTTGCAAAACTGAGTCAATCGGTGACGTGGCCCGGCATGAAGCGTGACATTTTCCGCTATTGCCGTTCCTGCCACGTCTGTCAAGCGGTGAAGTCACGGGGCGGCAAGCCGCCTGGAATGATGAAACCGATTGACAGTGTGCGTCCGTGGCAGATGACCACCTGCGATTTGATAGGGCCTTTCCCCAGGATCAAGCAGGGGTTCATTTACCTGAAGGCCTACGCGTCACGGTCTGACGAGCTTGCGCCGGTACCCATTGGTATCAAAGGCAAGCGCAAAGGCACAACTGGTGCTGCGGAACGCAAGCGTACGGAGCACCGGTACAATCTGAGGCGACGGTCACCGGTGTGATTGATGCCGGACGGTGGACTTTTCCGCAACCGAAGGCACGCAGCCTCAGCTAGCTGGCGAGCTTTCTCGTCAGGCTCTACCCAGGTGAAGCATGGTGTGTTATTTTTTGTTTTTGTTTTGCAGCGTGCTCAGTTCCAGCCTTGTGTGTTTATCAGTTTATTTATTTGTTTGCTTGAGTCAGTTTCTAGCCACTTTCGTTTCCCGTTTGTTCGTCTGTTTTCGTTCTAACGTACCGAGATGTACATAGGTAACATGCGTTTGTGTTGGCGTTCAGTTTTTTTGCCAGACTTGTATATGCATAGACAAACTTCAGCCCGCTCGTGCTTGCTCTTATCTTTTAGAAGCAAAAGATGGGTGTCGTTTGTACGGCGCGCCTTTTCTCATTTCCGGCCCGACTGTGGGTGGTTGGCTCGTTAAGGAGCCGTGTGTCGCGGTGCGAGTTTTGTGCGGCCCGTATGGAGGGGAAGTTGGCGGGGCGTTTGGGCAACACCACCTAGAAGATTTGGTTTGGGGCGATGAAGGGCGGAGAGTGCACCCTTTGACCCTCGCCGCGGCGCCTCTGGACGCTTCTGATGAGCGGATCGTTGTCGCCGACCGGCGTCCGCGCACGTGCCGGTGTATGCGTGTTTGTGGCTGTGTGCGTGCGTAACCATGAGCCAAGGCGACGCCTGTGAGTTGTGCCGTTGTGTGCTTCTGCGTGAGCGCGAGGATGAGAAGGACCCCTCGCTGTGGCCAAGGTTGCACGTCAGGACGCCGCCGAACGTCCTCGCCCGTTTCAGCCGGCGTGAAAGGGGTGCACTAACTGTCTGGTGCCCGAATGTGATGTCGTGCCCAAGGGCGCGAGGTTAGTGCTCTGCCGCGGCCCCGTCGTCATCAACGGAAAAGAAGACCACCATCAGTCATCGCTCCTCCCAACCCGTTCAACTTGAAGTCTGCGAGCGGTGAGTCGCCGACAGGCCCACTGGGCCGCACCATCGAACTTTACATAGCTGTTACATAGCTGTACAGTTGTATTCACATCTTCTTGTGTACCGTGTATATAATCTGCAAGCTGTTTTGATTTTCTTGGAGCGTATGGCAGTGTTTGTTTGTTTGCTTTGTTTTTTCATTTGTTTGTGTGTTTTTTTTTACGTTGTTCTGGCTGGAACTGAAGTGTAGCTAGTTTTTTTTTGTGTATTCATTTTGGAACTGAAGTGTAGCTATTTTTTTGTGTATTGATTTTTTTTAATTGGCCGCGTGCTTTGCCGATGGGTAGGAGGGCATTTAAGGAGAGGGGGATGTGGGAATCCTGGCTTTCCGCCGTTGCCTTTGCGCGGCTGTGCCGGCTTCCCGCGTTGTTTTTCCTCTTTCCCTTGCTCCCGCCTCAGGCGGTGGAGAGGCGGCTAGGTGACTAATCACTGTCATTTGGCCACAGCTCCGCCCCGGCTCCCCAACGGCATTTGCCATTGGTGCCTTTTGGCGGGATTTCGGGACCCGCTCTGGCGGCCGCGCACCGCGCGACCGTCCGAGCGGGGGCCCAGAGAGAGATCCCTCGGAGACAGCGTAAGGTGCGTACGCTACTGTTTTGTCCGTGCCGGCCTTTGCCGTTCGGACCAGTGCATACTCGAGCTCGCACGCACGTGTCCTCTGACCTGCAGCGGCTCGAGCCTGTCCAGCGGGGTCCAGCGACCTCCTACAGGCGTACCTTGCGTTGTTTGCCCACTCGCTCTCGCAACCGGCCCAACGGTAGACACGAGCGAGAGATCACAGCACTGCCGCGGGGACATTCTCCTGCAGCGGCGTGCTAGCGGCGCGCATTGCTCGAGTCGCTTCGTGCGCGCAGCGGAGCCTTGCTCCTCGCGCGCCCCCGGGACGGGGTGACTATTGAGTGTGTGTGTACTGCTGAAGGACGACGTGAATAAACGTCTCCTTGGTGAACTTGGAGGCATATTTCTTTGCGGAGAATCGCTCTCCTCCCAGCGGAGGTTGAGTGCACCGCATCGGTGTCCCAGTGTGTTTGTGGTGACGGCTGATCGGGGCCCTTGGCTCGCGCGAAGCTCGAACCCGCGGTGGTTGGTGGCCTGTGTCCACGTAGAAACCCACAAGGTGGTGCAGGCATACGCGCCTACATCAAACCTTGATGACCAGGTCATTGCAACCTTTTATGAAGACGTGGAATCGACGATGACCAAAGCAAAATTACAGTACACTGTACTGATGGGCGACTTCAATGCGAAGGTAGGCAAGAAGCAAGGTGGAGACCAGGCGGTAGGTGACTATGGCATAGGTTCTAAGAATAGCAGGCGAGAGCTATTAGTAGAGTTCGTAGATAGAAATGACTTACGGATCATGAATGCCTTCTTCCGCAAACGACCCAACAGGAAGTGAACGTGGAAGAGCCCCAATGGTGAGACCCAAAATGAAATAGACTTCATACAGTGCGCTTACCCTGACATCGTATTTGATGTGGAGGTTCTCGGAAACGTCTGTTGTAACAACCACAGAATGGTAAGGTAAGGTCTCATATTAGTTTAGATTTCAAAAGAGAACAGAGGAAATTAGTGGAGCGGAAGTCTATTAACGAGTTAGCACTAACAGGGAAATTAGAAGAATTCATAAATTTGGTGGAGAACAGATTTTCCGCTTTAACTGAAGATGACGACCGTAATCTTGAAACAATGAGCGATCATCTCACAGATATCATTACGGAGTGCGCCGTAGAAGCAGGCGGTAGGATGGTTCGACAGGACACCGGGAAGCTATGTCAGGATACTAAAGATCTGATCAAGAAACGGCAAATCATGAGGCCGTCTCACTGTATAGACAGAATAGAACTAGTAGAGCTGTCGAAGCTAATAAATAAGCGCAAGGTAGCCGACATCAGGAAGTTTACCATGGAGAAAATCGAGCATGCTTTAAAGAGAGGAGGTAGCCTAAAAGCAGTGAAGAGAAAATTAGGCATAGGCAAAAACCAGATGTATACGATAAAAGACAAAGAGGGCAATGTCACTAGCAATATCGATAAGATAGTTAAAGTAGCCGAAGAGTTTTACACAAATCTATACGGTAGCGATTGCAACCAGAACGTTACTGAGAGAGGCAGGAGAGCACAGCAATGGGACATCCCGCCAGTAACGAAGAAGGAAGTAAAGAAATCCTTAGGAGCAATGCAAAATAGGAAAGCAGCTGATGAGGGTCACATAACAGCAGATTTGTTGAAGGATGGAGGAGAGATTGTGCTCGAAAAACTAGCCACAATGTATAAGCAATGCCTTGTGACCTCGAGCATACCTAGAGCTTGGAAAAACGCTAACATTATCTTAATTCATAAGAAAGGAGACCTCAAGGACTTGAAGTACAACAGACCAATCAGCTTATTGTATGTTGCCTAAAGGTATTTACTAATGTAATCGTTAATAGGGAAGGACGACCTTAGACTTCCATCAACCAAATGATCAGGCAGGCTTTCGTAAAGGATACTCGACAGTAAACCACATTCACGCTATCAATCAGGTGGTACAAAAATGCGCAGAATATAACCAGCCCCTATATATAGCGTTCATTGATTACGAGAAAGCATTCGACTCTGTAGAGGCCTCAGCAATCATGCAGGCATTGCGGAATCAGGGTGTAGAAAAGTGTTATGTACAAAATAATGGAAGATATATATAACGATTGCACAGCTATCATAGTTATCCATAAAGTCACCAATAAAAGTCCAATAACAAAAAGTGTCAGGCAGGGAGAGATGATCTCGCCTATGCTATTCATTGCCTGCTTACAGGAGGTATTCCGGGGCCTGAAATGGGAACAGTTAGGAATAAGAGTTAATGGAGAATACCTAACTAATCTGCGATTCGCTGATGACATTGCCTTGCTAAGTCACTCAGGACATGAACTGGAAAACATGATCAATGAGTTAGACAGGCAGAGGAGAACGGTGGGGCTAAAGATTAACATGCAGAAAACCAAAGTAATATTCAACAGTCTAGCAAGAGAACAGCAGTTCGGAATTGGTGGTGAGGTGCTGTAAGTAATAAGAGAATATGCCTATTTAGGGCTGGCAGTGACAGCTGATCCAGATTATGAGAGGGAAATAAGTAGAAGAACAAAAATGGGGTGGAGCACATATGGCAGGTTCTCTCAGATCATGAATGGCAGTTTACCAATATCCCACGAGAGAAAAGTATGCAACAGCTGTATCTTACTGGTACTCACCATGGGGCAGAAACGTGGAGGCAAAGAGGGTTCAGCTTAAGTTAAGGACAACGCAGCGAGCTATTGAAAGAAAAATGTTAGTTGTAACGTTGAGAAATCGGAAGAGAGCGGAGTGGGTGAGAGAACAAACACGGGTTAATGACATCCTGGTCAAAATCAAGAGGAAGTAGTGGGCTTGGGCAGGGCATGTAATGCGAAGACAAGATAACCGCTGGTCCTTAAGCGTAACAGAGCGGACTCCTGGAGAAGGCAAGCGTAGCAGAGGGCGGCAGAAAGTTAGGCGGGCGGATGAGATTAAGAAATTTTTGGGAATACGGTGGCCGCAACTGGCGAAGGACAGGATTTGGATAGACATGGGAGAGGCGTTTGCCCTGCAGTGGGTGTAGTCAGGCTGATGATGACAATGATCTGAATGCACAGATGGACGCCCTGAAATAGTATGCGGCGACCGAGAGGTGTAGTTTTCCCAATTTTTGGGCCGCACTAGAGTGCAAAGGCATCTCGCATGTTGCACCTGTGCAAAATGCGAGCCACAGCAGAGTTCCTGCTGTTTACCTTCGGTAACCAACCAATTGTTCAGTTTAGTTCTAGCCTTATTACTTTCTCGTCCGCATATTTTGCTTTTCGCCGGCACCTTACACTTTCATCAAAACCAGAGTAGTAGGTTTGTGGTGTTTTGTGACATGGCGTTTTGTGTAGTTAAGGTATGCCTTTAGGGCAGTTTAATTTATGAGTTTCGTTATTCGGTTTATGGCTTTTAAAGTGCCCAGTGCCAGCACAAAACCACATTACCAGTCCAGAGATCAGAGCTGGAAATTTACCGAAGACACTTTGGAAATTCTAAAGTGTGCATGGCGAAAGCCTTGTGTGCAACCCATTTTCGCTTACCCGAACCGCTTGGCGCGGATTCACTGGGCCGCTTACGAGCGATGCGTCTCGCTCACTCGACTGCAACGAGCGTCTGGCGAAGCAGCGGCGGCGCAGCTGCAACCGCCGACGCGCGCGCGCTCATTGTATGGCTACTGTGTGCCGTCACGGTTGCTATGCGCAGCTGCGCCCCCCACCGTCGCGCCGGTTGCCAAGGAGGAGAGGAGGTTGCGCCGCTGCGCGAAGGAGAGGCCACAGTTGGCACGATTCCAGCGCACGGACGGACACCGCGAGCATGATCCATTAAATGCTTTCGCCTTAAAACTGCAGATGCACAGTAAATTACTGTGCAATGTCTGAGCTGTGATGATAAAAAAATAAAGAAAACGTACAGCCCTGATGCACAACCTTGTCAAAATTTTTTTAAGGAGCTGCGGGAGCATAAAAACATGTAAAGGGATAAGCTTTTGTCACTTTCTTCAGCAGGAATTCTGTCATCCATCCCTCTTTGCTGCACCTCCTTAGATATCATCCCATTTGCTTGTGCTGCAGGCTGCGCTGTGGCTGAAGGCATGCAGCCCAACTTCCAGCACCATCTTGAGCGGCAGGAATGAGATTTGCTTAGCCAGCAATGGTGGTTAACTTGTGGGGCAGGAGTTCGGCCATTGGCCAATAGCTGCCTGTAGTTTGGGTTTGTTGTTCAAGGGGTCCAAAGGGCCTTTTGACAAGGACCCTGTTATGATGTTCTATGCGGAACTATAAGGGTGGGAACTTGATTTTGCACTTCTAAACGGTTAACAACAGCATAATTAAGTGCACTGTGCATGGACATATTTCTTGTAGTGAGTCTTTCCTGTGTGATAAGATTTCATTGTTTCTTCGGACACATGTTTGCCAATAGGCCCTTGCGTGCTTCGAAGAGCAACTGGAGTGGCTAAATCAACTTAAAAAAAATCACACAGACAGCGTACTGTGTGTGCATTGAGAGTTTGCATCTGGAAAAAGTGTGCTTCCATTTTTAATTAAGTATAAGGGTAGTTTTTCTTCCTTACTGTTGTACCCGGCAATCGTCTGGATATTATTGGTCATGTGAATGGCAATGCGTCGCTTTTTCTCCGGTAGTCTTTTTTTAAAAAGCGCACTCCCGTACTCAGAGACCGCTTACCTCCGACACGTTTACCCATATTTTACAAGGCGGCCACATTCTCCCCAACCGTCGACAATGAATTAAAACAAATTATGCATTTTGGGGTCATAAATATCCGCGCTAAAACGGCAGGCACGCCAAGGCGCGCATTCGCTAACTGCGTAGTTTCGACACCGACCGGTGGGACCTACCTGCTCTGTCTAAACTGCTGCAGTATAGCGTATAGTTGACAAAGGCAATTTTTGTTTACGTTGCCACTGCCAGAAACCATAAAAAACGCTGCGTACCAGTATACGAGTCAATGCGAAACCACTTCTTCACACATGCCGCAAGGTGATAATTAAATACGCAGTTCCTGACACCGGTCGAGGCGGCCGCAGCGCTGAGCGGAACTGTTTGATACGTAGTGCAGTTCGCAGAAAACATAACGTTTCTCGCCGTGTCGCTGTCAGACACCGCAGGAGTGCCACGAATCGGGGTGCAACAGCCAGCAGGCGCCAAAGCGTGCGCGCCATTTTACGAACTGCGCAATTCAATTAAGACACCAGCCGGCATGGTCAGCCTAAACTGCTTGAAGTGCAGCGTAGTTTGGCAAAAAAACATTTCTCACCTTGCCGTCGTCAGAAACCGCAGGGGTTCCGCGTAAAAACAAGGAAACGCTAAAAAACGGAGTCTGCGTGCGTACTAATAAAGACGCCGCACGGTCACGCGCGCAGCCGCGCAGATGGGTTGCCGTTGGGCAGATTTTAAAAGGAACCAGAACTCAAGCTGAAAGCAGCCAAAAGTATACCCATGCAATTTAATCTTAGCGCCATTTTTGTAGCCAGATAGTTTTTATTAACGAACAATTAAAAACAGCATATTGGTTTGGTTTGGTTTATGGGGATTAACGTCCCAAAGGGACTGAGGCTATGAGAGACGCCATAGTGGAGGGCTCCGGAAATTTGGACCACCTGGGGTTCTTTAACGTGCACTGACATCGCTCAGTACACGGGCCTCGAATTTCTCCTCCAAAGAAATTCAACCGCCGCGGCCGGGATCGAACCCGCGTCTTTCGGGCCAGCAGCCGAGCACCATAGCGACTGAGCCAGCGCGGCGGCCTACAAACAGCATTTTGAATCAATGCCAGAAACAGAATAAAGAGCACAGTTTGGTCCTTTTGCTTGACCTTCTGCCTACAGGTACTTTGCAGATAAATAAATAAATGATTAAAATTTCAGAGGACGTAGCTTATCTACAATACGTAATGTTTTTGATCCAATATTTAGGGGAAACCCCAAGATAGAGTAGATCTGTAATAAGGGAGTAATTACCCACTGGCAGCCGCCTCCATAGCCTTCACGACCTCTCCTCCACGGCCCAACACCACCTCCGGTGCTTCCACTCTGCGTCGTCACGCTCCCTTTCCTCGCCTCCATCCTGAAGATGTCCCGGCCTTCCCGCCCCCGCCGCTCTGCCTACCGTGGTGCCCGGTCTGCCAGCCCTCACAGCTCCGTCTCCTTCCCGCCTCTACCCAAGTCCGAGGCGTCCACCGCCTCCGTCACTCCCAGCACATCACCGACAAGCTGGAAATCGCAGCCCCAGACGCCGGACCCCAAAATCACGGCCCTCGAGGGCACTATCGCTGCCCAGCAGCTCCAGATTCAGGAGCTGTCGCGTCAGATGCAGGCCGCGCTAGCGCATTTGTCCTCCTCCCATTTCTCCTCCTACTAGTTCTGCACCAGCTCCCGCACCTCTGCAACCGCAGCCTCCGCCGGCACCAGCTGAGAAGCCGATGAACACGGCACCCTCGGCAGCGTCATCGCGTGCCTCCTCCCGCACCAGCTGCCCCCCGATCAAACGCCAATCCCCTCATCCGACGCCATCGCGCCTGAACGCGGTGTCATTCGCCAAACAGGGGGCGTTTGAGGAGCGCATCATGGCCTCCTTTGAGCAACTTAGCGCGTCGCCAGTATCGAAACCCGCGTGGCCGCCACTGAATCTCACCTCACCGCCCTTGACACGAGGGTCGCGGCCGTAGAAGCACGCCAGAGTGCGACTGAGGCTACCCTCGCGCATCTCTCGCTACCCGCCTCACTTCACTTTAACTCCGTCCTTCACTTTAACTCTGTCTGTGGACCTCGCCTTCCATCACGGCCAGACACCCCCCGAACTGTCGGTGGTTCCGCGGCAAACGGAGCACCCCGCAGCTCCACCTCTAGAACATCTCTACTGACACTCTCCCCTGCGTCGTAGCACTCCAGGTGCCCCTAGGTCCCGTGAAGCTGCGCGAGTACGCCTCCTTCCATCCCCCTTCTGGGGCCCAACCAAGCGTTAGAACGCTGGTGTACCGCAACCTTACTGCCGTGCTGCATCAGCTGGAAGTTTTGGAATGTGCCGATCTCCAAGCCTGCGGTCTACAACAGCGCGGTTGGAGGGGCGGCAATTCCGGCCATCAGCATCTTACGTTCAGACACCGTCCCCTCTCGCCGCATCCAAATCATCTGGGTGCCCGCTCACCCGGCCCATCCTGGCAACGAGGCGGCTAATTATATCGCTCGAGATTCGACCGACTGAGCAAGCCACCCCCCCCCCCCCCCCCGGGAACAGAAACGCGCGACGCGCTCATCACGTAACATGATATAACTTTACCGCCTTTCTCGTTTCACTTTGCCCCCTTCGCAAAAATCCCTCGCCCAGCACCAGCAGCGCTTGTGACGCCACCTTCAGGTCCCCTCCTTTCTCACCACTGCACGTCTTGCCCTCCTCCATCCCCGAGCGTACTCGCCGGTCTGCCGCTTATGTGACAGCCCAAGAGCAGACTACGCTCATATCCTATTCTCCGGCCCAGCACACTCGCTCCCTGCCTCTTGGCACCTAAACAGTCCGCAGCAGTGGGAGGCTGATTTGTGCAGCACCGAGCCGAATCTCCAACTTCGGCTGGTGACGTGGGCAGAGGATGTCGCGACTAGGCACAGCCTGGACGCCACAACCGGCAGCCTGAAGGCCGCCCGCAATGCTGCTGCATAATCTTCGTTTCTCTTTAAGCCTTCAAATAAAAAGTTTTTCATCACCACCACCAGCCATACGGCTGCAAAGGAAAGTCAGAGCTTTCACAGGAACATCTATTTGAAAAAAAAAATCCCTTCTGGTCAGAGGTTTGAAACCGGGAAACCGCCTGCTCGGGGCAGTCGTTAACCAACAGCGCTAACCACGAGGGCCAGCAGATGGTAGGGTAAAGGCTACTTCATCAACAACTCGAAGTGGGAGCAGTGTCTGTGCATTATTTAGGGGGATCCACCAAGGTCGAGTACATATGTAATAACGGCATCAACCCAACGCAGCCAGCGGCTACATTAGCATCAACCCAATTTTTTTGTACTTTCGCCCTTTTTGAAACGTACGCTTTGCACTTGCGTGCTTTCCCTTGGTGTATATAGACGGCGGCCTATGCACTCAGAGGGCATAGACCAGAAGCTCGGTTACCTTCGGCTGCGCAAGTGTTTTCACGCCGGTATTGTGCTTTACGTATAGCGTTACGTAACGCTAAACGCTACTTAACGCCATACACATGGCTGCCCCTCCGTGCATGTTTTCGTGTGCCTCTAAGCGCAAAACATCACCCTCCCCCCCCCTCCCCCCCCCCCCCCCCCCAACAGGAAGGACGCGCGTGGGCGCATTGGCCATCACGAGAGCAAAGCTAAAAAATAATGGATCGTTTTTACGCTCGCTTGCTGGCGTATATACATGCAGTTACTAAATGAAATGGCGCGTCAAAACAAAACTTAATAGCGGCCAGGGAGTCAGCCTGAAATTTTCATCGCCAGATGGGATTGTAAAGTAGCCAATTTGGTGCAATGTAGCCACCAGCGGCTACTTTGGTCCCGTCCTCCTTCGCCTGCCCCTTGCCTTCCCCGTCGCCAGCCCGCATGCGATACCCGCGCGTGCGCCTGCTGTGGTAGCGCCACTAAACGGGTGGTATAAAAACACCCTATTACGCAGTTCCTGGGGCTATATATCGCTGAGTGTCTGCTATTTATCAACTTTTTGTCCCCGAAAAGCGCGCCCTGCGACATCGGTGATGACAGTGACGCTCACCGCGCTTTTATTGGGTCTTGTCACCTGTCAATGCGACGAGGCGCGCTCTGTCCGTCGTTGCCATGTGCCGGGTTGGACGCAGGCAGAGAGCTGCGATCGGTCGCTGCGGTGCCGTTCGCAACGGTGCGTCGCAGTGAATCGCATTCACTTTTCGCACACGTGTCCCCTCATCGGAAGAACCTCGATCGGACCATTTTAATGGCGCTGGACAACTTTCCTATATCTCATGTTGCATGCGCTAAATGCTTTCATTAAACTTAGTGCTGCTTGTGTCTTCTATGCGATAGCGGTTTTGCGATAGGTTTTGGTCTTCGAGGCCAAAACCTGGCGTCCTCGGTCACGAAATCCAGTGACTGGTCGACAGAGTTGTAACATCATCAAGGCCATGTGACATCAAAGAACCAATCACAGGATAGAGCGAAATTTCAAAATCACTCACCTCCGATGGAGCTGGGATGCTGCGGCAGTGTCGACAGCACTATCGGAGACGATGTGCTTGGCGAGGGCGTCAGTGTGTCAGGTGTGGGGTGGACGTGGTGAACAGATAAAATGAACATTTCATGGCTGGGAATGAGTTCAGAAGCGACGGCGGCACTGATAGTACAGCTTCAGCAGCCCCTGCACTAGACCAGTACGCCGTCGCCGCAACTGCACATCTCGCGTGTTTAACTGGCAGGCTCATGTGCTAGTCCGCACTGAACGGGCTTGCCAGTCTCTGTGCTTTGGATGTCGCCGTCTTCATGTACTTCTATTCGTGCACATTGGATCCAGAACACACCGCTATCGCATCGCCCGCTTAAGTTGCGTTAAGCAACCCCATAATTTTTTTTTATCGCCTCACCCTTCGCTGCGCAGTGTCGAATGAGATTACGTTAGCTATTACTGCTATGGCTTCTTTTTCAAGTTTTGACGTCTGTTTCCAATCGTTCCATCCAGTTTCTTTGAGTTCTCTTACAATTCTTCACATTAACATTAGAAGCATTCGAAAACATTGGAATCAATTTCTGGTAATCGCACAAGACCTTTACCAAGTAGTAGACGTATTCGCTTTCACAGAGGTAAATATTGCTGACAATATTACCTGCATGTTCAAGCTTCCGGGTTATACGGAGCATTTCCTTACCCGCCAAATGGGTAAGGGTGGAGGAATTGCTGTTTTCTTCAAGGATTCATTATCGGTTTCCAATATCAACATCTCCATCAACGCTGCAGAGGCAATGGGATTTGAAATTTCGTACAGCAACATTTCCAGTCATCTCCTTATCATATACCGACCACCGTCTGGAAACGTGGCTAATTTTATCACAGCATTGCATGACGTTTGTAAGCAAAGGTTTAGCCAAGGTAACCTATGCATAATGGGTGACTTGAATATTGATCTGTTAAAGCATGAGAGAGCATCTGCACAAAGCTACCTAAATGCCCTTGCGGATCATGGTATAGAAACACTACTTTCAGATCCTACTAGAGAAGAGATCGTAAACAACAGTTTGTGTAAAACTTGCATAGACCACGTTAACGTACGCGCGTCGGACTTGTCTTATGTTATGGCAGCTGTCATTCGAAAGAAATTAGCGGATCATTACTTTACACTATGCCACTTTGCTAAGGTCGATTCTGCACAGAAACCTAATGATAGCAGGTGTGTTATGACTATACTAGATCGAAAACTATTTGACAGTAAGGTGTCATCCTTCGACTGGAACTCATTTATATCACGAAATAACAAAGATACCGCCTACGATAACTTTGTTTTGGTTCTTAAAAATTTAAAAGAATCCTGGAAAAAAAGTATCATTGTCAAAAAACGAAATAATAATTGCTTCTGGCTTACAGCTGACATTCTCGCAGCCATTAGATGCAAAGAAGCGCTGTGGTCAAAATGTCGCGCTTCACCAAAAAATGCAAACTTACGAAATGAATTTCGGGCTGCTAGGAACAAAGTAACCGCTCTTCTTCGGTCCTCTAAAAGGCGTTACTATGCTAGCCAGTTTCGCAATTGCCACCATGACGTGGCCAAAACTTGGGCTATCGTGAACAAACTGCGTGGGCGTCAGCGTAGACTGGTCAAGGACGCAATAGAGCATAGTTTTGGTCACTTGACATCCTCTTTGGCAAATGATTTCAATAACTTTTTTTCTAAAGAACAGCGCATTGCCCGTGCCACATCACGTTCGCCGTTACTTCCTTCTTCTGTGATTGACTCAGCATTTCTTCCACACATAACAGAGCCAGATCTTTTCAGCATAATCTCCAGTCTACGGCATAACAAATCGGCTGGAATTGATGGAATATTTATCAGCGACCTTTCCAAACTTCCAAAACTTGAAGTGTGTCCTTCTTTTTATGCTAAATGATATGATTGAAAGTGGCTTCTTACCATGCTCTCTTAAACAAGCGCGTGTTATACCACTTTACAAGGGTGGCAAAAGAAATGATATCTCGAATTATCGCCCAATATCTATCGTGTCGTGTATATCACAAATTTTAGAAAAACACGTCTTATGTACAATGTCAGCATTTTTGCTGAGGCATAACGTGCTTAGCCCACATCAATACGGATTTGTTGCTGGTTCTGGTACCCAAACGTTATTAGAAAAGATGTCGGATTCCGTTCATTCTAGTTTTGATCAAAATGAAGTGGCATTTGGTCTCTTTCTTGATGTCAGGAAGGCATTTAATACTGTTCACCATGATATTCTCTGTGAAAAGTTGTTTTGCTATGGTTTTCGTGGTCCTTTTCAAATGTTACTAAGAAATTATGTGTCTCAGCGATCTCAAATGGTGGAACTTGGACCTGTGCAAAGCAGAATTATAGACTTATATAGTGGTGTTCCCCAGGGATCCATCTTATCACCCCTCTTATTTAATCTCTATGTTAATGACCTCCCCAGCATTATAACTTCATCACAGATTTATCAATATGCAGATGACACCCTCCTCATCTCATCTAATACAGATTTTTCTTGCGCACTCCGTCAACTTCAACAGGACGCTACTAATCTATATGATTGGTTTCAATGTAACCTGATTGATATAAACCCCCAAAAAACTCATCTAGTGTGCTTTAGAAATGCACACAAGCCAATCCCGAAAAACGCTGCGGTTTTTTTGCACAGCTCCAGTTGCACTGCATGTTCTTGCTACCCCATTACAAGTGTTCCGTCCGTGAAATACCTTGGCATTTACTTTGACAGTGATTTATCCTGGAACACGCACATGGCACACCTCAGTAAGAAGCTCAGAGGCGTCGCATGCTTGCTCTATGCTCTAAGGGCCTACCTGCCATTTGCCATAAGACGTTTAATTGGACAGTCTTTGGGGTATTCTCTGCTGAGATATGGCATGTGCTGTTTCTTCAACTGTTCTGCAACATGGAAAAATAGGATAAACCGTATTCTCAAGAATATGGCTAAGAGTGTCATCTATTCAATACCCCATAAACAGCAAAGTGTATTCCTTTCTTCAGGTCTGCCTTCCTTTGACATTGTGTTCAAACAAGTCACTGTACTCAGATATTTCTGGAACTCTGAATTTCGGTTCCACAACGTTAAACCAATCCCATTAAGAAAAGTTTCTCGATATATTGTCCCTGCAGTGCGAACTCATTTTGGTATGTCTATGAGGTCATATTATATCCCATGTATATTCAATGAGATGCCTGATAATGTTTTCAACTTGAACACTCGCAGACAGTTACGTGATGCTAATGCCGAGCTTGAACAGCTCTAGTGCATATGTTTTAATGTACACAAAACAAAGAATTGATTTGGTAACACAGGTTGTTGCTGCTGCCGGACGGCGCCCTACAAGCCCAATTGAGGCTTTGGCGCGTCCGCGTCTTGTATTGTTTCTTTGGTGTGAATAAAGTATTTATTTATTTATTTATTTGAAGAGTATTTACTTGTCCACAACGCCGCGTTGATTTGGCGTGGGATCCACATACTAAAAGGTACGTTAGAAGTCTAAGGAGTGCAGCTGGGGTTAAAACAGAAACCACTGCGATTTATATGCCGTGCCTACTGAAGACAGGTGTCGGTATCTAACCTTCTCAGCCGCTTCCGTTTGCCCACCTTTTAATCTCGACGAAAAATACGTCGCTTGATAATGTTCTTCGCCATCATCAATTACCATACAAAATAAAAAAAAGAATTTCAGTCTGGTACGCAGAATAGCAGAACAGGAAAGACCATGGGTACGAACATGACAGAGCAATTGCAGTTCCTCAGTGCAGAACCAATACAACATGTCGTTGTTTCCAACTACGATAGCCTATTAGCATTGGTTACTCACGTGCGACCAACCTATCATCACCCGAAGCATTTTTATCTGCAGTCGGATCAAGCCAATAAGTTTTGTGTGCTTAGTTTCATTCTCGGAAAAGAAGGTTTTGATTCTTCCTGCCATGCATGTAAAAGCGGCGTTTTTTTATTTTTGTTTGTAGGCTGGTTTCTTGCGCAGAAATTTGACTGCATGTCCGTCTCCTTTCTTTTCTTGTTGTTATCTGTCATCGACGATCCATTTGTACACGTTGCATACCCTCTCCTGCCTTGGCTGCTAAAAGGTGGTGGGCATAATTGAATAAAAAAAAAATAAGAAAATAAAACACTGCTCAGCTTTGTTCCTCGTGGCTGCCACATGATGGCGCCACAATGAAAACTTGAGGGAGCGGGGGCGTGGTTTTCAGACAAACAGTACGGGGTCCAACAGAAAACCAGACAACTTTTTAAGACTTGCGAAGGTGTCGAGTTGCTACACTGGCTGCTTAGTGACGCAGTTGTAGCACGCTGCACAGTGTCCACTTTACACTGAATGACCAAGAAGGACGTGAAGGCCGAAGTCCCAACTCTAGGGAAATCCAGTGTGAGTCTTTTGCGCATTGTGCGCCTCCTTTCTTTTGTGCCCGGGTAGCTATGTTTTCAGCGCAAATATCTGTTCCAGGTCATATGAAGTAATTGGTTTGGTTTAGCTTAGTGTTGCTTATTTCCGCTCCCGCGACTTGTTTATACGCTCCACAGGCAGCCAACCCAAGCTATTCTACCTCGCTGTGCCGCGCCCGCTCTACCTTGAACGACCAAGTAGGACAGGGACGCCGACGACGCAACAGCAGGGAGAACCTACGTGAGTACACGTGTTATTTTGCACATCGCTCGGTTGCTGTTTTTTGGACGGGTGTCGCGGAAAGCCGCACGCTTTCCTACCTGCCCCATACTAGCAGCACACGTTTTGTATACAGCCAGAGAGCCTTCATAAAATATCGCATTCTCTGCACAGAATATTTTTCCTAGGAGTCAGATGAGATAATATATGTGGAAGGTTCCTGAAATATGCATTATCTCACCTAAAATTGGTGCATCAGGAGGCAGTCAGCGAACCATTTCCGAATTCGGCGTGTATTTTTAGCTGCGGCTGGTCGAATTCTAGAGCGCGAAGTGAAGGGATGAAATAAAATGCACCGTTGTTAGCGCATCGGTTATATTACCATGAAGTTCTGTAATGTTTATTAGTTCATAACCAAGGTGCTGGGATTCATCACTTCGTGCCGCGCAGCGCCACCATATTTCACTTCAAACTGTTTATGGGTTTAAGGTCACAAGGCGAGTAAGGCTATGGCGACTACGTAGTGAAGGGCTCCGGAAATTTCCACCACTTAGGGTTCTTTAACGTGCACTGACGTGATGCTCTACCTCTACGCCATCGCTGCACATTGTGCAGCGATGGCGTAGAGGTAGAGCATCCGCCTCGCGTGCAAGAGGACCGGGGTTCGAATCCCGGTGCCACGCAATTCTCCACCGGATTAAAAAAAAAAAAAACTCCGCGTGTCGATGGAATTGCATACCCAGGCTTGGAGTGCGGCCTGATTTCGGTGAACCTAACCGACAACGCACTTCCTCACCAGAACAGGATTTGGCCACCCTGGTGTAGTACATGGCCATAACCTTCTATGAACAAACCAATTAACCCTCGGCCCTCAGTCCCCAGCAGCTGCGGAGCAACTGACCAAGGCGGCGGTCAGATCTGTGACGCAGCGGAGGGTGCTAAGAATCTCTGGCTCCGGACAGGCCGCCATTGGAAACTGAACCTGGCAACGTTTAACGCAAGAACATTATCAAGTGAGGCTAGCTTAGCTGTGCTATTGGAGGAATTAGCAGGTATTAAATGGGATGTCATAGGGCTTAGTGAAGTTAGGAGGACAGATGAGGCGTATACAGTACTAAAGGGCGGGCATGTACTTTGCTATCGTGGATTAGCAGATAGGCGAGAACTAGGTGTGGGATTCCTCATTAATCAGGATATAGCTGGCAACATCGAGGAGTTTTACAGTATTAACGAGAGAGTGGCAGCTATCGTAATTGGGCTTAATAAGAGGTACAAGCTGAAGGTGGTGCAGGCCTACGCGCCTACATCAAGCCATGATGACCAGATAGTTGAAAGCTTCTATGAGGATGTGGAATCGGCAATGACCAAAGTAAAATGGGCGACTTTAATGCAAAGGTAGGTAAAAAGCAGGCTGGAGACAAGGCGGTAGGTGACTATGGCATAGGTTCTAGGAACAGTAGGGGAGAGTTATTAGTAGAGTACGCAAATAGAAATAATTTACGGATTATGAATACCTTCTTCCGCAAACGAGCAAACAGGAAGTGGACGTGGAAGAGCCCCAATGGTGAGACTAAAAATGAAATAGACTTCATACTGTGTGCACACCCTGGCATCGTATAGGAAGTGGAGGTCCTCGGTAAGGTCCGTTGTAGCGACCACAGAATGGTAAGGTCTCGTGTTAGCTTAGATTTGAAGAGGGAACGGAGAAAACTGGTGAAGAGAAAGGCTATTAACGAGTTAGCATTAAGAGGGAAGGTAGAGGAATTCAGAATGTCGCTGCAAAACAGATTTTCGGCTTTAACTGAAGAAGATGAGCGTAGTGTTGAAACAATGAATGATAATCTTACAGCTATCATTACAGAGTGCGCCGCAGAAGTAGGTGGTAGGATTGTTCGACAGGATACCAGCAAGCTATCTCAGGAGACTAAAGATCTGATTAAGAAACGTCAAAGCATGAGGACGTCTAACTCCACAGACAGGATAGAACTAGCAGAGCTATCGAAGTTAATAAATAAGCGCAAGGTAGCCGACATAAGAAAGTTTAACAAGGAGAAAATCGAGCATGCTCTAAGGAACGGAGGTAGCCTAAAATCAGTGAGGAGAAAACTAGGCATAGGTAAAAACCAGATGTATGCGCTAAAAGACAAACAGGGCAATGTCATCAGCAATATGGATAAGATAGTTGAATTAGCCGAAGAGTTCTACAAAAATCTATACAGTAGCGAATCTAATCATCAAGTTACTGAGGGAGGCAGTCGAGCACAGCAATGGGACATCCTGCCAGTAACGACGGAGGAAGTAAAGAAAGCCTTAGGAGCAATGCAAAGAGGGAAAGCAGCTGGTGAGGATCAAGTAACAGCAGATTTGTTGAAGGACGGAGGAGAGATTGTGCTTCAAAAACTAGCCACCCTGTATACGCAATGCCTTGTGACCTCGAGAATACCTGAAGCTTGGAAGAACGCTAACATTATCTTAATTCATAAGAAAGGAGACGTCAAGGACTTGAAGAATTACAGACCAATCAGCTTATTGTCCGTTGCCTACAAGGTATTTACTAAGGTAATCGCTAATAGAGTCAGGACAACCTTGGACTTTAGTCAACCAAATGATCAGGCAGGCTTTCGTAAAGGATACTCGACAATAGATCACATTCACACTATCAATCAGGTGATAGAGAAATGCGCAGAATATAACCAACCAATATATATAGCCTTCATTGATTACGAGAAAGCATTTGACTCAGTGGAAACCTCAGCTGTCATGCAGGCATTGTGGAATCAAGGGTGTAGAAGAGTGCTATGTGAAAATATTGGAAGATATTTATAACGATTGCACAGCTACTATAGTTCTCCATAAAGTCAGCAATAAAATTCCAATACGGAAAGGTGTCAGGCAGGGAGACACGATCTCGCCAATGCTCTTCACCGCCTGCTTACAGGAGGTATTCCGGGGACTGGAATGGGAACAGTTGGGGATAAGAGTTAATGGAGAATACCTGAGTAATTTGCGATTCGCTGATGACATTGCCTTGCTAAGCCACTCAGGACAAGAACTGCAAAGCATGATCAATCAGTTAGACAGGCAGAGCAGAACGGTGGGGCTAAGAATTAACATGCAGAAAACCAAAGTAATGTTCAACAGCCTAGCAAGGGAACAGCAGTTCGCCATTGGTAGCGAGGTACTGGAAGTAGTAAGAGAATATGTCTACTTAGGGCAGGTAGTGACCGCAGATCCGGATCATGAGAGGGAAATAACTAGAAGAATAAGAATGGGGTGGAGCGCATATGGCAGGTTCTCTCAGATCATGAATGGTAGCTTACCAATATCACTGAAGAGAAAAGTATACAACAGCTGTATCCTACCGGTACTCACCTATGGGGCAGAAACGTGGAGGCTAACAAAGAGGGTTCAGCTTAAGTTAAGAACAACGCAGCGAGCTATGGAAAGGAAAATGATAGGTGTAACGTTAAGAGATCGAAAGCGGGCGGAGTGGGTGAGGGAACAAACGCGGGTTAATGACATCTTAGTTGAAATCTAGAGGAAGAAATGGGCTTGGGCAGGGCATGTAATGCGAAGGCAGGATAACCGCTGGTCCTTAAGGGTAACGGAGTGGATTCCAAGAGAAAGCAAACGTAGCAGGGGACGGCAGAAAGTTAGGTGGGCGGATGAGATTAAGAAGTTTGAGGGGATACAGTGGCGGCAACTGACAAAGGACAGGGTTATTTGGAGAGACATGGGAGAGGCCTTTGCCCTGCAGTGGGTGTAGTCAGGCTGATGATGATGATGATGATGACATCGCACAGTACACAGGCCTCCAGAATTCCCACTCCATAGAAATGTGATCATTTCGGCCAGGATCGAACCCGTGTCTTTCGGGTCAGCAGCCGAGAACCATTACCACTCAACGACCGTGGCGGCATTTATCTCGAATTATCTCAGTTACGCGCTGCCGCTTCCACGTCGTGCGAGATAACAGCCATATCATTTCGACCTTGCCTCGAAAGTTCATTTGCCAGCTTTAAATTCAGCGCGGCTGAGAGCAGCGGTCGGTTGTGTTCGTCGACGACCGTAAAATGTGCTAGTTGCTATCGCTTCCGCCAGAATGTTAAGTATAGCAATGAAGTTTATGAGTGTCAAAACGGGAGTGTGTGGTAGATAGCCTCGAGCCCTACTTGTAGCAATACGCGACGGCTGCTTTTAGCAACGTGGCGGAAAGGGTTATGCCGCCGTGCCTGCTCCCGACAACCCGAAGGGCACACCTTCCTTTCCAGTTTGTTTACGAAAGCGGCCGCCGCGCATCGTCACGAGTAGAGTTCGAGGCTATCGGGCACGCGCTACTGTGTTCACGCTCATAAATTTAATGACTGTACTGTAGCGAACACATTTGTTTAGAGCGGACCTGCGGGCTCACCAAATAGTTTGTTTAGCCGTGAACTGCGCGTGCGACGTCTTGCGGCAGTGATTCGGTTCGAATTCGCCTGGTCAAATGCGTCACGAGAGTGAATGCTACTGCATTCTCGGCGGACCGAGATACAGGCTTATCTCATTTGCGGGTCCCGAGGCAGGCAGTTTCCAAGATTCTTCAGAGAGGAAAACTCATGACGACATCGCACTTCGCTGCGACGACTCCACACACGAAGTTGAGCCCGAAATTGACGCGATGAAAGTCTCAAATGACGCGAACGTTAAAAACTACGACGACATGCCCGAGTCATATCTTGATACGCGAAGGAGCATGGACCCTACTCGGAGGCCAACGTGCATTTCTAAGGCAACCATCGACAATCTATAGCTGGCCTTTAGCGCCACATTATGTGAGAAATAAAGCGTACCGAGCATATTTCATTGCATGTAAAAACTTATCGACAGAATTGATTGAGCGCTGAAACAACTGAAACATTAAGAGGTTGTTCATGGCAGTGAAGTTACCGCCCTCGTAGACAAGAGGCGGCACTGCCATCAGCGGACTCTCGGCAGCCGTCATGATTAAAGTCATCTTCATTCACGACGGACCCCGAATCCATAAAGCTGGAAGGCCCCTTATTACGCATTAAATGGCAAATACATCACTTTTTCAGAATTCCACGAAATTCAAGAATTCAAGTCCGTATAGGCTGTAGGTAAATCGTGCCAAGTGTTTTTTGCGCTTGTATTAAATTAGGGACGTGATCGGCGATTGAATTTTGGGCTTCTCCTCAATGCGCCGGCCAAGTGCGGGCAAGGTCGGTGCGACGTCACGGAAGATAAAAAAATTCAGGGGGGCACTTTGCTGACCGAAAGTGCGGTGAGGCGGACGCCTTAAGCGCAGTGCTACTGCTTTTGTCACTGATGTGTGGTTAAGATGTTATGCTTCGCCACTAAGAGTGGAACGCGACAGCGCCGTGCAACGCTGCCAGGGAGTCCATAGAACGCCATCCCCCGTTCTGCTCTACGCCTTGCTCGTCGGTAAATTGGTTTTTGAGGAAAGGAAATGTATCTATCTCGCATATCTCAGTGGACACCTGAACCTCGCCGTAAGAGAAGGGAGGAAGATGGGAATGAACGAAGACACCGTATTCACTAGACACGCCTTTGTTCATTTTATACCATGGAGCTGGCATGGCGGAGTGGTAGCGTGCTCGTCTCGCACTCCGGAGACCCTGGTTCGATTCCCCAACTCGACCAATTTTCTACTCGGTTTTATTTAATTATCTAGTCTGACTACAAAGGTTAATCAGGCTAATTGCTTAATTAACGAATTAACTAACCTCACTCCCACTTACTTAGAGCATCGCAATACCATCCCTTTAATTCGTTGCATGGTGACTAGCCAAAGTACAATTGGCCCCGTTTGAAATTCGCACACTGGGACGTCACGACCATTTCGTCCAATTGAAAAGCGTGACATTTCTGTCAACTCCTCCTTACAACGATGAATCATTAAAGGCTTCCGCCTTAATGTTTCAAAATACCGCTGCCGTCAACCAAATCCTGCAGCGCTACGCTTGATGCTGCCATTTGCCTTCAGCAGCGTTGGCTTTTTCCTTCACAGAAAACGCTTACGCGTTGGAAATGTGCTATCAGCAACGAATGGAACGCGAACAAGAAAACTCAGGTGGCAACACAAAAACAACGTATTAGCTCCTGGATTGGAAATACAAGTGGGGTTGAATAACACTTCTAAAGAAGTCTTCTTGTATTAGAAATTCAAATAGCAGGAGCCAGTATTTAGCTTCCCAGGCTAAGAGTGGCATATTTTGCTGTCTGTGCTTTAGTTGTCTTCGTCGGTTTTCGTTTCTTGCTGATAGCACAGGTAGCTTCGATGACGTCATCATGCGCCCTCCCACTTGGCGCTCTGTGCTGCGGAGAAGCTTGAATTCCCTCCGGATTTTAATTGGCGATTACGTCAGCATTTCAAATGCTAGCCCAAAAGGATTTTGGATGCTTTAGCTGCAAGTTTCCCACCTTCGACCTATGAAAGTTCTAAGATTTTCTAAAACCGACGCAGTTGCCCTCATTAACCAGCTAGAGATGATTCAAAATAATGCAGCTCGTTTCATCTTCTCTAATTATCACCGCACCGATAGTGTATCCTCAATGAAATATAATCTCAATCTGCTACCCCTCACATTTCGTCGAAAGCATGCACGGTTATGCCTCTTTCATCAGATAGTTTACCATGATGACTTACATGGTAAATTGCTCATTCCGCCTTCATATGTATCATCACGCATTGACCACGCTCACAAGGTTGGCATAAATTCATGCAACACTAAATGTTTCTCCGATTCATTCATACCCCGCACATCTAAAGAGTGGAACCGCCTTCCCCTTCCGTTGCAACAATCTATAAATTTGGTTATTTCAGTCTGCCGTGCGCAATATAGACCATGCCAGTTTTTCTTACCATTGTATAAAACCTACCTCTCTTCCTGTGTGTTCATATATTATTTAATTTCACCACTGTGTACACTCAAATGTTATCGCGAATTTAATTGTGTTATATCAAGTGTTATGGTACTTTGTTTAGATCATTTTTAAACCAAACTTAACTGTCACTTACAGTATTACTTGTATGTTCTTGTTGCTGTGCATATTTTTTGTTTGTTTATTGATTACCACCCACTCCCCTCTCTAATGTTTATACCCTGAGGGTAATAATAAATAAATAAAAAAAGGACCAAGTTTTGCTCGAGTGGTGGTGAACGGACGTAGTTACTTGCCCTGCGACCTTTGTTGTCCTGCGGCTGTGTACCCAGGACCTTATCCGGGGCATAGGCTTTCTGACTGAACATAAAAAAATCAGTGAGCTTAGGTACAAGCACATCTCCCTTTCGGCGGACTTTCCTTTTAGACGACGCTATATTCTTAGCGAGTAGTTTCGACGAACACCCAAGGAAGCTGAAGCAAGTGATAGAGCCAATCATGTTTTATGGAGTTAAGATAAAGCCAGAAAGGTTCCGCTTCGCCTACCTGAACTTGTCCCCCGTTGTCAGCAATGGCAAAGTGGGATCCGGTCACGGAATGACAATCGCTATTTTATATTTCCTGAATCCGATCGACAAGGAAAGCGTTTGCAATTTTCCATGCACACCGATTCGCAAAGGGTCATTGTCGCGGCGTCACCGTTGTCCGTTGACACCACCAAAAGACGCCTTAGTAGCGCTTTACGCTGCAAAACCAATGGAGTGGGAGCTTGGAAAGCAAAGGAAGGGCGCATAACTGCCCTTCTGGAACCGTGGACACCTTAATCGTGCTTTGCCGCCGCGGTGGCTCAGCGGTTATGGTGCTCGGCTGCTGACCCAAAAGACGCGGGTTCGATCCCGGCCGCGGCGGCTAGAATTTCTTTGGAGGAGAAATTCTAGAGGCCCGTGTACTGTGCGATTTCAGTGCACGTTAAAGAACCCCAGGTGGTCGAAATTTCCGGAGCCCTTCACTACGGCGTCTCTCATAGCCTAAGTCGCTTTGGGACGTTAAACCCCATAAACCAAACCAAACCTTAATCGTGCTTTAAGCTACGTGGCGGTAGTGACAGATGTGCGCGGCATGCGTTGGCAACGTTGGGCCATTTTAAGGAAAGGAAGTGCGCATAACTCGCTACCTGGGTCAGTGGACGCCTTAATCGCGCTTATGGGTACGTGGGGTGACGAGAGGGAGATGTGGGCTGCATGCGTTAGCGCTGACAAGGGTGAGCGAACTCTCGCGATCTAACTGCCACCTACCAGGGTGGCAGGGTGGGGGAGGGCTTTAATGTAGATATAAAGAAAAACAGAAATTTCTTACTACTTATGCGAGAGAATATCCCGTTCCTCTCGCTCGTAACGCCTCCCACGGCTGTGAGAACCTCGCGAAATACTTGCACAGACCTCGTCTTTGAGAACCAGGCATTGGTGCAGCAACAAGTCGAGCATATATTCATTTCTCCGACCACAAAGCTTCCTTCATGACGATAAAGAAGTGTGAGTGGAGTATTTCCTGAAGAAGGAATATGCCTGAAAATTAAAAAAAAAAAACGTCTGGAATTGTACGTACATGTTTTGCCCGAATTCTTTGCCTCAATTTATCGAAAAGCTGGAACAGGTGATGAGCTGCGCTCAAATTTCGCATTAGGAAGTAACTTTATCGTCGGCAGTTTTTTTTATGCTTTTAGATAATTTTTTCACCACCACCACTTTAATGAAGAAGCCGAAGCCCTCATTAGTACTGACACAGTTGCCTTGAAACTTGGCACCTTGCTCATTCAATCTAAGGGCGGACTAGAGCGAGTAATCTCCTATGTGAGCAGTTTGGTATGAGAGGCAGAGGGTGACTGTTCAACTACTAAATAATAGTGTCCCACGATGATCTTCTCTACGTACAAATTCCACCCTTGCCTGTACGGAAGGCCATTTGAGGATGTTGGCGACCATGAGGCGTTACGTTGTTGTTCTAATTTCAAAGACCACTGAGGCTACCTCGCTCGCTGAAGGTATAAGACTTCGAATATCTTTCCTCATTATAGTTTACAAGTCGGGCTGCAATCACCCGAAGAGAATTGCCTTTGCCGAGTTCGTGTCGACGCAGCCTCTAAATAAGGCGATCACTATGACATCTTCGAAGCTATCTCATAGCCATTCCACACAGGAGCGACTCTGTGCCCCCTGTAAACAATGTCTCGTTGAGTACATGAAAGCAAGGCTTCTTCACGCTGCGCTTTGTTCAAGCATGGAATCTATTCCTGCTTGCAAAATCTCCTATTCGGAAATTATTTCTGAATAGGAGCTGCTTGCCTTCACTGAAACGCGTAGAACTAGTCGTCATCATAATCGCACTTTAGCACCATACTTCGCGCATACTAACGCTTTTAAATTTTATTTTTTTCCCGAAAACTATTGACGAATGGAACGCCCTGCCTCTACAAGTGATATCGGCTGTTGATTTTGACAATGCACTTTGTGAGCTATTTTAGATTGTATATGTGCTACAGTGTTGTGTTAATGTGTTTTTCTGCCCTCCCTGCCTGGATCCAAATGAGGGTCTACAGTATTGTGAAAATAAATATCGCACGATGGAAACTGTGCAGGTTTCACACGGTGAAACGGCAGCTTCAAACGACGCTGATCGCTTCAATTATAAGGCTAGAGCATTACAAAAAATTAACGGTGCTTTAGCTTTGGTTAACCCGAGTGAGAAGCGGTAGCTACACGATGGTTTCCGAAGCCGCCGCGGTGGCTCAATGGTTATGGCACTTGGCTGCTGACCCTGAAGAGGCGGGTTCGCTCCCGGCCGCAGCGGTCGAATTTTGATGGAGGCGAATTCTAGAGGCCCGTGTACTGTGCAGTGTCAGTGCACGTTAGATTCCCCGGTGGTCAAAATTTCCGGAGCCCTTCACTACGACGTCCCCATAGCCTGAGTCCCTTTGGGACGTTAAACCCCCTAAACCATAAACCAAACCTTCATGATGGTTTAGCCTGTAAAATACCAAACAAACGCTCAACAAACAGCATAACAACACTTTTCGAGGCTAAACCTTCGTGAAGTTATCGCTTCTCAGTAGGGTTAACTAATTCTAAGGCACGGTTAATTTTTTTCTAAACGCGGCGGCGCTCCTGTCATCATGTACTAGGTTAAAGTTGGCGTGACGTGAAGCCCTATCAGGTCCCTATTGAAAAATCCGGTATCGCGGCAAACCGGATTTTACCGGAACATATCAGTTTCATACCGGTCCGGTATCACTCTCATACCCGCGAGACCCGTCCGGTTTGATCGCTATACCGGTTCATACCGGTCCGGTATCGATCCCAAACCGGACAGACCGCTCCGGTACGGAGCTCATACCGGACAGTCCATTCCCGGTTCGAAGCTCAAACCGGACAGACCAGTCCGGTACGGAGCTCAAACCAGACAGACTAGTCCGGGACGGAGCTCAAACCGGGCATACCAGCCTGTATTCAGAGCGATATGTGCTGCGGTTTTGCTGCTTGGTCTGCAGATTGACTGTTGTACGCCAGCAGATATTTTTAAAGGGAAGGGGGGGGGGGGGGCGGTAAGCGTGCGCATAAGTGCGATAATCTACACATACACGGTTTTGTTGAAAGGGTTAGGAAAAGAAAAGGGCTAAGCGTGCCAAAACATGCAGTTTGTGTATGAAAGGCGGGGGCTGCATGAAGGTGAATGGCGCGCAACCGCCATATTGGCTTCCCGTGCTGCACCCTGACAAAGCCAGGGCTGCTGTGTGCGGGCAAACGGCTAGTATACATCCGCCAGCAGCCTGCGCAGATTACTCTGGGTTTCACAGTGCAGAACTTCACGACTGGCTGATAAACATGGCGAGCCTCCGGTGACTGCGCCAGAGGCTCCAAAAGGTTTGTTACTGTCGCGTTCATTGCAGCAGCTTTCTTAATGTTCGCTAGCGGCAGTCTGTAGCGACGCATCGGTGAAGAAATAAAATTCTTGGTTTTCGTGCAGGAATTCTTTGCACTTCTTCTTCATCAAGTGATAGTCCATTGATAACGCAACTTGTCCAAGCGCGATCGCGAGCGGCCCCACCCTTCACTTCATCAGGAAGACATACTAATCACAAATCGCCCAGAACATTTCTATCGACGAAGAAAAGGTTAATTCAACGGAGCCGGCAGCTTGGGTGTTCCCTTAACGGGCCCCTGCCCACCCGCGGCCAGCAGACACTCTCTACCTCACTTTGAGCAAGCCTCCTCTCCTTCCATTCCCTCCTCGAAATTTTTCTCTCCCGCTCCTCGTCGAGTAGGCTCGGCAAGGCAAAATCACCCCTTCCTTCTCCGGTGTAAGCCGGAGGCTTGGTGTCTGTGGAGTGCGTCACAGGGCGACGTCATGGCCCCGCCTTCAATAGAATTCTTTTC
This sequence comes from Amblyomma mixtum, assembly GCF_055824585.1. Taxonomy (NCBI): domain Eukaryota; kingdom Metazoa; phylum Arthropoda; class Arachnida; order Ixodida; family Ixodidae; genus Amblyomma; species Amblyomma mixtum. The sequence goes on from NC_143021.1 coordinate 87,293,836, forward strand.
TTGGTTTTTGCATTTTCTTCGCACACTGAACGATCGAGAGGCGCGATCGGCTCGACCACCTAGACTTGTTAGCGAGCGCATCCTTTCATACATCTGTTTGCCATTCCCAGTTAACGAGCCACCTTTTCATTTTCTTTTAGGCCTCCCCACCGTTTCACGAGCGGAGGGGCGGAAGTCGGTTGTGTTCGAAACACACGGCGAAGCGCGGACCCGGCAACCGCCCGTTTGCTTTTCTCCATGCGTGTTTGTGTTCTGTGTGTTTGTGTCTTTTGTCCGCTCCAAAGCATATGTCATTCATTGGAGTCAAGGCGTACGCAAGAAGCACGAAAGATAAGCGGTGTGTGTGCGGAGCGGTCAAGTGGGCGAGCGAGGGAAAGGCTCTGCTGCACTAGTAATTAAAACCTTGTTTTGGGGGGCTTGCATAGAAGAAAAAAATCTGAGAAGGGAGCGCGTACGCAGAGCGTCTCGTGAGGTGATCACGGCGGGGGGAGGGGGGGGGGGGGCGAACCAACTCCCTCAGTTTTACTATTTTTTACTTTTTATGGCAAGGGTTCAAGGCTGTCGCCGCACGTTCCCTACGCAGTTTTTTTTTTTGTTCCTTCATGCGGGTTTGTAGGCATGAGCAAGAACAGAAGGCGCTGGGGAAAGCGTTGTGCAGACGACGCGACGCCAAGGCTACGCCGAATCTTCTCCCGTCAGTCAGAACGATGCACCAATGGAGTGCCTTCAGCGAAAGTAACCCCCCATGACGTCAACGGGGTTCAGAGTAGTGGGCCGGGCCCGTTTTTGAAGGAAGGAAAGAACGAGCGGGCTTTGATTTGAATTTTCGCAGCTTTTCGGGGCGCGCATGGCTCTAGTATTTTGCAGAGGTTATCTTCGATGCCTCATCTATGCAGTGGGCTTGTTTTTCAAAAATGTCCGGACCCTGGGCAGTGGCCCTTTAAGGGCGACGCTTCGTGCTAGCTAAAAGATACAGCGCTCGAGAGAACAAAATAAAAACAAAAACCACCTGTAGAAACCATACACGAGTAACCCGTCTCTTCGCAAGTTTTTTTAAAGCTTTTTTTTCTCTCATCGCTGCCTTCTCTGCTTTTCCTGGGTCTGAGAATTCTCAAGGCCTGCGCGCTTTCCTTTCCCCCCGCTCTGACGTCAGCCACTTTGACCGCTGACCCCTCCGCATTCCTCCGACACTGAGACATCTCCTTTCTTCCCTCAACCAGTTCTGCACCCTTCCGTTGTCGTGTAGCCGGACATGTCAGCGCGCGCTGCTCCGTTTTATTGGTGTTGCGTTCGTGAGTGCTGGCTAGGAAATTGCTTGTCATCGTGATACCTAAATCTTTGCGTGTCGTGACCTGCTGTTGAAGCAATGGGTCCCTGCTGAGTGCCCAACTGTAGAGGAAACTATGACAACGGGCCAAAAGTGCTTGTGTTTTCGTTCCCAAAAGACTCGCGTAGGATTACGTGGGAGCGTGCTGGTCGCCGCGATGACGTCGACATACGGACTGTGCGAGATTCTAAGGTACTGTACGTTGTGGCTGCGCATCGAAGCAATCGTTGAAGTCTAATAATTTATCACGGTGCTAAAATATGGACAAGGTGCGGTTCTAAAATTCGTGGGACGCGATGTTTGCCCTAGACTGCTGGTATCAGTAAATATATCTTTTTCTCTTATGTACCAGGCAGTGTTCTTGTGTGGTTGAAAGATACAAATTTTCAAGTTCAGCGCGGGCGTTCATGTCATGGTTAAATAAATATGCCTATGAATATCATCGAATTTTGCAGAGAGCATACATACACTAACGAGACATATTCTTGCATCTTGATTCAACGTTTCGACTATATTTAGTGTGCGTAGTGTTTTGGCTAAAGAATGCTCAGTATATTTAGGTAATTGAAGCGATTCTATGCATTTGTGCAATGAATAAAGTAATAATGGCCATAAGTTGCATGTCACAGTGCTCAATGCATTATGTTGTGTGTCAGTGCCCAATTAAATTATAAGCTGGGGGCATTATGTACTACCAATCATATTTACTTTTCAGCAGGTGCTTTTGACTACTTCATTGGCCAGCACCCTGTAGAGACCCCAACGCCGGTAGATCGTCGCAAAGAGTTAAATTATTACCTCAGTGAGCTGGTTCAAGACATGCGAAAAAAATAAACATATTTTGGAGTTTTTGATGCATTATAATACTCACCAAGCTACCAATACTTGGTAAAAGCTGGGAGCAAATAACACAATTGCACATTGACTGCAATACGAGTCGCTGATAATCGCAGATTACCAGTTTCTGAGGCTCTGTATATTGCAGCATTTGGCATGTACACTTATGGCCCCAGTTTTTGGGCAGATTTAGTCCAAGTGGGATATATTTGACGCATTTTATTCCTGCCTTTGTCCTGTGATACAGGGCCCTCCAGTATAATAAGGGCCTAGCCTGTAGAATAAAGGACTGTCCTGTATGCCGGTATGAATTTTAAACCGGAACCGCATACCGGGTTATTGTACAGGATTTGCGATACCGGATTACCTGAGTATCCTGTACAAAACAGGAGAGTCCTGTATTATACAGGACTGTCCTGTTTCATACAGGATATTCCGGTAATCCGGTATCGCAAATCCTGTACAATAACCCGGTTCCGGTTTAAAATTCATACCGGATTTTTCAGTAAGGGTAAACGCCGCGTTTAGGCTCTTCGGCAAGCCCAAAGTCGACCACCTCACCAAACTTTGGCTGACCTTGACTTTACCATGGCGTCCCCATCTTGACCTCAACCAGATATAGAGAAACAGACGGGACAGTGTCGCAGCACCAACTAGCCCAACTTTCTTGTTTACTTGCTGACCTTGAGTTGAGTTGACCTTGAAACTACATCGATCTTGGCTCTTGACCTTGATCCTTGACATGTCCAGCCGCCGCGGTGGCTCAGTGGTTATGGTGCTCGGCTGCTGACCCGGAAGACGCGGGTTCGCACCCGGCCGCGGCGGTTGAATTTCTTTGGAGGAGAAATTCTAGAAGCCTGTGTACTGTGCGATGTCAGTGCACGTTAAAGAGCCCCAGGTGGTCGAAATTTCCGGAGTCCTCCACTACGGCGTCCCTCATAGCCGTAGTCGCTTTGGGACGTTAAACCCCGCAAACCAAACCAAACCTTGACATGTCGAATACAAGGGGGGGGGGGGGCACTGCGCACAAAAAGACAAGGACAAGAAGATACTGATACTTGTCTTTTTGTGCGCAGTACCCCCCCTTGTATTCACCATGATTGACCGACTAGCCCAACAACGTACGCTCTTAAACTTGACATGTCCAATTCCTTGACCATTGGTCTGGCCACTGACCATCCACCGGTTCTCCAAACTTAAACATTAGGTTCGACCTTAGCTGCGCATTGAAGGTCATTGGCAACGCATGGCGATCTCAGCCCGGGACGTCTAGTAGTAAAGCTACCGCTTAAAAAGATGTGAACGTCAAACTCCGCCACACACTGTGGATTTTCCCAGAACAATGCCATGGAAGACGCTGCCTACATTGGATGTAATATCAGAGCTGCCCTAACACGCTGTGCAAAACAGCATAAATCAACATACGGTGAATGATGTACTACAGGCTCTATTTTTAAAGCTTCCATGAGTACACTCCTCAGCTAGACTCCTGCAGAGTCTAGTTCTTACCTCTGTATCTGATCTACACTTAGAGTGAAAACTAATTGATGCTGTGGGAAGCATTCGTGTGTTAGGTGTCCACTTTACGAGTAATTTGAGCTGGGATGATTACGCAGTAATAACAAAGCTTTCTCGTATCACACGCATTACAAATAGGCATAGGCGTCTATATATAATATATATAGACGCCTATGCCTATTTGTAATGCGTGTGATGTGGAATGTGGAACTTCTGTTGTATCAATCTATTTTTTATCCCACCTGACTTACTGCTAGCTTGTGTGGGCAACAACCACTAGAATATAAGAAGATTTATCTGCTTCAGAAGAAAGTTTTACGTGCAATATGTATCCAGAATTTTTTCGCCCGCACAGCCGAGCTTTTTGATCAGTATAGGCTAAATATCTGCGCTTTAACACTTCAGACTGCTTGACACTTACAGAACGCACCTAGTTCAAAAAAATACCAGAGGTGAAGTTATGTTTTCTTAGGTGCAATAATTGGAAAGCATTTTTCTTAATGCCCCTTATTCGGTTCTATCACATGTTTACGTGTCTGGCTGCTAGAGCGTGTAGTAAGCACACCGAAGTACTAATTCATTCCGTATTCATATTCATATTCATATTCATGTATTCATATTCCGTAATTAAGTCATCAGTGTGTGATGCAAGTCATTATTTAGGTCGGTTATTTATTCGCGCAATAATTCATTCAATTAGTTTATTTGAGTGATTATTTGAATGTAATTGAATTAATTGATTATATATATCTGCAACAACTGGTTCGTCCATTCAATTCAAATATTTAAAATTTTATCAGTAATTTACTAATTCAACCATTTAATTACTTTGTTCAATTGTTACCATTTGATTAGTCATTCTTGACGCAAAAAATTATTTCGGAATAGTACAGACCACCTCCGCCACTTAGACCTTCGTACTAACACTCGTCAATCCTACAGCAGGCACCCTGAACACTGGTATGTTAAAACATCTACTACATACGGACATACAGTATTAAAAACACACTGCCACGTACTTCGAACACACTAAACTCTGTTGATATGAGCATTGCTCAAATTTCGGGCAAATGAGTCTGAAATTGATTGTATTCCTGTAACTACATTCAAACTGTTTTTCTTCTTTGTTTTCGCGTACATGTGTCTTCAGTTTTTTCTGCGTTTTTGTTTGCTACCTCACACTGCAGGGGTGACTGACTTTGATCTCTGTATATTTTAAATCAGAGTGCTTATTTTCTACACTGCTGTCTGCTGCCACGTTCTGTAGAGGTTGAAGCACTGGAGTAGCTGCTCTTGCAGCTTTTATACTCGGCCTTGCCCAAGTGACTGAGAAAATAATTCAATCCACTTGCTTCAGATGTTGATTAGGTTCGTTAGCTGAGAATCTTCGCCTCCTGTGCGTTATTTTAGCGTCCATTTTTTTAGAAATTTCGCCAAGAATGCCAACAACCTGTCATGCTTGAACCATTGCAAGAAAATATTGCGGAGTTAGTGGACAAAAAATGAATTTTCCTAATGCCACAAATTCTATTAACTTTATTTCCAGAAGCGGTGGGCTTTCCTGACTACAACGACAGAAGTTGTGTTCTGACAACGACGATCGTCGAAAGGTGGTGAACTCCTAGCGTCATATTCACTCATGGAACAGAATTCGTTCGGGCGGCAGACATCTGCATTGAAAGGAGACGTGTTCAGCTGCCCCTCCTGCGACTACGTTTCAGAGAACTTTGCAGATGTTACGAGACACATGCACCTTGAAACAGGAGGAGAGCCATTTAAATGCTCCGAGGACCCAGCGGTGTTTGCTAAATGTGACTGTGACAGAGATGTGCGATTCCAAACAGGAAGACAACCATATCAGAGTGTTATGTGCCCATTTACAGCTGAAAGCTCTACAACGCTAACTTGGCACAAACGTACGCACACTGGCGAAAACCCCTTCAATCCCGACACGCCTACATCTACAGATGCAGACTCGGGAAACGTCACTCCACAAGAGAGTACGCACACCGACGCAAACCCCTTTAATGGCGACAAGGGTCCTTTTGCACCCGCAGAGTCTAGATGTGTCACTCCATACGATAGCATCGACACTGGCGAAAGCCCTTAAATTCCGACGCGCGTCCATCTACATATACAGACTCGAGAAATGTTACTCCACAAGATAGTATGGTCACTGGCGGAAACCCCTTCAATCCCGACACGTGTCCTACAGCTGCAGACTGTACAAATGTCACTCCACCCGATAGTACCCACTGTGGTGAGAAACCCTTAAAGTGCGACATGTGCCCTTTCACAGCTGAACACTCTCGAGCCTTAAGACGACACAAGCATATGCACACTGGGGAAAAACCGTTCACGTGCGACATCTATAAATTTAAAACTGCACGTTCTGACAATCTAGCTGAGCACAAGCGAACGCATACTGGCGAGAAACCCTACATTTGCGACATGTGCCCTTTTAGAACTGAACACGCTAACGACCTCACTCGACATAAGCGTAGGCACACAGGCGAAAAACCGTTCAAGTGCGATATGTGCCCATTCAGAAGTGCACTCCATTCAAACTTAATTCGGCACAAGCGAATTCACACTGGAGAACGACTTTAGAGTGCCGTATGCTGACGCACGCTATCGCAGAGGTATATCGCTGTACCCTCTGCCCATTCACAAGTTCAAATAGAGATGACCTCGGAGAGCATGCGTCCGGTCATGGGCAGTGAAATCTTCAGATGGGCGCCACAATGCCAGAGGACACGCTTGCCGCTTGAGTCCAGTCCTATGTGCCTTAACAGACAAATAAGCGTTTTCGATGAGTGGTGATTTGAGACTCATTGTTCTCAAAATCGGACGGACATCCGTACTCTACGACTTGGTTCCTAATGCAGGGAGATAAATGCACGTTTATCTTGTTTATCATTTTTATCGCATGTTTTATTTTTTATTCCTCGAAGCGTATTGCTCCATTGTCTTGCTGATAAGTGATATTTTAGAACTGGACACAGCATCAGTGCTTTGATTTTTATCCGAAGTGTAGAAGTTTCAATACTGGAGGAAACATGAATAAAATATTTGGGAGGGCTTACGTGCTTAGAAATTGAAAGCATCGTTTTTTGTATTTTTTATTTTTATATACATTTTCATTATTTTTGCTTCTTTTGTAATTAGACACCGATTCGTTAGCACTGAGTATTCAGGCAACGCATATTTTACGTGCGCCTTTGTTCGCCAAGAAGCAACGTGTTTTTGGTCCTATCGGTTGGAATATCACCTCGCAATCTGAAAGTTAAAATCATGGGAAGAAATGTTATTTTCCTATGTAAACCTCGGTGACGTCATCTGCCAGTTTTGTGACCACTGCTGCTGGTCAACGCTGACCCTGCGTTTCGTTCCCTATCAGCCACATATTGCTTTCGCATTGATAAACTGCAGACAACAGCGACCTTGGCCGCTCAGCGCTCGCCGTTTTTCTAATAGCGCGTCACTTGGTGTAAAACATCCATGACAATTGCAGCCGCATTCAGTGTCGCTACGCAGAGCTCGTTTACGAATACTTGCTTAAAGTCAGAATGCTGCGGGCATTCTGCATGTTGCAATAAAATTACCACAGCTCACTCATGCGTTGACTTCGGCCTGTGGTGTCTGCCGTTGTATCTACGCTGATCATTTGTATCTCGACATTCAAATAAACAACAGATTTTTCAGTACTTGTCTCAGGAATGTATTAGAAGAAAATCGTCTGACCACTCAGCATTGGTTGGATATGCAGAACAGTTTTCAAACTTGCTTCAGTAAACTACGCATATTCAGAACATCGATCTTCTATCTTATGCGACGAGTCATATGAAAGCGTACAAATGATTCTTCGTTATAGCTGAATGAATAAAAGCACAGAAATGAAGAGGTGACTACGACAGTCGGTAATGCGAAATTTCAGCGCAGCTCTTCACACGCTACCTGCCACAGCTGAAAGGTGGCGTGTTACCCTGCTAGCTACCCTCCGGGATCTTCCCATGGCAGCCACCTTCCGGTTGTCCATTCATCCGCTCTCCCTTTGGCAGGTGGCGTTTCACTCTGCTACTGCCTGCCATGATTGCCAAGTGGTGTGTTAAGCCAACACTGACATAGCAGACTACGACGAGGAATCTAGAAACGGGCTTGTAGAGGTTGATGTGGAGGTCGCCCAGGAGGCGACCGCGGCCACGTTTATTTGAAAGCTGCCGGAGAGATGATAGCGGCAGAGCAGCGGCGGCAGCGTCCGGCAGAGGCCAAGGCCCCAAGCGTTCTGCGTAGAGCGCGCCAGCAACTTCTTCCACTTCGGCATCTTGTCACTGTCGGCCGCGCGGGTGGCTGCAGGCTAATTCGCTTTTTTCTTTTGTGGAAAGGAAATGACGCAGTATCTCTCTCAACATCTCTGTAGCAGAGTGCTCGCGCCAGATCGTGAGTCTCCCCGCTCACTGGGCATAAGATGAGCGTGTGCAAAATTACGGGGCAATCATCAACCATTATAAAATGTGACGCGGACTGGTACCCCTGTGAGGTGTTCGCCTAAATAATAAAGAAAGTGTCACGTGGAGGTGGCTCCAAACAAATACCTTCATAAACCCGGGCGTTTCACGTTCTATCAGAGCTTAGGGACAACGATCAATGAAAGCACTGTGGGGCGAGAGGGACACTAGACCACATAATTTGGGAGTGCCCACAATCCACAAGGGTGTGTCAAAATATAGTAACTAGAGAAGCCCGAGGGACCCTCCTGCGAAGCGCGGACCCTCCTACACAGCGACGCACCATCCATGTGGCAGAAGAGGCCACAACAAGCGAAGGACTGCTTGCCGCCTCTAATCCGCGAGCGCGCGGCTCCCCGTCTTCCCAGGCCTACGTACCGGGGGCAGGAGGGAGGCGCCCCTTTTCTGGCGGAAATAGAAGTTGTTTCAATCATTCAATCGACCAATCAATAAATCAACATATCTCGGTGGACGCCCGAAGCACGCCCTAAAGGGAGGGATAAAGGATTGAGTGAAAGAAGAAAGGAAAAAAGAGATCGAAGTGAAGGGCTCCGAAATAATTTCGACCACCTGTGGATCTTTAACGCGGACTGACTTCGCACAGCACACGGGCGTCGCCTCAATCGAAATGCGGCTGCCGCAGTTGGGTTCAACCCCGAGCACTCCGGCTCTGTAGACGACCACCTTAGGAGGGGGGGATGAAGAGCTGTGGCTTAAAAAAGCAAGTTGAGCATAATTAGTTATCCGTGCTTGACATTGCTTGGGGTCATACGTTTGATACAGCGCTACGAAGCAATCGTGCATCATCCCACCAGCGCCAAGATGGGCCCGATTTGCGCAGCATTTTCATACACAATTATTTGGGAAAGCCGTTGGTCACTGCACTGCCGGGTTTCTCATAGTGGCAAAAGACTTTTTTTCCCGAACCTTCGGTGCTGCTAGAATCCGTTCGGCAATCCGGAATGGATCAGTGAATAAATAGGGCGGTCAAGTGGTGAGCCCGGGGATGCGGATTTAATACGTTTAAAAATATCCACATCACCCAACATATTCGGAAGCCCGCCACCACGGCAGCTGTTTATTCCTTTGTTTTTTCCACCGACTGCATTCTCTGTGCAATTCGAGTAAAGAAAAATTGTTTTCAGTTTATTTATATTACCCACTTTATGGTACTTTATAAGCACTGGAACGAGAACATTTCGGGAGAGATCTGCCGTGTCGAGATCTGAATTATAAATAGAAGACAAACAGTACGACCAAATTGCTACGAGAGGACGGCCGTCCGGTGCCGACTCAGCACCTTCTTTCCTTCCATCTTCCAAGGTATACCCTTGGAATCTCGTGCATGGTTTGATAATGTCGTTGGCCATCATCAGTTATAATTAAAAAAGTTTACTTCAGGCTTATATGCAGCACAGCAGAATGTGACAGACTCGGCACAAACATGACCTAAACAGTAGTAACGCCTCAGTGCAGACCCAATGGAAACAAGCTGCAGTTTAATCTCAGAGCGATAACCGGTTGTAACAAGTTACGGCGCTATGCGGCCACCCTATCATCACACAAAACATGTTTTTCTGCAGTATTATCAAGCCAGTAAGTTTTATGCACTTGGTTTGATTCTTCTAATGTAGGTTTTTGATGCTTTCGGCGCTTAAATTAAGATATGACGCCTTTTTATTTACCTTACGGGCTCGTGTTTCGCGCAGAAGCTTCACAGTATGCTCTTTTGGTCCCGTTTGTTGTTATTGTCTGGGATGAACCAAGAAATTTTACGCACGGCGCACCCACCGCTGCCTTGGCCACCAAAAGGCAACCTGCATTATTGAATACGAAAGAAGTATAAAAAGATGCATCACGCATTCATGTTCCTCGTGGTTACCACCTGATGACGCCATATAAAAATTTGAGACAGTGTGGGCGTGGTGTTCAGACGAGAAGTACGGCGCGTAAAACAGAACCAGGGAGCTTTTTAACACTTGTGACCGTGTCCAGCTGTTACACTAGCTGCTTCGTAAAGCAGTTTTAGCCCGCTGTGTGGTGTCCATATTCTACTGGATGTTCAAGCACGACAAGAACTCCGATGACCCAACTTTAGCTTCACCATGTGTGGGTAAAACTGTTCTTTTATGCATTGCAAGCCGCCGCTCTTTTTTTCACGATACGTTATTGCCATTTTTTCAGCGCCAATATGCATTCCAGGCTACATGAAATTAATGGTTTGGTGGAGTTTAGTGTGGCTTCTATCCAGTTGTTTGTGTGGCGGTCGTTTGTCGCTCTGTTTTAAGAACTACCAGCTTTCCTACACAATTTACATCTGCAAATCGCGGTGTGGCCTGACACGCGTCCCGCAGTGTTATCTCTTTTTGCTTGGGCTTGGTTTAGCGCCGCACAAAAATCACGAGAGCATGAGCATTCTCACAAGACAACGTACAGGATGCAGCATTTTTCGCCCTCGCGACGTGTCTATGCTCTTTACAGGAAGCCAACACAAGCTGTTCTGCGTCGTAGTATACGTCCACTTTACCCTGCACGACCGATTAGGACTGGGGCGTCGACAAAGCAACTCTGGGAGACCGTACGTGAGTACATTTGTTGTGGCCCTCATCCGTCGATTGGTGTTTTTATTGCTAAAGCAATACTACGCAAGGTCTAACCGCTCGTCGCGTCCGTGGCCCGTGGACCGCGATGCTCCTCGAGGAGCCGCCGCCGCGCCTAACAGATGGTGGGACGTTAGCCTCTCTGTTGACCTGGTTTCGCCTTTGCCTTGCAACGGCGATCTTGTGCCGTTGCCTAGAAAACCGAGTTACCCGAGCTTACCCGAGTTACTCGGGTGAATTCGGATAAATTCGGAAGAGCGTCGCGCCAGCTTCGCGAGAGGTTGCTCGGAAAGAGTAACATGGATCACACAAAGCCTACGGGTGGCTGTAATAGAAATAGCCACCTGCCAGTACAATGGAACATCTCTTAACCGCTGCGCCACTGCACTGGTAGTGGTATGACTACTCGCCGCCATCTATGAATGTTAAATAGAGAATGAAACTTTCTGCATACATGTGCATTCACCCTCTGCTGTTTTTGCTTTAGCAACCAACCAGGTTTAACCAGAGCTAAACCACACTAATTTTTTTTTTCTGCGGGTGTCGCGGAAATCCGCGCCCTTTCCTACATGCCCCATACTGGCATCCCGCGTTTAGTCTGCATCCAGGCAGCCTTCATCAAATATCACATTTCCTACACAGAATATCCTCGAGAGGTCCAGTGCGGGAATAGAAGTGGAAAGTTCCAGAAATAAGCATTCTTTCACCTAAAGAACTGGTGTATCAGCTGTTACTCGGCGATGTCGGCGTATATGTTTCGCTGCGGCGGGTGGAATTCTAGAGCGCGAAATGAAGAGAACAAGCTGCGCTATTATTAGTGCATTGATCATATTGCCACGTATCATTGCAGTGTTTGTTCGTTCACGCTCAAGGCAGCAGGAAAGGGTCGTTATCACTTTTGTTCGTGGCGCGAGAAGCGACCAGACTAACTTCAATTGTTCGCAGCCATGAAAGGCTGCATCTAGGTTTTTCCAGATTACCGTAGATGATCTTGACCTGTTATCTGGAAGTTTCCTTGCCGGGTTTAAATTGAGCGATGCCGCGAGCGGCGGACATTCGTAGTTCGACGACCGCCGAGCACGCTTGTTGCTGCCCGAGCTCGTCCAGAACCAGCGAAGTTTTTTCGGCGCTGGCTTGCTGAGAAGTTTTGACAAGTGCAGGCGGGCCTCGGATCCACTGCGACCCCGAGGATCCGCAACCAGCCTCCCAGCCCAGGCGCCGTGCCTTTGCCGGTGCTCGGGCAACTTCCTGGCCTTCAAGCAGCAGCCCAGTCGGCCGCCCGTGACGTCATGGGAGGCCCGGGACCTGCTGCCCCTCCGGTGTTCCGTGCGCCGCCCCCAAAGGCGCACTGTTTTTCGTTCACAGTTACATCCGACGCGACAGCTGACGACATCGTCGACGGCATCGAGTTGGTTGTCGGCCCGAAAGGGCTAGAGAGCCTCCAGCACCATGGAGGCATGAAGTTCTGCGTCGCCATGGCCTCGGCTGCGGCGGCGGAGAAGATGCTCGTGGAAGGCGCCTTCAACGTGAACGGCACTTCCGTCTCAGTAGCCTGCGTGGGTCCTGCCGTGGTCCACGTGACGGCTTTTCGTGTGCCGCGGTTCGTGGGAGACGCGGCGCTGGCAGCGGCACTGAGCTCTTTCGGCAAGGTGCTGGACATCACCCACCCCGTCCTCAAGGGCCGTCGTCACGTCGGCAACGGGACGCGCGTGGTCCGGATCGAGATGAAGCAGGCGGTGCCGAACTTCTTGACCGTCCAGGGCCACCGCGTCATGTTTGACTACCGAGGCGTCGGGAAGGTGTGTTCCCGCTGCGGGCAGGACGGCCACATCGGCGCGGCGTGTCGAACGCCGCGGTGCGCTCGCTGCGAGGTGTTCGGCCACGACACGGCCGGATGCGGAGCGGCTTGCAGGCGCTGCGGTGGAAGCCACGCCACAGCGGACTGCCTGCGGCCACGGTCCTATGCGGCGGCCGCCGCCTCGAGGAAGGAACCGAGTAAGGACAACGTGGCCGCAGAAACGCGGAGCCCACCAACTGTCCGGACGCCTGTTGCCGACGAGCACCCAACGACCAGCCGCCCGAGGGAGCCCGAACCCGCCCCCGCGACGGAGGTGCCCGTGAAGGAGCAGCTCGAGGGGACGCCTTCAAACGAGGTGGAGCCGTTCGGTGCTGTTTTCGCGGAACCCTTGCCGCCGCTACCCCGCACAGCTTCCTTCAACACCGAGAGCAGCAGCGGCGATGAGTCGAGCGTGGCGTCGGGCGACCTGGTGGATGTACCGGACAAAGTCACGCCGCTTCGCCTGACAGGCGACTTGACGTGCGGCCAGGTGTCAGGAACGACGACTCCTGGAGGTGCGGACGACGCGCGCTTCCCGTCACCAGCCAGCCACACCCTCCCATCGGCGACCCTGGCGTCGGCATCGGCTTCAGCTGCGAGCGTCGCCAAGACCACGCAGCAACCGGTGAGCGAGGCCACAAGCGCCGACGGCTCCGAAAACATGGACTTTTCCCGACCAGACTTCAAACGTGCCCACCCCCAATCATCGGAATCCGAAGGGACTGTTAACGAACGTTCTAGCAAAAAAGTGCCGCGCGCGCCAAGCGCCGCCCATGGCAGCGCTCTTTAGGTTGTATGCTATGCCGTCGGTGCTCTTGGCAGTCATGGCGGTTGTGCATCTCCTCTCCCTGAATGTTCGGGGATTTCAATCCGTAGACAGACAGAGAGAGGTGATGCACTTTGCCAGGGCTAGGGGCGTCGACATCCTGTTTTTACAGGAATGCAACTTCCGTACTTCACTTGATGTGCTGAATTTCACCACCCGGTTTTCTGTTTTTGCTTATTTTTCGTTGACTGATTTTCATATGTGCGGTGTTGGTGTCGTTTTTGTAAACCCCTGCCTGCGCGCGGGTGCTCATTGCACTTTCGGGCTGAACGGCCGCACTCTTGCGGTCGACTTCACACTAAACCAGCGGCGGGTACGTGCGTTGGTTGTATATGCGCCAGCACGGCGGACTAATAGTTCTGATTTTTTTTAGCGCCTCGACTCATTCCTCCTTGATCCCTACCCCACTTTCATCGTCGGTGACTTCAATTGTGTACTTAACATCGACCGTGACGTCCGCGGACAGGGTCACGGTCGCCGTTATTGCGGTGCCCCCGCGCTCCGCGATCTCGTGACTCAGTTCCGCTTGTCTGACGCGTGGGTGCAGCTTCACGGGGATGCCTTTGGAGCGACGTTTGAGAGAGCACAGTCAGCGAGTCGGATAGACAAATTCTATTTTCCACCAGAGCTCGCTTCTTTTGTCGTTAGCTGCGAAGTTCTCGCGTTCCCTGCAGGCACGCCGGTGATTTCCGATCACCACCCCTTGTCAGTCAGGCTCGACTTTGGTGAGGACACCCCACGTACTGTTACGTGGCGCATGGACACGAGCCTACCGGCGGACCCGGAAAGCGTGGCGTCGCTGCGTACGGCGTTGGCAGCATCGTGCAGGAGCTTCGTTGCGACTGATTCATGGGACACACTCAAGGCTCGTTGGCAAGCAACCCTGGTGGCGGCCGGACAAGACCGCAGACGTCGGGTAACTCATGCACTGAATGACACCCTCAAGCGCATCCGTATAGTGCAAAGGGGAGCACCCTTAACCTTTGCCATGAGCGATTACCTGAGTCTACTTAAAGCACGTTACCACGTGTTGCTCTGCCAGTCATCACGGGCAGCTAGTCGTGCACAACAGCTCGGGCGGCCGATATCAGACCCGGCTGTGCTACGACACGTACGCGCAGGCACGGCAGAGGAATTCGCTCCCGCTACTGTGCCTTTCGTGACACTCCCAGACGGCACCCAAAGCAAAACCACGGCCGATATCTGCACGATCTTCGCAAGCCACTTTTCGAACCTGTTCTCTACGGACAGTTGGCTACATCTTCAAGATGGTTATGACGGGCTTCTACAAAGTTTTTTTGGAAACTTGCCACGAGTAGCTGAAGAGTTGCATGAAAACCTTTGCGCACCAGCCACAAGCCAAGAGCTGCACGCCATCCTGCAGAGTATGAATGCAGCCTCTGCCCCCGGTCCAGACGGCATTCCAACAAGTTTTTATTCAAACTTTTTTTACGAGATCCAAGGAGCGCTCCTGAAGATGGTCAACGGCTTCCTCGCGGATGGGTTACGTCCAAACTCTTTCCGCGAATGTCGCATCATACTCATTCCGAAAGCGGGCGGTGACCCCTCCGACCCGCAAGCATGGCGGCCCATAAGCCTCTTAAACGCAGATGACAAAATAGTCACATCTTTACTGAACACAAGAATGCGGACGATCCTACCTCACCTAATCCACCGGGCTCAAACCAGCAGCGTGCCTGACCGCTCTGTGTTTGATGCATTGGCACTCACTAGAGACCTGTTCACATTTGCCAGCAGGACGGGCTTCAGCGGGTGCTTTGTTTCACTAGACCAGGCGAAAGCATTCGATCGGGTGGAACACTCGTATCTGTTCGGAGTCCTTGAAGCCTTCGGATTCCCTCCGCAAATTGTCAGCAGGCTGCGCTTACTTTACGCAGACCTGAATGCTCGTCTCTCCGTAAACGGCCACCAGAGCGCTCCCTTCTCAGTCACCAGGGGCATAAGGCAAGGATGCCCTCTCTCCCCAACATTCTTCGTGTTGTGCCTGGATCCACTCATCCGGCGCATTAACGACAGCCCATCCATACGCGGCTTCCCTCTGCCTGGCCAGGGCCAAATCAAGGTATCGGCCTACGCCGATGACGTGTCGCTTTTCCTCAAGGACGAGGATAGCTACGCCGCTTTTTCGCGGCTGTTTCTCGAGTACCGCGAGATATCTGGGGCCCTATTGAACAGGGGAAAAAGCAAGGCACTAAGGTTTGGCACCTTCACACCGAACCTTGCGGGCGAGGTGGAGTGGGTGCAGGGAGTGAAAGTCCTGGGAGTAGTATTCCTCGCCAGCGGAGAAGTAGCCCGCGAAACCTGGACTAACCTCCGCACGAACGCTGAGAAACGCCTCTCGGTGGCGTCAACTTTCCGCCTTTCAATGGCAGAGCGCTGCTATATAGTTAAGTCCACAATCCTAGCCGCATGTTTTTTTGTCGCCCGCGTCGCAAACCCACCGCGCACGTTTTCGCGCAGGCTAACCTCGGCCTGCGGCTCTTTCGTTTGGGCGGGCAAAACCGAACTTGTGTCACGAATGTTCATGCGCCTTCCATCGTACATGGGTGGGTTTGGTATACCTTGTATCCGCACCATGTGCAATGTGCTCGCCTTGCGAGGAGTACGAGATCTTGTACGCAACCCAGACTATCCCGGGAGAACACTCCTCACATATTTTCTGGGTACAGCGCGTAACGTGTTTTTTTCACAACACGTGGTTGGCCCTACAGCCGAGCAGCCGCCGGCATTTTTCGTTAATGTGCGTCGCACACTGACGTCGTTGACTGCCAGCGTGCCCGATCTGGATGTTGATGAAACCCCACCCTCCAGAATGTGTGAAGCACTAACGGTCGCTGCGCTGACCCGCGAACAACTCCAGAAAACGAGACGGGCACGCTGGCGCCAACTGACCTCAGCTACGCTTCCTGCAGATGTCAGGGACTTCGGCTGGCTGCGAGGCTGGCGGGTCCTGCCCACAAGAGACCGCCTTGCGGCGTGGGGCGTGGCGCCCTCCGCCCGATGCCCGCAGTGCGGTCTGCTTGAAACTTTGCAGCACGCAATGTTTGAGTGCGTAGTTGCGCGCACTTTTTGGACATTAGTGTCACGCATGTTTTTAACCCGCCTGGAAGCGCGCACTAGTTCTCCCGAAGTGTTTCAAAATATGCCCTTGTGTGTCGGCATGTTCGTTTTGTGGCGGCAGCGTGGAGTGGCATCCTTAAATGGGCGTCCGCAAAGAACAATGTTCCCAATGTTGCAGCGCCTGCACACGCGCCTCTTTGAACAAGCATACATGGACGCTCTGTCAATGAGCGAGGCTGAGTTCTTGCGCAAATGGTCGACATACTTTATCGTCCTCCGCGGCGGTCGAGTATCGGCATTTTTACTGCATTACTGACATGCTCAGTGCTGCGTCACTGCGCATGTGCTTGAATGATCAGAGAATTAAGTTCATCTGTTTTGTTGTATTTTCTATGCTATGACAGATAAAATAAACTTCTCTTTCTACGCCGCCGCCGAGTGATTCAGTTCTTTTGAGGGCGCAAGTCAGCCCAAATAAAGAGCTTCGTTTACAAGTCTTTCTGGTGTCTTCCTGACCGCTGGACTGCCGTCACTACAACGTGACATCTGGTGGAGGTGCTGGGTAGCCTTTCATGTTCCGGACACCCCCAACAAGTCGTGACGCCAGCCCTCAGAGTCATCTACCGCAGGAACTGAGTCCAGTCCACCGCGCAAGCCGACGCCTGCAAGGGGACGCACCTGAGTTCGGGACCCTGCCGGACCCTACCCGGAAGCGAAAGCAAGTACCAACGTCCATCATGACCTTGCCCCAGACGACCACTCCAATCATTCTGCAGCAGCCCCGGGTGCCACCAACCTTCGACGCTTCGCCTGGCGCCGACCCCGAGGAATGGCTGGAGCAGTTCGACCGTGTGGCTGTCTTCAACAACTGGGACGACGCCATGAAATTTAGGTACGTCTTCTTCGCCCTGGAGGGACCAGCAAGAGTCTGGTTCGAGAATGAGGAAGCCAGCCTTGCCAACTGGGAAACCTTCAAGGAACAGCTTCTGAAGACCTTCACAAACGTCGTGCGAAAGGAGAGAGCCCAGCAGCTGCTACAGTCTCGCATACAACACCCAAACGAGACCGTTGCAGTGTATACTGAGGAGATGAAGCGTCTCTTCCGGCGTGCCGACGTGAACATGAAGGAAGAAGAGAAGGTGAAGTTGCTTATGCGAGGAGTTAAAGAGCAACTATTTGCCGGCCTCGTTCGCAACCCACCGAAAACCGTCGCTGAATTCGTAGAAGAGGCATCCACAATGGAGAAAACTCTCGACGCCCGAGCCCGCCAGTATGACCGCCAGCAGCGCTTTTTGTCAGCAAGCTGCATGGACACCGCTAACAATGATAACCTGCGGGAGGTTATACGTGAAGTTGTGCGAGAGGAGCTCCGACGGTTGCTGCCAACGGGAACGCAGCCGCAACTTTCATCGCTCACTGACGTCATCCGGGACGAGGTTCAACAGGCCTTGGGTGTGACGCCGACACCCACGCAGCCTCTGCAGCCCCCAGCCATGACTTACGCCGCAGCTGTGCGCCGTCCTGCACCTCGACGACGGGACCCAAGCCCCTATCGCCCTCAGCCAGCTGCGTTGGACCTCCGCCAACTCGCCCCAACCCGCCCGTCCTACGAGCGACGCGCGCAGCCGAGGAAATGCGACGAGTGGAGAACTCCCGACCAGCACCGCCCACTATGCTTCCACTGTGGCGAAGCCGGTCACGTCCTCCGGCACTGCCCATACAGAAGACTGGGCATCCGAGGGTTCTCTTACGACGCTCCACGACCCCGACCCGGCCAGCGACCAGCCGAAATCGAGGAGTTTTTACGTCGGGAAGAATACTCATCGCCGAGCCGCCTGTCACGTTCCCCGTCGCCATCGTCCCCGCGCTTTGTTTCTCCTAGCCGAGGTTACGCTGTGCGTGGACGCTCCCCCAGCCCACGAAGGTTAAACTAAATAAAGCAGCCTCTGGAGGTGAGGTTGCTTCTAAGCGCAATGACAAAGATCCTCCATCGACGAGTACTCAAGACCATGCCTCAACTACGACGACAACACCGACGACGACAACACCGACGACGACAACACCGACGACGACAACACCGACGACGACAACACCGACGACGACAACACCGACGACGACAACACCGACGACGACAACGCCGACGACGACAACGCCGACGACGACGACACCGACGACGACGCGGCCAGACTTGAAGCTTTTACCGCTGCCCAGTGAAGTAACGTCGCAGTACGCCCACCGCAGCCTCACTACTCGACGAAGCCGATATCGGACACCGAAGACAACGTACAATACCAGAACGCGAACAAGTGACCTTGAAGTTACGGTCGACGGTCACGCGGTTACTGCCTTGGTGGACACGGGAGCTGACTACTCTGTCATGAGTGGCCCACGCGCTGTCCGACTCAGGAAGGTAACAACAACCTGGGATGGCCCGCTGATCCGCACCGCAGGTGGCAACGTGATTACGCCGTCAGGACGCTGCACCGCGAGAGTTGCTGTAAATGGGAGAACCTATGCGACAACCTTCCTGATCCTACAGCAATGCTCGAGAGACGACGTGATTTTGGGAATGGACTTCCTGAACGAACATCGGGCAATCATCGACCTTCGATCTAAGTCGATCAAGCTTTCCACGGAAAAAGCCATACCTGTTGCGACGAGCGCGACTCATCACGTTGCCTTAAACGTCCTCGATGAAGCATTGAGCGTGCCGCCCCGATCAAGTGTTCTCGTCGGCATAGGTACTGGAGACGTCGAAAATGCCGAAGGCGTTATCGAGGGGAACACACAGTTACTCCTGGATCGAGGATTGGGCGTCGCGAGGGGAGTCGCCGAAATCCGAAATGGCCAAGCACAGGTGTTGCTTACCAACTTCACCGAAGAATACCGGCACCTAAACAAAGGTACGAAGATAGCTTTCCTCGACGAGCTGGCAGACATCAGAGACGTATTTGCCCTACCCGACCAACCCGCAGAACTATCTGACCAAGGCCATCAACCCACGTTCGACATCAACCCGGCATTACCCCGGAGCAGACAAGACCAAATACGCAGTCTTCTCCAGAGGTACACCGATTGCTTCTCATCAGCATCGAATGTGCGACGAACCCGCCTTGCCAAGCACCGCATTGTCACAGACGAACACGCACGACCACTGCGACCAAGCCCCTACCGCGTATCGCCGCTAGAACGCCAAGCTATCCGCAAGCAAGTTGAGGAAATGCTTCGTGACGACGTCATACAGCCATCGAGGAGCCCCTGGGCAGCACCGGTCGCCCTAGTGAAAAAGAAAGACGGCACCCTTCGCTTTTGCGTTGATTACCGCCGCCTGAACAACATTACGAAGAAGGATGTCTACCCCCTCCCCCGCATCGACGATACACTGGACCGGCTGTGCGACGCTAAGTACTTCTCATCGATGGACCTGAAGAGCGGCTACTGGCAAATTGAAGTCGACGAAAGAGATCGCGAGAAGACTGCGTTCATCACGCCAGACGGACTCTTCGAGTTCAAGGTGATGCCATTCGGCCTCTGCTCTGCCCCCGCGACGTTCCAGCGAGTAATGGATACGGTGCTCGCAGGCTTGAAGTGGCAGATTTGCCTAGTCTACTTAGATGACGTTGTTGTCTTCTCCTCAAGCTTTGAAGACCACCTCAGAAGGCTTAGGATAGTGCTGGAAACGATCAAGTCTTCAGGCCTGACACTGAAATCAGAGAAGTGCCACTTCGCCTGCGAGGAGCTGCTGTTCCTTGGTCACGTCGTAAGCAAGGATGGAGTTCGCCCAGACCTCAAGAAGACGGCTGCGATCGCAGAGTTTCCACAGCCTAATGACAAGAAAGCTATACGCAGATTCCTTGGATTGTGCGCTTATTACCGGCGATTCGTCAAGAACTTTTCGCGCATCGCTGAACCTTTGACCCAACTTACCAAGGCTGACGTGCCTTTTAAATGGGAAAGGCCGCAAGAGGAAGCCTTCAACGAGCTGAAGCGCCGCTTACAGTCCCCTCCTGTGCTCGGGCACTTTGATGAAAACGCCGAAACCGAAGTTCATACCGATGCAAGCGGGGTGGGCTTAGGAGCGGTCCTCGTTCAGAAAAATGGCAGACAGGAGAAAGTTATCGCGTACGCTAGCCGTTCACTGTCGAAAGCCGAAGCCAACTATTCGACGACAGAGAAAGAATGTCTCGCCATTATTTGGGCCACGTCCAAATTTCGCCCCTACCTATACGGACGACCATTCAAGGTTGTGAGCGATCAGCATGCTCTGTGCTGGTTGGCCAATTTGAAAGATCCCGCCGGCCGCCTTGCTCGTTGGAGCCTGCGTCTTCAAGAATTCGACATAACTATAGTCTACAAATCTGGCCGCAAGCATTCCGATGCAGACTGCCTATCGCGAGCCCCCTTTGACGCAGCACCGGAAGAGGAAGACGACGACGCTTTCTTAGGACTGGTAAGCGCCAGCAGTTTCGCGCAGCAGCAGCGCTCGGATCCTGAGTTGCAAAGCCTAGTTGATTATTTGAAAGGTAAGACCGCATCTCCTCCCCGGGGGTTCAAGCGCCAACTGTCGTCCTTCGTCCTTCACAATAATGTCCTTCTGAAGAAGAACTTCGCGCCCAACAGGACAGTGCATCTTCTTGTCGTGCCCAAAAATCTCAGGCAAGAAATTATGCAGGCATGTCATGATGAGCCGACTGCAGGGCATCTCGGGATTGCTCGCACGTTGCACCGCATCCAGGAGAAGTACTATTGGCCGCGGCTAGCTACCGACGTTTCCCATTACGTGAAAACGTGCCGTGAGTGTCAGCGACGCAAAACGCCTCCGACTAGACCAGCCGAACTCCTCAACCCCATACCACCGCCAACTAAGCCCTTTCATCAAATCGGGATGGACCTCCTCGGCCCCTTTCCGACTTCATCATCGGGTAACAAGTGGATCATCGTGGCCACCGACTACATGACCCGCTACGCCGAAGCAAAAGCGTTGCCTAGTGGTACCGCAACAGAAGTTGCAAAATTTTTTGTCGAACAAATTCTCCTGCGACACGGCGCCCCCGAAGTGCTCATCACAGACAGAGGGACGGCATTTACAGCGGAGATGACGCAAGCGATTTTAAACTACAGCCAGACAAGCCATCGGAGGACAACTGCCTATCATCCACAAACCAGCGGACTCACAGAGCGTCTGAACAAGACCATCGCAGACATGCTCTCCATGTACATCGACGCCGAACACAAGACGTGGGACTGCATTCTGCCCTACGTGATCTTCGCGTACAATACTGCCGTCCAGGAGACAACCAGGTTTACCCCATTCCAGCTGGTATACGGCAGGAAGCCCACGACAACACTCGACGCAATGCTCCCGCACGTTTCTGACGAAGACAACCTCGACGTCGCCGCCTACCTTCATCGCGCCGAGGAAGCCCGAAGACTTGCGCGGCTTCGCATTCAAGACCAGCAGCACACCGACGCCCGACGCTACAATCTGCGCCGACGAGACACGCATTACAAGCCAGGTGATCGTGTTTGGATATGGACGCCAGTTCGCCGCTGTGGATTGAGTGAAAAGTTGCTGCGACGCTACTTTGGCCCGTACAAGGTTCTCCGTCGCATCGGTGACCTCGACTACGAAGTCATCCCCGACGGCACGGCAGCATCTCAGCGACGCCGCGCACGCCCGGAAGTCGTACATGTCGTACGCCTGAAGCCATATTATGAACGCTAAAGGACTGGAAGTTTTCATTGTCCTTGTTTATTTTCATTTTAAAGCATCGAGACAATGCTTCTTTGGAAGGGGGGTAATGCCACGTATCATTGCAGTGTTTGTTCGTTCACGCTCAAGGCAGCAGGAAAGGGTCGTTATCACTTTTGTTCGTGGCGCGAGAAGCGACCAGACTAACTTCAATTGTTCGCAGCCATGAAAGGCTGCATCTAGGTTTTTCCAGATTACCGTAGATGATCTTGACCTGTTATCTGGAAGTTTCCTTGCCGGGTTTAAATTGAGCGATGCCGCGAGCGGCGGACATTCGTAGTTCGACGACCGCCGAGCACGCCTGTTGCTTACGCCGCCGCCGAGTGATTCAGTTCTTTTGAGGGCGCAAGTCAGCCCAAATAAAGAGCTTCGTTTACAAGTCTTTCTGGTGTCTTGCTGACCGCTGGACTGCCGTCACTACAACGTGACAATATTGCAGTGAAGCTAATAATAGTTATGCGCTGCTGGTTGTACATCGCGCGAGACTGCAGCCAATACATCTTGCACCATACCTAGAAAGTTTACTCTCAGCTTCAAATTTAGCGTGGCTGAGAGCAGAGGTCATTGTGTCCTTCGACGACAGCACAGCCGCGCTTGTTGCTATCGCCGCCACCAAGCTGTTAACTACAGTCGTGAACAGAAAATTGCGGTGCTTGGGAAAGTGCAGTACAGCTACGTTCTGCGGCACCCAACTCTGCACCTCCGCACTTTCACCCCTTGCAGACATCTCCGTACCGTCAGTCCTACCTTACGTGTGCGATACACGTAGCGAATAAGAAAACTTTATGTCCATAGATATGCAGTAGAGAACGTTTATAACGATCGCAATTATAATGAATGCTCGCTTAATACGAACGAGGGGAGTGCTACCGTTAAAGTATGTATTAGGGAATGGGGACTGCAATTTAGATACTACGAACAACCGTGGCAAAGTAAAGAGGTAAGAATGAGCGGAAAGGCGCAGCAAATTCGGCCGCGTAGTCCAAAAACCCGATTATCTGGTAGGTGCGAAGTTTGATGAGCACCTCCGACCCCTCATGACACCCACCCTCTTAACGAATGCGGGGACCAAAAATTTCGGTAGGAAAGGCGACACGTTAACGACGAAGTGACAATTTAATCGAATAGTGCTGTCAACAACAAATGCATTAAAAGGCGACACTGCGCTGCTGGAAGGCACCGCAAACTTTTGCGTTAACAAGATCGAACAGCGGCGACAGGCGGCTACCCGTTGCATCGGGAAGTCCAGCCAACTGATACTTTCTGACGGGAGCTCTCGTACGCTTCAAGCCGAATGGAAGGTCCAGCATATGCCTCACTTTTTGTTGTTATTCGTGGAGCGTGCAACCAGACATGAGTTTTATAACGTCGGTGCGCGATTATCATTTTGAGTGGCTTGGGAACTGACCCATGACATGGCCAAAAAAAAAACATCTGCTTGTGCTTGACAAATTTGCGACGGACTACGTGTGTCCTTTTCAGCATGTGGTGAAAAAGCATTTTTCGCCAGCCAATGAAAAGTGCACGATTTCGGCTACAGGGAATGGGCGTCATTAACGCGCTGAAGATGTCCCAGCATCGGTGCTATATACAACATGCTTGTTGATAGCTAATACGCTGCAGGTGGCGGTATTCCGCCTCGGATATCTTTGTTCGCTGCTCTGGAAATGAATGAAGCCGTGTGGATGCGGCGTTTGGTGGAGTGCATATGAAATTGCTTCCGTGAAGCACCGTTTATGGGCCAAGAAACGACATTAGAGCCTGCTGAACGTACGCGCGATTTAACACATGTGGAATTGTAACAACGGGTTGTCGATGCACAGATGGCTAGACAAGACTTCGCATGGGATGACTTCGAGATGTGCTGATCATAACGTCGGCATTGAAAAGCGATACACTCAAGGAGAATTATACGCTAAGTACGAACACTCCCCGACTGCAAAGAATCTGCTGACGAGGGTGCCAAGCTGCCGCCGGTTGCTGTGAACGCTTTAACAGTGAGTAGTTAAATGGTGTTCTTAAAGCAGCTTATTGTTTCGTATTGGACGGAAGCATACGTGCGCCAGCTTTGCACGCCATGGAAAGAGTCGTGACTGAGAAACTAACGTATGTTTCGTCGCACGTCGTACTTCTAGCTGAAAATGAAAAGTCCGCTTACTACGAAACTCGGGTACAACGAACGCAATCCGCGCTACCATCAGGTTCGTTAAAAGTGGGCTGGACTGTGTTCTTTACGAGCCGCCGCGGTGGCTCAGTGGTTGTGGTTTTTGGCTGCTGACCCGAAAGAGGAGAGATTGTTGCGAGGCGGCGGGCGCTTTTAAATGGATGCAAAAGGTGGTGTCAGTGCACGTTAGAAAACCGCAGGCGGTAGAAATTACCCGGAGCTCTGCGCTACGGCGTCCCTCATAGCCTCAGTCGCTTTAGGACATTACAACCCACTAAACCAAACCTATCAATTTTGAGTTTCGGTCTTTGCCCCTAAAATGTAAAAAAGGTGATTAGTTAAGTTTAGGTAGTTGTGTAGTTTATTATACATGATGAGTTCGTTATGCTTGTTTTTTTCTAGAAGCTACGTGCATATACAGCAGCGACGTGCTGGTCACAATTATTTACATAAAAATCTGTAAACATTGAAAACATCGTCTTGCATTTATTTACACGGACTATGCCACGCCGAGCTCTATAATGGTGTTTCTTGAATCTACAGTATAATGGGCACAATATACAATGACTTTAACTAATATTTTCGTGTCTAAGAATTCCTCACAATCCCAGACGTTATTCCTATTCCTTTGTCAAGGCAGCCAGCAGGGAATTTACTCGTTAACCGCTGTCTTTTTCCTGCTTGTGATTTTTTCTGAAGTGAACTGTATCGCCCCCTGAGACATACCACGTGCTTCAGGCAAGCCGGCCATTTATTTTTTGAAAGTAGGGTTCTTGAGTGAAGGCAGGTTTTTTGCGGGGTATTAATACCAGTGTGAGCGGACGTCAAAAAATAAGCGAATCATTTTAAGTAGCAAAGTGATGAGCTAAATTATTATAGTTAACCTTTTAACTATGACTGGTAGCCACCAGATTATCAGCCAAGATTTGTAGCAGGCCGTTAGTGATGGCAATAGAATTTTTAGAATCTCGCAAATGCGACTACTGTCGCTGTTTTGGGTTAATAAAATTAGGGCATTTATCGCGCCGTTCAAAAAACAAGCGCTTTCGGCAAAGCGCAAAGCGGCGTCAATCAAGTGTCGCCTCACGTACCAGGTGACAATTTAAGCCCCGCCCATGCCGCAGTGTTCCCCGCTCCTCTCCTCTTCACTGCTCCAGAGCAGGCGAGGCAGAGAATGTCACATTGTAGCTGCGTCAGGTAGCGTCGAGATTTGACTGGTATCGCTCTGCGCCCTCTCGCAAGCGCGCGGTTTTCGAATGTCGCGAGAAATGGTCCATCTTAGCAGAGAAACAGCAACGAGGGTAATCACACATTTAAAATTTCCAAAAAAGCAATATGGCTGGTATTAAGGCCGCCTAAAATCTTTAAGTGTAATAAGGTGTATATGGGTAATTGTTAACAAGGTAACTGTTAGGATGTAATGAACCACTTTACTAGTTAATATTATTCGCCTGTTTTTTGATGGCTGCCAACGCAGGTATTACGACGCCGCAACAAGCTTATCTTTACTGCAAAAACCAATTGTAAAACTTTTTCCAGCTGCCCTGAAACGACAGCTTAATTGCGCTCTATAAGCTTTTCATTTTTATGTTGTTTAACTGTGGATGTTAAACCCACCTAACACCATTTCGGAATTTCTATCGGAGGCCAGTATCGTCGAAAAGACACTACAACAACGCGCTCGCTATTACAATCGCGCCGTCGACACCCTATCTACTGCCGACTTTGCGCCAGCCTCCAGCGACTCCGCTGACACCCTGTGGGAGCTGGTTCGGTCTATCGTCACAGAAGAGCTGCTCAAAATGCACCTCTCTGCCTATTCGCAGCCGTAGTGTCCGTCGTTAGCACAAATTATCCGAGAGGAGAGAGAGAGAGACTCTTGAATGAAATACAGAGAATTTAGCCGACGTTTAAAAATCGCTGGCATGCTACTCTGCGTAGGGAGGGGAATTTGGGAGATAAAGACAGAAGGAGAGCAGTGTGGAAGAGGTAAAAAAAACGAAGATAAAATGCTGCCATGAAATGGGTCCTAAGGATGCAACGGCGAGTACTGAAGTAACCTATGGAATGATGGAGTGCATAGTCCGACAAATGGGCTAACCAAGTTCACTGCATGAAGAATGCATGAAGGTAACGTGCAAGTGAATTTAAAGATTATCGAGATGTCCATTGTCTTTTAAATATGTGAATAAAAAGTTCATTGCAAGGCTGCCTAAGGCAGGCTAAGGGACCTAAAACTTTGTCCATTGTTAGGGGCACTGGGCAGAGCTTCTGCACGCAATGTTCATAGTACGCACGCTCGTTAGCATACGCAGGGCACTCACGCTGGATATGTTCCACAGTTTCTATCGAGGCACAGTTGTCCAAAACGGTATCGCAAGCCGTTTGTATACGCAGCATTCAGACGAAATCGGTGATAAAGTGTTTCCAGATATCGAGGAATTGTGGGTGAGAGTCTGGATCTAAGATGTGGGTCGACTGAGTGAAGAAATTGGTACTGATGTGTCGGCAAACTCCAAAGCCGATACGGTTCTTCGGAAACAAAACTTTTAGCCATTTGGGACGCATCAGGTTTCGTGAAAAAGTTCGAATGTATCTCCAATGTTGATGGCCCTTACAGGCCCCTTCATATGCTTTTTCATTAGCCAGAATGCCACAGTGAGCAGGTACCCACTGAAATATTATGCTGTGGCCTGCGGCAATAGCTAAATGATGTAGATACCCGATGTCTAGGGAAACGGGCTGGTGATTCGTTTTCTCCAGCATGTTGGCCAGGATCTGCAGAGATGCTTTTGAATCGGTGAAGATAACCCAACGGCCGGCGGTTCGGCGCAAGATGTAAGAAACAGCTTCCTTAATGCCGTAGAGCTCAGCTGTCGTAGAGGATGTCCTCCGCTGCAGCCGGTAAGAAAAGGCATGACCTGTTGAGGGCACATAAAGGCCACAAGAAGAGGTTCATTAAAAGACTAGCGCAAAAAACTAGGACAAAGACAGAGAAGGAGACAGGACGAGCGCGAAACATCAACTGAAGCACACACGTGGCGTTTGATGCCACGTGTGTGCTTGGTAGGGGAGGCACAAGGTTAGGTCGTGAGGTTTGTGAGGCTTATCACATTATCAGGGAAGGTGACAAGTGTGTAAGCACGACTTCACTTGCCCTGACCAGGAAAGAAACCATGTATCTTCGAAACAGTTTGCCACTTCTTGATTAGTTTTTTGTAACTCAATGTGCGCATTTGCCAGTGAAGTGTTTTTAAGTACATGTTTTGTGTAGTAAACCTTCAGTTGATGTTTAGCGCTCGTCCTGTCTCCTTCTCTGTCTTGGTCCTAGTTTTTTGCGCTATTCCTTTAATTAACTATGACAAACAAACTAGCCCAGCTTTCCGCCTTGATTGCAAAGAAGAGGTTTCTTTAGTAGTTGAACCATCGGTGAAGATATGGGTGTGCTGCGTGTATTCCTCGGTTAAGTAGGCGAGAGTAGCTTGCAGAAGCGCTGCCTGTGGCATGCGGCTCTTTGCATTCACACCTGGAACAAACTTCTTCACCTTTAGAGGAGAGAGTGTCCATAAAGGAAAGGCCAGAGGTAGTAGTTTCTGCAGCTGATTAATAGTAGGTAGGGGCAGGAGCTGCACTGCCTGGCCAAAGCTAGAGTTGCTGTGAGTTAGGTGCACACGGTGTAGGAAGTGCTTCTTCCCTTGCAGGATGTGGCGGAGATGGGTACGCATAGTTTCCTTGGCGGCAATCACCTCTAGTGGGAGACATCCTACCTCCGCTACGGTTCCTGATGCAGCGGAACCCTTTGGGAGGCAAAGGCATATTCGCAGGCACTTGTTCCGTGCGGCAACGAGAGTCTTATTGCTTGATGTAGATAATCTTTGAAGCACTGGTAGACAGTAGCGCAAGGTTCCTTCAACGTAGGCTTTTTCAAGCAGAAGCATTGATCGGCAGTTGCTACCCCACCTTGTTCCCGCCATGAACCTGAACACTTGCGATGCTGCAGTAATCCTCTCGCGGAGTTTTTTAATCTGAGGTGACCATGACAGATTATAGTCGATTACAGCACCCAGGAATCGCTGAGATCGTACATATGGTAGCGATCGTCCGCCTAGGAGCAGCGGATATCGGGTCATCGTTTCTCTTGTAAACGCCATTGCAACACTCTTTTCTGGCGAGAGACGAAGACCTCTGGAAGCCAGGTACATCGAAATGTGCATTGCTGGGTAATATAGCGCGAATGTGTGCGGTCCAGATGCAGATATCATCAGCATAATTTGTTATGCGGACCCCTCGCAGAAGGTTTCTTCTTATGTGTATAAGGACAATATTGAACAGGAGAGGGCTGAGCCCCACTTCCTGTGGTACGCCCCTCTCCACTGCGTGAAAGCGTGTTGGACCGTTTGGAGTGGTCATAAAAATTTGCCGTTCTTTTAAATAATGCCCAATACACTTGTATAGCTTTCCTCCAAGGCCAAGACTGGCAAAGGCAGCGAGAATTGCATGGTGAAAGACAGAGTCAAAGGCGGTCTTCATGTCTAGGAAAACGGCTGTCGGGATGTACCCAGCATGAAGGTACTCCTGAAGTGATGAGACGAGGGCGATGATATTTTCAGTCGCACGCCTGTTTTGACGGAACCCGTTGATTTCTTGGGGGAACTCACTTTGGCTTTCTAGGAACCAAGTTTTGCGTTTGCAGATCATGCGCTCCATGAGCTTACCTACACAGCTCAGTAGGGCAATGGGCCGGAATGATGCGTAGCTTGTTGGCTGCTTACAGGGTTTCAAAACGGGCACAATTTTCGCCAGCCTCCATTCCGTGGGGAAGTCACCAGCCATTCAGGAAGAATTGTAATACTCCACGAATCGAGGACGGGAGGTGTGGGGTAGCTTTGCAATGGCGTCATAGGTCACCTCATCATCACCCGGAGATGTGTGTCTGTTTGTCTCCGCGATAGCTGTGGATAGTTCTTCCATTGTGTAAGGCAGGTCTAACGCTGGCACTGCCGCCTTTGGGATCCCTGTTTGACCATCTGCGGAGAGTGTCGAATGCCCTGACCCTGCCGACAGTAGCCTGCAGTATTGTTCTAAGACTTCTTTTATAGATTTTTTTCGTGAAGTAAGAGTGCAGCGAAGGGCTGGAGTGGTTGAAGTGGCGTGTGCATACCTGTAACTATCCGCCAAATATTGGTACTGGTTGGCGCACATCCAGCGTAGAACAAAAGTCACGCCACTTTTGCCGACTGAGTTTATCCATGTAGCGTCGAATGTGACGTTGTGCCCGTCGGCATGCACGTAGGTCATCGAGGATTTTTGTGCGCAGAACTTTCTTCTCAGCTCGCCTGCGTATAGCGCAAAGTCTGAAATGTGTCATCATTTGAAGGTAGGCTATCATTTTTAGCTGTGATTTGTGTACTCGCTCTCAGGCATTACGCCATTGTCGATGCTAATTCCTCATTGCGAGTTGCCGCAGTAACTCCTCTGCTTACAGCGTCCTTGTATGCGTCCCAGTCTGTAGATTTTATAAGGAATATTTTTGGGTTCCTCTGCGCACGGAAAGCCGATATGAGGATTGGGTAATGGTCGCTTCCGCGTGTCTCCAAATCAGTGCACCAGCCAGAGTTGTGGGCGAATGAACTTGTGACAAATGTCACGTCGATGCTGCTCGTAGTCGTCGGGCCTCGGAGGTAGGTGATGCTGCCGTCATTTAATGGCTGAACTAAATGCTTGGAGAGAAGTTTTGCAAGCTTGGCACCTCGGGCACATGTATGTGAGCTGCCCCAAATCTCATTATGAGAATTGAAGTCTCCGCAAGTAATGTGCGGAGAGGGCGTCCTGGCTATCAAGTTTTCAAGTCTCAAAGCATCAAATGGCGTGCCTGGCTCAAGATATACTCCAATCAGAGTGTACTGTTGCCCGGCAAAACTGTGACAGCGCACTAGTATTCATTGCTGCTGTGAGGCGGGACATCAACCGATGAGGCCGGGATATCCTTGCGAAAGCCTATCGCAATCTGCTGACGTTATGTGGTCGTTGTGAATGATGGGAATAGTATCCGCGGGGTCAGAAAGTTTCCTCGACGTGTGATTCACAGATGACTATTGCCGCGTATCATTGTAGTGCCCGTTCGTTCGCGCAAGGCAGCAGGAAAGGGGTGTTATCATTTTTGTTCGTGACTCGAGAAGCGACCGGATTTGTCTCGATTGATCACAGCCATGAAGAGCTGCATCTACGTGTTTCCAGATTAGTCTAGATGATCTCGACCTGTTATCTCGAAGTTTCCTTGCCGGCTTTAAATTGAACGATGCCGCGAGCAGCGGGCATTCGTAGTTCGACGACTGACGAGCACGTTTGTTGCTTACGCCGCCGCCGAGTGATTCAGTTCTTTTGCGGGCGCAAGTCAGCCAAATAAGGAGCTTCGTTTGCAAGCCTTGTTGCTGTATTACTGACCGCTGGACTGCCGTCACTACAACGTGACATCTGGTGGAGGTGCGGGGTAGCCTTCTATGTTCCGGACACCCCCCTACAAGTCGTGACGCCAGCCCTCTGAGTCATTCACCGCAAGACCTGACTCCAGTCCACCGCGCAAGCCGACGCCTGCTACGGGACGCACCTGAGTTCGGGTTTCTGCCGGACCCTACCCGGAAGCGAAAACCAGTAGCAGCGTCCACCATGAGCTTGCCCCAGCCGACGGCTCCAATCATTCTTCACCAGCCCCGGGTACCACCAACCTTCGACGCTTGGCCTGGCGCCGACCCCGAAGAATGGCTGGAACAGTTCGACCGTGTGGCTGTCTTCAACAACTGGGATGATGCTACAAAACTTAGGTACGTCTTTTTTGCCTTGGAGGGACCAGCAAGAATCTGGTTTGAGAATGAGGAAGCTAGCCTCACGAACTGGGAAGCCTTCAAGGAGCAGCTTCTGAAGATCTTCACGAACGTCGTGCGAAAGGAGAGAGCCGAGCAGCTGCTACAGTCTCGCTTAGAACATCCAAACGAGACCGTTGCAATGTACTCTGAGGAGATGAAGCGTCTCTTACGGCGTGCCGACGCAGACATGAAAGAAGAAGAAAAAGTAAAGCTTCTTATGCGAGGAGTAAAAGAGCAACTCTTTGCGGGCCTCGTACGGAACCCACCCAAAACCGTTGCGGAATTCGTCGAAGAGGCATCCACTATGGAAAAAACTTTTGATGCCAGAGCCCGCCAGTATGACCGCCAGCAGCGATTTTGTCAGCAAGCTGCATGAACACCGCTAACAACGATAACCTGCGGGAGGTTATACGTGAAATTGTGCGAGAAGAGCTCCGACGATTGGTGCCAACAGGAACGCGTCCGCAGCTTTCATCGCTCGCAGACATCATCCGGGATGAGGTTCAACAGTCCTTGGGTGTGACGCCGACAACCACGCAGCCTCTGCAGCCCACAGCCATGACTTACGCCGCAACTGTGCGCCGTCCTGCACCTCGACGACGGGACCCAAAACCCTATCACCCTCAGCCAGCTGCGTTGGACCGCCGCCCTCTCGCCCCAACCCGCCCGTCCTACGAGCGTCGCACACAGCCGAGGAAATGCGACGAGTCGAGAACTCCGGACCAGCGCCGCCCACTATGCTTGCACTGTGGCGAAGCCGGTCACATTCTCTGGTACTGCCCATACAGAAGAATGGGCATCCGAGGGTTCTCTTACGACGCCCCACGACCCCGACCCGGCCAGCGACCAGAACGAAATCGAAGAGTTTTTGCGTCGGGAAGAATGCTCACCGCCGAGCCTCCTATCACGTTCCCCGTCGCCATCGTCCCCGCCCTTTGTATCTCCTATCCGAGGTTACGCCGTGCGTGGACGCTCCCCCAGCCCCCGAAGGTTAAACTAAATAAAGCAGCCTCTGGAGGTGAGGTTGCTTCTAAGCGCAATGACAAAGATCCTCCATCGACGAGTACTCAAGACCATGCCTCAACTACGACGACGACCCCGACGACGACGCGGCCAGACTTGAAGCTTTTACCGCTGCCCAGTGAAGTAACGTCGAAGTACGCCCACCGCAGCCTCACTACTCGACGAAGCCGAGATCGGACACCGAAGACAACGTGCAATACGAGAACGGGTACAAGTGATCTTGAAGTTACGGTCGACGGTCACGCGGTTACTGCATTGGTCGACAAGGGAGCTGACTACTCAGTCCTGAGCGGGCCACTCGCTGTCCGACTCAGGAAAGTAACAACAACTTGGGATGGCCCGCTGATCGGCCCCGCAGGTGATAACTATATTACGCCGTCAGGACGCTGCACCGCGAGAGTTACAGTAAATGGGCGAACCTATGCTACAACCTTCCTGGTCCTAATGAAATGCTCGCGAGGCGTGATTTTGGGACTGGACTTCCTGAATGAACATCGGGCGATCATCGACCTTAGATCCAAGTCGATCAAGCTTTCCACGGACAAAGCCATATCTGCCGCGACGACAGCGACTCATCACATTGCCTTAAACGTCCTCGACGAAGCATTGAGCGTGCCGCTCCGATCAAGTGTCGTCGCCTGCATAGGTACTGGAGACATCGAAACTGCCGAAAGCGTCGTCGAGGGCAACACCCAGTTACTCCTTGATCGATGACTGGGCGTCGCAAGGGGAGTCGCCCAAATCCGAAATGGCCAAGCCCAGGTGGTGCTAGCTAACTTCACCGAAGAATATCGGCATCTAAATAAAGGTACGACGATCACTTTCCTCGACGAACTGGCAGACATCGGAGACATATTTGCCCTACCTGACCAACCCATAGAACCAACTGACCAAGGCCATCAACCCACGTTTGATATCAACCCAGCATTAACCCGGAGCAGACAAGACCAAATACGCAGCCTTCTTCAAAAGTACAGCGACTGCTTCTCAACAGCATCGAATGTGGGGCGAACCAGCCTTGCCATGCACCGCATTGTCACAGACGAACACGCCCGACCACTGCGGCAGAGCCCCTACCGCGTATCGCCGATAGAACGCCAAGCTATCCGCAAGCAAGTTGAGGAAATGCTTCGTGACGACGTCATCCAACCATCGAGGAGCCTCTGGGCAGCACCAGTCGTCCTAGTGAAAAAGAAAGACGGCACCCTTCGCTTTTGCGTCGATTACCGCCGCTTGAACAGCATTACGAAGAAGGATGTCTACCCCCTCGCCCACATCGACGACACATTGTATCGGCTATGCAACGCTAGGTACTTCTCTTCGATGGACCTGAAGAGCGGCTACTGGCAAATTGAAGTCCACGAAAGAGATCGCGAGAAGACTGCATTCATCCCACCAGACGGACTCTTCGACTTCAAGGCGATGCCATTCGGCCTCTGCTCTGCCCCAGCGACGTTCCAGCGGGTAATGGATGCGGTGCTCGCAGGCTTGAAGTGGCAAATTTGCCTAGTCTACTTAGATGACTTTGTTGTCTTCTCCTCAAGCTTTGAAGACCACCTCAGAAGGCTTCGGATAGTGCTGGAAACAATCAAGTCTTCAGGCCTAACACTGAAACCAGAGAAGTGCCACTTCGCCTACGAAGAGCTGCTGTTCCTTGGTGACGTCGTAAGCAAGGATGGAGTTCGCCCAGACCCTCAGAAGACGGCTGCGATCGCAGAGTTTCCACAGCCTAATGACAAGAAAGCTATACGCAGATTGCTTGGATAGTGCGCTTATTACCGGCGATTCGTCAAGAACTTTTCGCACACCGCTGAACCTTTGACCCAACTTACCAAGGCTGACATGCCCTTTAAATGGGAAAGGCCGCAAGAGGAAGCTTTCAAAGAGCTGAAGCGCCGCTTACAGTCCCCTCCTGTGCTCGGGCACTTTGATGAAAATGCCGAATCTGAAATTCATTCCGACGCAAGCAGTGTGGTCTTAGGAGCGGCCCTCGTTCAGAAAAATGGTAGACAGGAGAAAGTTATCGCGTACGCTAGCCGTTCACTCTCGAAAGCCAAAGCCAACTATTGGACGACAGGGAAAGAATGTCTTGCCATTATTTGGGCCACGTCGAAATTTCGCCCCTACCTGTACGGACGACCATTCAAGGTTGTGTGCGATCACGATGCTCTGTGCTGGCTAGCCAATTTGAAAGATCTCTCCGGCTGCCTTGCTCGTTGGAGCCTGCGCCTTGAAGAATTCGACATAACTGTAGTCTACAAATCTGGCCGCAAGCATTCCGATGCACACTGCTTGTCACGAGCCCCTGTCGACCCAGCACCCGAAGAGGAAGACGACGACGCTTTCTTAGGACCGTTAAGCGCCAGCAGTTTCACGCAGCAGCAGCGCTCGGATCCTGACTTGCAAAGCCTAGTTGATTATCTGAAAGGCAAGACCGCATCGTCTCCCCGCGGGTTCAAGCGGCAAATGTCGTCCTTCGTCCTTCACAATAATGTCCTCCTGAAGAAGAACTTCGCGCCGAACAGGACAGTGCATCTTCTTGTCGTGCCCAAAAATCTCAGGCAAGAAATTATGCAGGCATGTCATGATGAGCCGACTGCAGGGCATCTCGGGATTGCTCGTACGTTGCACCGCATCCAGGAGAAGTACTATTGGCCGCGGCTAGCTACCGACGTTTCCCATTACGTGAAAACGTGCCGTGAGTGTCAGCGACGCAAAACGCCTCCGATTAGACCAGCCGGACTCCTGAACCCCATAGCACCGCCAAGTAAGCCCTTTCAGTAAATAGGGATGGACCTCCTCGGCCCCTTTTCGACCTCTTCATCAGGAAACAAGTGGATCATCGTGGCCACCGACTACATGTCCCGCTACGCCGAAGCAAAAGCGTTGCCTAGTGGTACCGCAACAGAAGTCGCAGAATTTTTTGTCGAACCAATTCTCCTGCGACACGTCGCACCGGAAGTGCTCATCACAGACAGAGGAATGGCGTTTACAGCGGAGCTAACGCAAGCCATTTTAAACTACAACCAGACAAGCCATCGGAGGACAACCGCCTATCATCCGCAAACCAACGGACTCACAGAGCGTCTGAACAAGACCATCGCAGGCATGCTCTCCATGTACATCGACGCCGAACACAAGACGTGGGACTCCATTCTGCCCTAGGTGATCTTCGCCTATAATACTGACGTCCTGGAGACAACCAGGTTTACCCCATTCCAGCTGGTATTCATTCATTCATTCATTCATTCATTCATTCATTCATTCATTCATTCATTCATTCATCTTTATTCGACATCTTTACAGAGGTCTGGAGCACAGACAAAAAGCTGAAGAAGACAGCTTGACGGGGTCTGTGCCCCTTAACAATTCATGTGCGTACGGACATATAGAAATGATATTTGGCATCGTCAGTTGCAAATTTGTAATTCAGAACATAAAAAAGTCATGACTGAAAACTAAATGAACAATTCTGTTATTAATAAGACGAACAGTTCACAATGTACTAGTAAAAACATTCTCGGTAATGATACAAGGCAGATACATGAATAATAGCTAAGCAAAACAGAGGACGAAAGCAGGAAAGCACTGGTGAATACAGGGTAACAAAGCGAGCAATAAGAACGTTAGGAAAAACAAGAGAAAGTGACACGTTGATCAAAGTTTAAAATATGTAGGAAAAGACGTAGACTTTCTTCTAGGTTTGCTTTTAGCTAACTGAATTTTTTTTTTTATGGACTGCGAATATTCAATAGGGACGGCAATCTCACGCGCAACGACTGAGTTCCATAGTTGGTACGCACTGATGGAAAATGCCAGATTTCATGGTGACGTGTTTCATAAACATTATCATTTCTCATGAGGTTCGATAATGTTGCAATAAAATTATTTCCTTGGTTTCTTGTTTTAAAGTATCGGTTGAGTAATGTGTCATTATACAGAAAGTGAACTGGACGGATTTTCAGATTTTCAAAGAGGGGTTCTGTATGAGCATCATATGAGGAGTCCGAAATGACGCGCACTGACTTTTTCTGGAGCAACAATAGCTTGTTCATGTTAGTGGCAGTGGTAGTCCCCCAAATCAGATGGCAATAGCTAATGTGCGAAAGGATGAGTGAATTATAAATAACTAATTTTATTCTGCGCGGTAAAAAGGAACGTAATTTGGTTAGTACTCCAACTACTTTGGCAATTTTGTTAGCCACCGTGTCGACATGTGAATTCCAAGATAAATGCTCCTCGAATATGACCCCAAGACTTTTGAAGGAATGGACGATGTCAATGACTGATGTTCCGATCATTAGATTCCCAGTAACGGACACGTGCTGATTTTTTGGCCTGAAGAGAATAGCTTTGGTGAAGAGAATAGCCAATACGTCAGGAAGCCCACGACAACACTCGACGCAATGCTCCCGCACGTTTCTGACGAAGACAACCTCGACGTCGCCGCCTACCTTCATCGCGCCGAGGAAGCCCGAAGACTTGCGCGGCTTCGCATTCAAGACCAGCAGCACACCGACGCCCGACGCTACAATCTGCGCCGACGAGACACGCATTACAAGCCAGGTGATCGTGTTTGGATATGGACGCCAGTTCGCCGCCGTGGATTGAGTGAAAAGTTGCTGCGACGCTACTTTGGCCCGTACAGGGTTCTCCGTCGCATCGGTGACCTCGACTATGAAGTCATCTCCGACGGCACGACAGCATCTCAGCGACGCCGCACACGCCCGGAAGTCGCACATGTCGTACGCCTGAAGCCATATTATGAACGCTAAAGGACTCGAAGTTTACATTCTCCGTCCTTGTTTTCATTTTAAAGCATCGAGACGATGCTTCTTTGGGAGGGGGGTAATGCCGCGTATCATTGTAGTGCCCGTTCTTTCGCGCAAGACAGCAGGAAAGGGGTGTCATCATTTTTGTTCGTGACGCGAGAAGCGACCGGACTTATCTCGATTAATCACAGCCATGAAGAGCTGCATCTACGTGTTTCCAGATTAGTCTATATGATCTCGACCTGTTATCTTGAAGTTTCCTTGCCGGCTTTAAATTGAACGATGCCGCGAGCAGCGGGCATTCGTAGTTCGACGACTGACGAGCACGTTTGTTGCTTACGCCGCCGCCGAGTGATTCAGTTCTTTTGCGGGCGCAAGTCAGCCGGAATAAAGAACTTCGTTTGCAAGCCTTGTTGGTGTATTACTGACCGCTTGACTGCCGTCACTACAACGTGACACTATGAAGGGGAACCGGTACGCTCGCACGAACTGTCGGAAATCTTAGAGTTTAGAGCGTAGCCCGTGAGCGTTCCACTGGAAAATGGTGCATGTACGAAAAATGTTGTGGATTCTCAGCTGTGGTGAAGTTCTCGCTGTTGAAGCCGTGATTACTGAAGTGTGGTATTACGCCCCTGCGGAGGGTAGGAGACCGACACCAACGGCTCCATTGCAAGGACAGCGTCTACTTCTGGAAGTCCTCCTGACGAGGGGTTTGCACGGATAAGAGACTTCATGGCTGCAAACAGCGTCGGAATCAGTAGGCATGTGATATCTTGTTCAGAGCTTCTGTTTTGCTGCCTGTCGCTTATCTTCCTGTCATGTTGTGGCGCCTTAGGCTCAGTGCGAGCGACACTGTTTGTCGGGTCTTGGTCAGTGCGTTGCAGCAGCTTTGATGAAGGAGAAGAACCAACGGCGGTCCCTGAACCTGTTGCCCCTGCTGCCCTTACACCAACGTCCCCGCGCCAGACGTACGTGTCGGTACTCCAGCAGAACTTGGAGCGCAAGCCCATCTGCTTTCCAGCCGTGGCCCCCGCCTGTCCTTGTGTTGGCCGAAGTGAGGATGCGGAAGACGGACGTGTGGCGGGCACCTGACCAGCGGCCCCTTTGTTACCACTGCGGTGAGGCTGGCCGTATCTTGCGGCGGTGCCCTTATCGCCGACCTGGAATTCGTGGATTTCATCCGAGAGTCCCCTGTCCGCTCAATGGCGAACGCCCCCGCGAAATTGAGGAGCACCTGTGAACGCGCCGGGATCACACTGACATCCTTCGCCCTGACTACCGCCCACCGACCTTTACCCGCTATCGTTCGCCGAGTCCCCGTCCTTCGACAAGCCGCTTTAGCCGCTCACCGAGTCCTCGCCGGGGAAACTAGAACCAGCGGCCTGCGGAAGTAAGGTCGCTGACGAGCGAACAGCCAAACATCCTCCATCGCGTTCACGACCAGACGACGGCTATCAAAGGAGGACACGGGGTGATCACAAAGGATGTGTAGCTTCGGACTTACCGGTCCATATCGACGATTTAGCAGTTACGGCATTGGTTGATACGGGAGCGGACTACTCGCTTATGAGCAACGAGCTAGCAAAGGAACTCAGGAAAGTTTTAACCGCGTGGACTGGGCCTCAGATTCACACAGCTGGTGGGAACCTAATCACCCCTGTTGGCCGGTATACGGAGAGAGCCAAAATCGATGGATTTGTTTACGTTTCTCACTTTGTTGTCCTACGTCACTGTTCGCGCGATGTCATTCTCGGGTCTGAATTTTTTACCAGGTAACGGCGCCGTTATTAATTTTAAAGAGCAGCGCGTGACGTTTTCGCCGACGCAAGCAATTCAAAGAGCCGACCCAGACGACTCCAGGATGCCCGCCCTGCGTACTGCTGATGACGTGACGGTGCCTCCACGGTGCAGCAAGATGGTCCACGTGCAAAGCGACTCGCCCGGTGATCGAGACGTTATGGCAGAGAGAAACGTCAGCCTTCTACTCGAGAAAGGAATCTGCGCTGCAAGAGGGCTTGTTCGCTTACGGGATCGCTCTGCGACACTCTTTCTCACTAATTTCGGAATCGAGTTCCAGCCCATTGCGAAAGGAACGGCCATCGCATACGTTACCGACTTCATTCAGCCCGCTGAAATATGTGCTCTGGAGTTACCGCCGCCGGAAGGACGCGATGCAGCAGCCGTTCTGTCTACCGTGGACATTAATCCTGGATTGTCGGCGGGTCAGAAGCAGCGTTTCATAGAGCTCCTTCACGATTTCGCAAAGTGCTTCGCCACGGCATCAAAGGTAGTGCGCACTCCGGTAGCTAAACACCGCATCATCGCCAGCGAGGAGACAAGCTCCATATCCCAACACCCGTACAGAGTGTCGCCGACGGAACGGGAGGCTATACGATGCCAAGTGGAAGAAATGCTTGCAGACTACGTAGTACAGCCGTCCACGAGCCCCTGGGCTTCGCCTGTGGTATTGGTGAAGAAAAAAGATAACCCCTTGCAATTCTGCGTCGATTATTGAAAGTTAAATCGTGTCACGAAACCTAACGTCTACCCCCTTCCACGTATCGATGACGCCTTGGATCGACTGCGTGATGCTAAATATTTTTCTTCACTCGACCTTAAGAATGGTTACTGGCAGATCGAAGCGGACGAAAGGGACAGAGAGAAGACAGAGAGAAGACAGCGTTCGTGACACCTGACGGCCTTTATGAATTCAAAGTGCTACCCTTTGGACTCTGTTCTTCGCCAGCAACCTTCCAACGCATGATGGACACCGTTCTTTCAGGGCTGAAATGGCGGGCATGCCTAGTGTACCTTGATGATGTTG
Organism: Amblyomma mixtum; assembly: GCF_055824585.1. NCBI lineage: Eukaryota > Metazoa > Arthropoda > Arachnida > Ixodida > Ixodidae > Amblyomma > Amblyomma mixtum. The sequence goes on from NC_143021.1 coordinate 87,333,768, forward strand.
TCCTTTTTGCTCCTAGCTTCGAAGAACACCTCAACCGGCTGCGAATGGTGCTACAGGCACTCCGTTCGGCACAGTTGACGATAAAGCCACAAAAGTGCCACTTCGGTTTCCAAGAGCTCAGTTTTCTTGGTTTCGTGATAAGCGCTGACGGAGTCCGTCATGATCCGGAGTAGACTGCCGCTGTGGCACAGTTCCCGCGCCCAAACGATAAAAAGTGCGTTCGTAGGTTTCTGGGCCTCTGTGCCTACTACAGACGTTTCGTTGAAAACTTTTCCACAATTGCCGAGGCCCTTACAATGCTTACTAGAGACAATGTCTCTTTTGTGTGGCACGAGGATCAGGAAGCTGCCTTCAACGAGCTACGCAGCCGCCTGCAAAACGTCCCAATACACGCCCATTTTGATGAACGAGCTGCCACTGAAATTCATACTGACGGCAGCAATGTTGGCCTCGGCGCTATTCTCGTTCAGTAGCAGGAAGGCAACGAGAAAGTCATAGCGTACGCCAGCCGCTCACTTTCGAAAGCAGAGGCAAACTACTCTACCACCGAGAAGGAATGCCTTGCGGTAGAGTGGGCGATTAGCAAGTTACGACCAAATCTCTATGGTCACCCGTTTCGAGCTGTAAGTGACCATCATTCGTTATGCTGGCTAGCCAACCTCAAAGACCTTTCAGGACGGCTTGCGAGGTGGAGCCTTCGGCTCCAGGAATACGACATCACGGTAGTCTACCAGTCCGGTCGTAAGCACAATGATGCCGACTGTTTGTCACGTGCACCTGCCGACGTTGCTCCGGCCGACATGGAGGACGACTTCGCGTCTTTTGCTCTTGTCACGTCGTCCGATATGGCCCGGCGTCAACGGGCTGACTCAGAGTTGCGTCCGCTCATCGAGCATCTGGAGGGCCTTAACGTCGCTGTTCTGCGGCTTTTCGTTCGAGGTTTGGGTTGCTACAGTCTCCGAGGATGTCCTTTGCAAGAGGAACTTCGTGCATAACACGGAAACCTTTCTTCTGGTTGTACCATCCGAACTCCGTCCAGAAATAATGCACACCTGCCACGACGAGCCATCGGCTGGCCATTTGGGTGTTACCCAGACCTTTTCCCGCATTCGTGCGAAGAATTACTGGCCAAAGCTGCTCTCATCAGTCCAGCAATATGTGAGGATCTGCCGTGACTGTCAGCGACGAAAGACACCACCAGTTAAACCATCATCATCATCATCATCATCATCATCATTTTATTCCAACATCAACATTACAGATGCTGAGGACCGTGAGCAAAAAGCCTCTCGCTGGTCTTGACGGGGTTCACGGCCCCTAAAAATCATGGCATTGGCAACAAAACTAAAATACAAACACAACGCATCAGACATGGGACGATGTGGCACAAAATCAGGACATAAGCAAAACAATTACAAGATTTAGTAGAGTGTTTAATGAAGTATACAATGTACGGTGCAATACAGAAAAAGGTAGAAAGTGCAATTATTGTGGCTATGATATATTTACAAAAAAAACAGTATTGTGGCTATGAAACAACTCGTTTTTTAGAAGCGACGGGAGCATATTAAGTAGCATCTGGTATCCATAGTTAGTGCGTGCTCGAGGTATTTCCCACAGTTCAGTACTGCGGGTATTCCGTGTTTTTCGTTTAGGTGTGAGGTTTGCTATGCCGCCTATAATGTTTTTATTCTGTTTAATTCCGTTAGAATAACGCTTAAGGAGCATTGTTTTATAGATGTCAGGAAGTGTGATAATGTTTAGTTCCCTGAAGAGAGGTGCAGTGTGACTATCGTATGCAGCGTTTGCAACTATACGAATTGCCTTTTTTTGTAGGAGGTGAAGTTTAGTAATATTTGACAAAGTAGTTGTACCAGACACTAGGTGACAGTAGTTAATATGTGAAGTAAAAAGGGCACTGAAAATAAGGCGTTTAATGTAAACAGAAGCAAAATATCGCAATTTGCACAGTATCCCTGTAATGCGACAAATTTTAGTTGCAACTGCATCTATGTGAGCATTCCAGGACATATTTTTTTCGAACACAACACCAAGATATTTAACTTGCGACGCTATCTGAATATTTGCAGTGCCGAGATGGAGTATGGCCTGCGTGTCTATGTTACGGTTTTTCGGCCTGCAAAAAACAGCTTTTGTCTTACTGTTGTTTATGGCAAGCGAATTAACGATACTCCAGGAATGTAGTTTATTTAGAAGTACATTTGCGCGTGAGATAAGAAGATTGGCATCAGACCCTATTAAAAGTATGCTGCTATCATCAGCGTATATGGTGAATTTTGCTGTGTTGTCAATGTTTACCAGATCATTGATGTAAAAAGAAAACAGCAGAGGCCGCAAAATACTTCCCTGAGGTACTCCTGCGTGAACTGCTCGTAGATCAGACAAATGATTATTGATAACAACTTGCTGACGGCGGTATTGAAGATAGGATTTTAGCAACTGAAAAAGAACACCACGGAAGCCATAATGTTGCAACTTTAATAACAGGGTATCGTGGTTAATGGTGTCGAAGGCCTTAGAATAATCTATAAATATGCCTAATGCGCACATTTCTCGCTCGAAAGCGTCTAATATTATTCCCTTCTGTGTCAAAAGTGCCGTCTCGGTAGACAGCCCTTTCATAAACCGAAATTGCGCATCTGTGATTAGTTTATGTTTTGTTGCGAATGACATTACGCGAGAATGGATTATTTTTTCCAGACCTTTTGAAAAAACTGGTAAAATTGAAATAGGCCTGTAATTTGTGAGTTCGTTTTTGTCACCGCCTTTGTGCAAAACTGTTACCTTTCCAAGCTGCAACTGTTTCGGAAAAATGCCATGCTGAAAAACGAGGTTAAAAATATGTTCGAGTATAGGAGAGACTAGGTCTAAGACATGTTTGACCTGTCGTATTTGAAGCCCGTCAATGTCACAGCAGTTGCTGTTTTTGACTGACATGAAAGTGCTGAAAACTTCATTTGTATCAGTTGGCGCTAAAAACGTACTGTCGCTCGTCCCTGCACCTAAATATTGCAAGCAGCTTGAATCATGAGTACTGCTTGATAGCGATACGAAATGTTCATTGAATGAATTTGCCAAACGTGCGTTTGATATTACTTCGCCTTCTAAAGTAATCGACTGTGTTTTGCTTGCACATTCAGGGCTACGATTGAGAACGCGATTAAGGTGCTGCCAAACGAGGTCAGGTTTTTTCATTACTTCACTATTGAATAAGTTAATAAGGGAGTAATTACTCATTGGCATCCACCCGAGCGCAGCCATACGGCTACAAAGGAAAGCTATACAGCTTTGTCAGAAACTTCGTAGTTAAAGAAAAATTCGTCCTGGTCCGGGGTTCGAACCCAGGACCACCGCTACACCGGAGCAGTCGCTCTACCAATTGAGCTAACCAGGACGGCAAGCTTATGGTAGGACGAGAGCGAATTGATCAATAACTCTAATTGAATAAGTTGTGGAAATACCTTCTTTTGTCGTAGCTTCCCCGCAGGGAGGCGTCTGCGGCATGCAGACGTTGGTGAGTGGCGACACCACGGGATTAACCCGAGCATCCGCAGGGACATCCCCGCAGGGGGATGATGGTGAACAATGCGTCACCACGGACCCGAGCATCCGCGCTTAGCCGTGCGTGGCATCGCCGTGTCCGGGGAAAAGGGGATCCTGGTGGTTGAGCCGATGCCGAGCGTTTGGACCCTTAAGGCCCCTCGGCAGAGGCAACACACCACTTTGGCCCCAGCTTCCTGTAGACGGAACCTCCGGCCTGACCCGACCGGGGGAAATCGGCAGTCGCCTTTTCCTGTTCTCCTCTCCATCTTTCACGGTCCTATCTCCTTTCTTATAACTTTTCTGTATCCTCTTCCCTTCTTGGTTGTTTCCTTTTTTCCTGGCGGCGAGGGTTAACCTTGTGTGGCCAACTACCCTGAGTTGCGTCATATTTGGTTACAGTTAAAGTGTACAGCTGGCGTGGGCAGGACTTGCCTTCAAGTTCCTGTCGCGTCCCCTTGTTGGACTCCATGGTGGGTGGCTGCCACCATGACCGAAAAACCAAATTTTTTATGGCTCCCCCCCCCCTTTCAAAACCAGATCGCTCTCTGAAAAGAGGGCGGAACGAGGCAGCAGACTTTTTTGCGAAAAAGAAGCCAACTTTCACAAAGTTTCGCGTAATACACAGCAACTGTGAAGAAAAACAAGCACGAATCATATCCCCATTTCTTGTCACCAAATGCTTAACGATACCTTATGGCCTGGCTACAAGGTATCCAAAATGTCAAGCGGCGACCTACTCCTCGAACTCCGTGAGAGCATCCAATGCTCGAAACTCTCAAAAATTGCTTCCACAGGGGACATCTCTGTCTCCGTGACTCCCCACCGATCTCTTAATACAGTTAAAGGCGTTATCTCAGAGGCTGACTTCATCCATCTAACAGAAACCGAAATGCTTCAAGGACTCTCTGATCAAAATGTAATTGACGTGCACAGGATCAAAATCCGCAAGGACAACAAAGAAATAGACACAAAACACATGGTCCTCACATTTAACACCAGCAGTTTGCCCGAAACGATCGATGTTGGATACCTGAAAATCACCGTCAGACACTACATACCGAATCCCCGCCGCTGTTTCAACTGTCAGAAGTTTGGCCATGGCTCACAGAGTTGCCGCGGCCGCAAAACCTGCGCGAAATGTGCATCGAAGGACCACCCTTCTGAGGAATGCGACGCAGCCCTACGCTGCGCGAATTGTGAAGGAGATCACGCTGCATACTCCAGGGCGTGTCCGTCCTGGAAAAAGGTTTGGTTTATGGGGTTTAACGTCCCAAAGCGACTGAGGCTATGAGAGACGCCGTAGTGAAGGGCTCCGGAAAATTCGACCACCTGGGGTTCTTTAACGTGCACTGACATCGCACAGTACACGGGCCTCGAATTTCTCCTCCAAAGAAATTCAACCGCCGCAGCCGGGATCGAACCCGCGTCTTTCGGGTCAGCAGCCGAGCACCATAGCCACTGAGCCACCACGGCGGCCTGGAAAAAGGAGAAAGAAATCATCACCATTAAGACTAAAGAAAACATTTCATTCAAAGAAGCTAGGAGGCGTTTTGCGCTTAGCAATTCATTCTCCTTCACAGCAAAACCCAACTTCGCTTATGTGGTGCGCGGGGGCGTAGCACCACACAGCGCTCCGGCACCTGCCACGGCCACTTCCACCGCGCCTGTGGCAGTGCCATCCACGCCCCTGGCCAAGACAGCGAAAGCTGCTCTGCCAACTATAAGCCAGGGAGTGCCGGCCCACAGGTCAGCATCCCGCAGGACTTCCCCCCGTCGGGGGAGGCCTGACACCCACACACCCGCGGCTTCTTCGCGGTCATCCAGCACCTCTTCCGAGGTGATGGACCAAACTCCCAGCCCGCCTGCTTTACAGCAGCGGAACAGCTCTCTTGAGCGGAAAAAAGGCAGGGCCACCATAACGGCCCCAGAACATAAGTAAACCTCTCGTTGCTCCTACCCCAAAACATAAACATGGCTTTTCTAGTTCAGTGGAACTGTAGAGGAATATTGAGAAATTACGATGACATAAAAAACATTTTAGGGTCAATGTCACCCGTAGCCTTATGTCTCCAGGAAACCAATCTAGGTCCACAACATATGAACATCCTGAAGCATTATAAAACTTTTAGACGCGATCGTGAGCAGGCAAATAGACTCTCGGGAGGCGTCGCGATTGTCGTACAAAGCGGCGTCCCTGCTCAAGAGATCAGACTCAAAACAAAACTTGAGGCAGTTGCAGTCAGCATTGTCAGCTACAAAACAATCACAATCTGCTCTCTATATATTCCTCCACATCTCACACTAACAGTCCACAATTTACAAGAACTTATCAATCAACTTCCAAAACCGTATCTAGTAGTTGGGGACTTCAACGCTCACTCCCCTTTTTGCGGAAGCGAGCACTGTGACTCTAGGGGCCAAATAATTGAAGATTTTATCCTCACATACAATGTATGTCTTTTAAATACAGGAAAAGCCACCTACTGCTCCCCTACCTCGCGGAAAATAACCTTTTTAGATTTGTTATTTTGCTCACCTTCTGTTTTTAATGATTTTAAATGGGATGTCATTGACAACCCATATGGCAGTGACCACCTCCCTATACTAATCACTTTAACTTCCTCACCAGAAATAATCCCAACAAAGCCGCGACGCTGGAAGCTGCATTAAGCAGACTGGGAACTTTTTAAACCAAAAGCCACCATAGAAAATATACTTTTAGATAATTTAAGCGTTGACCAGATAAACGAAATGTTCACAAATTGTATCGTAACTGCCGCACAGTTAGCTATTCCGCAGTCTTCAGGAGTGGTGTCACAAAACCGCAAAGTGTGGTGGACAAAAGACTGCAATGAAGCAAAAAAACAACAAAATAGAGCTTGGGGTAAGTTTCGAAGGTATCCGACACATCAGAACCTCTTAAACTTCAAAAAGGCGAGAGCTAAAGCTCGGTACATTCGCCGCAGTGCTGAGAAAGCCTCATGCGAGAGATATGTTTCATCCATCAAAAGTTCAACTATATCAAAAAAGATGTGGGAACAGGTGCGTAAATTAGACGGCAAATTCTCTCCCTTTACAGTACCCTTTCTAGCAGCCCCTGGAACACAAACAAGTATAGATGAACAGGCTGACATACTAGGACAACATTTCTCTGACGTTTCAAGCTCTTCCCACTACACACAGTCATTCTTAAAACACAAAAACACATCTGAAAAGCAGAAACTTCCAATGACAGGCAGTACAAACGAAACATATAATACAATATTTACAATTCAGGAGATCCAAAGCGTACTGTCCTCCGGTAAACAGACAGCACCTGGCCCGGATGATGTACATTATCAAATGCTTGCCCACCTGTCCGAAGCTGCTGTAGCAGCACTTCTGCAATTTTTCAACAAGATATGGGTGTCCGGAAAGATGCCGGAGGCTTGGAAAAAAGCAGTTATCGTACCGTTCTCAAAACCTGGAAAGCCGCCCACCTCTCCTAACAGTTATAGGCCCATAGCTCTCACAAGTTGTATAGCAAAATCATTTGAAAGTGTGCTCAACGTTAGGCTCATGTTCATTCTTGAATCACGCGAACTCCTTGACATCCACCAGTGCGGATTTAAAAAAGAATGTTCGACAACTGACCATCTCGTCCGCTTAGAAAACAGAGTCCGAGAGGCATTCATACATCAACAACACTGTCTGGCAGTCTTCTTTGACATGGAGAAGGCATATGATACCACATGGAGATATGGCATTCTACGCGACTTGGCAGATCTTGGCATCCGGGGTAGGATTTTGAACTGCCTGAAGGATTTCCTGTCAGACCGGTATTTCCAGGTGCGCCTGGGTGCAACCCTTTCGCAGAGATTTGACCAGGAGAATGGGGTACCGCAGGGCTGTATCCTAAGTACCACTCTTTTTGTAGTGAAAATGAATTCTATAGCGAAATAATTCCCAACTCCATTATGTATTCCGTGTATGTCGACGACCTTCAGATTGCTTTCACGTCCTCCAGCCTGTCAACGTGTGAGAGGCAGGCACAACTCACATTAAACAAGCTAGCAATCTGGGCAGACAAAAATGGGTTCAAGTTTTCTCCACAGAAAACAGTGGCTGTTGTTTTCTCGCTTAAAAGAGGCTTGCAGATCGATCCGAGCTTAAACCTAAATGGAGCCACACTACCGGTAAGACAAGAACATAAATTTTTAGGAATAACATTTGATAAAAAACTTACATTTTTGCCGCACATAAACAACTTGAAAGTAAAGGCCTCCCGTGCAATGAATATTCTTAAAGTACTCTCAAGGAAACGCTGGGGATCTGACAGAGCATGCCTCCTTCACATCTACCGTTCTCTAGTGCGCTCATGTCTAGATTATGGGTGTATAGTGTACGGCTCGGCAAGGCCTTCATATCTCAAAAAATTAGATCCAGTTCATAATCTAGGTATCCGCCTTTCTTGTGGAGCATGCAGAACGTCTCCGGTAATGAGCCTTCTTGTTGAAGCAAATGAGCCATCACTGGAAGATAGAAGAAAAGCCCTTACATGTGCATACATTCTTAGAATTAGGTCTCCAACAAAACACGTGTGTTATAAAATTGTCACAACATGCCCGTCTCAAATAATATTTACAAATAAGCCCCAAGCAACCAGGCCTTTGCTAATGCGGTTTGAGGAGATCTGCCGAGAACTTGACTTATCAGAAACACTACCAAATGTTGCAGAAAGTTGTGACGCATTCGCCCCTTGGTACAGTTTTCCGTCGGTCTGTGATATGTCTTACACAGTTCAACAAAAGACAAACTCCGCCAGAACACATCATACAAGAGTTCCTCACACTAAAGGAAAAATATGATAGCTACACCGAGTTCTACACTGACGGATCGAAAACTACAGGTTATGTTGGAAGTGCAGTAGTGGAAGGGAACTGGGAAAAAATAGTAAGGCTTCCTCAGTGTGCATCAGTTTTTACAGCCGAGTGTTATGCTGTGTTTCTTGCTACGGAGAAAATAATAAGCAAGAACATCGAAAACAGTATTATCTACACAGACTCCCTCAGTGTACTAAAAGCACTATAGTCCAGAAATGCAGTCATGCCATCACTAGGTACCGTCGTACATAACATAACAAGGATCATAACACAAGGGCATAACATAAAATTATGTTGGGTTCCTAGCCATGTTGGAATTGATGGTAACGAGAAAGCGGACGCATGCGCTGCTCAAGCCCACAACAAGGAAATAAAGAAAATAATCATGCCACATAATGATTGCATGAAGCTAGTTCAGAGCAGACTAAGGAACAAATGGCAGAGCGCATGGAATAGTCAGATAAATAACAAGCTACACTTAATAAAACCAATATTAGAAGAATGGAAATCATGCACTCATCAGGAACGCTTTTTTGAAGTTATTTTATGTCGTTTACGTATTGGACACACACACCTTACCCACAACTTTCTACTAACAAAACAAGACAAACCTACCTGTGAAAAATGCGGAGATGAACTCAATCTCATGCATAGAACTTGAAACACTCAGAAACAAGTTTTTTACCCCGTTTTACAACCAACACATCCCTTTTCATCCGTCGTTTATTTTAGGTGAAGAAGCTCTTATTGATAACTCAAGCGTTTTTAACTTTTTAAAAGAAGCCAATGTACTAGAAAAACTCTAAATTTTTACCCCGTGCTTTACAATTTATTGACACACCTCATCCACCTTCTCCGTCGTGAGAGGACGGCTGAGGTGCCTATTCCATCGGTTGGGGACCTCGAGATCCTTGCACAGCCAAGGATGGCTGCCGAGGTTGCCGACCCTCTTTAAAGCTTTTACCATAAGTCACTTTTAAATTTTTGTCTTATATTTTTACTAGGTTGCATGAATTAACTTTTTAGGCCCTTTACACCGCCGTTCATTTAGACTTTTGAATAACATGTAAATAAAGCAGTTTTCATACCCTGAGCTTGGCGCATGATAGCCTCAGTCGCTTATGCGCCATAAAACTTAACTCAAGTCAACTCTTTTTTCGTAGCGCCGTAGGCTGTTTACTTTGTTTCTTTGTGCTTTGAACTCTTTAAGCGTGTTATCGTTTTCATTCATCAAAAACACTTGGTACAATTTACTTTTTCTGCGAATTTCTTTTATGCAGTTCCTTGTGATCCACGGTTTTTTTGCTCTGCGTGACGGCTTGAATGATTTATGGTGACCGTGGGATGATGGACCGTGGGTTACGTTGGGATGGGCTTCTCCAGCCCATCCCACCGCCTACAACCCCTTTCCAACAAGTGGTCATGGACTTGCTGGGCCCATTCCCATTGTCTTCCTCTGGGAACAAATGGATTTTTGTGGTGACAAACTACTTAACGCGGTACGATGAAGACGAAGTGTGTGTGTGTGTGGTTCGACCGGCGAGTCAGCCATCTTGTGAGTTCTCTGCTGTGCGCTGAACTTTGCTGAAACTGTGAGTTGTGCCAGTCCTGTCTTCGTTACAATATTATTGCTTCTTAATGTTTCGATCTCTGTCCTGATTTGAAATTTTGTTTTCGGCGCTTTTTATGTACAATATTAAGCAGTTTTACCTTTTCTACTCAACAATCAGATTTACGATTTTTTCGAAAATTTCTATTCTCCTTCTTTTTTGCTGTTCAACGTGCATTGTTGATTTTCCTTTTATTTACTTTTGCCTAAGCACGCACCTCTTATGAGTTTGTACTTTATCCCTGATGTGCTACCGTCCAATTGAAGGTCCTTGAGGGTATCCTGAATACAAGAAAGAAAATGGAATGGTATCTTGTAAGGCTGTAACGCTTGTTCAGTAACCGTTTTTACCGTGGCGTACAGTATAAAACAATTCAAATGCAGGACACTACGTCACCCGATCTTGCACGTGAAGAATTAAAGCAGAGGCGTAAAAACAGCAAGCGCGATGAGAGTAGGCTTACTGGGGTATTATGACGTTTCGAGTTGGAATGCTGGAATTGTGCATGCATGCATAGGTCTCGGGGCTAGGTCGTCGCTTTTTCGCCGTTATATTTGCTCCAGGTGGATGCAAGGTGCAAAAGTGGCCGTGGTGATAAACTATACCGAATCTCGGTAGTTATCACAAAAAGGAAAGAAGCTGGATTGAGCTGCACGGAAGGAGACAACTTTTCACCCCTCCTCCGCCGCCACCGCAGACGCTCTGTACACGTTCTTATCACATCATCGCGCAGAGCTAACCTACAGAACAGCCGCTCCATCCAAACCAGGCGCGCCCTATGCTACGTCTTGTCGGAAGACAAAGCTCCGGCGCCCCAGTGGAAGTTCTCTTTGAAGTGAAACGAACCCCAGGATGGGCCCGTTTTCCGGCCCATCCGACTTCTTTCAAACTGTGGCCAAAATAATTTTTTTAACGGTAGGAATTTATACGCCAGATGTTGAAAGCATAGGACAGATAGTGATCGGCTGCAAATTGGTATGGTTAAAAGCAAATTCGAAGCATATTCATACCCCTGGCGTCCCTGCAACACCTGGAATATCGTAAGCGAGAACCTCTGTCCCCGAACCCCCACTGGCTTTTGCCCCGCCACACACACACTCACGCACGCACGCATGAACGCACACGCAGACACGCACGCACGCAGAAATCGACGCACGCGCGCACGCAGACAGATACTCTCGTGCACGCGCACACGCACACAGCGCACGAACTAAAGCCTCAATTATTGAGAAACCTGAAGTCGTTACTTCACATGTAATCACCAGGCTTGCTAAATAAGAAGTTCGTTCAGACATGCTTACGGAGTTGAGTCGAACCCGCCACAGCTTTTGTACAGGCGTTGTGCTTTTGTATATAGTCCACAAAACGAATGCCCTCCTTGCTCACAAAACTCTAACATTTCTTTACAGTTTTAAATCTGTTGTTTTCGGGTACTGCCTTTCGCAAGCCACATAACGACATTTATCGAGAGACTAAATTTTAGTTCCGACGTTCTTTGGCAGTCGCTCTCGATACTCTGATAGCTCACATGCAAGCTAAAATGCTAGCTGATTCATCTGTGCTCTCTATGTTGAGTTCTTTGTTTCTTAATATTTCGACAGTTCTTCAGAATTTAGAGCCACTTTTAGACATGCTCATCACTCAGACCTGCGCAGATTTTTCCTGTCTGCTACTAATGCTGACTAGTTGGAATTTCTTCTACGTCTGGGGAAAGTACCAAAACTTTCTTGCAGAGGTCGCGTTTAGTTGTCACAGTATAAAAGCCTTGCAGGCATCACTTTAGTTTTGTGATGAGCAGATAGGTATCATTAAGTGCTTATGTTAGTAGTGAATTCTCTCCTGAAAAGAATTTCTCAACCTAAAGCCGAAGCGTTTTTTCATTAGGATTGAAGTGTAACAGGAAAATAGCTTCAAGTTCAAGGATCAGTGCGTCAAAGAATACGGTATCATAGACAACGTTCTGCACAGCACATGGGCAAATGATCGACTCAAGGTTTATGGCATAGAGCGTTACAAAAGATGTCAGTGTCAAACTCCATCACATACTGTGGTTTATTCTAGCACAATGTCAGGGGTAATGTTGCCTTCATTGGGTATGGTATCAGAGCTGCCTTAACACGCATCAAGACACCCCGTACATCAGCATACGACGGTCGATACACTATTTGAAGTATTTTCAAAGCTTGCATGAATGCGTTCCTTATTATTTGAGATGTCGTCGATGTGGTGCGTTTCCTAAAAATGTCCGCGTCCTGTCTTTTACTATAGCAGTAATCTTTGCGAGAATCATTCTTCAACGCAACCAGCAATCTGGCATGCTTCAAAAATTGCGAGAATTATATGCGGACAGAGTAACCTCGGCAAAAAGTAAAAACTAATTTTCCCACACGCCACTCATTCTATAAACTTTATTTGCAGGAACGGTGTGCCTTCCTGACAAACCACGACAGAAGTTGTGTTCTGGCTCATTGGCGAACAACGACTATCGTTGAAGGGCTGTGAACACTACCAGCAAAGACCCATCGCTTCTGTATTAACTCATGGAACAGAATTCGTTCGGGCGGCAGCCACCAGCATTGAAAGCAGATCTGTTCAGCTACCCCTACTGCGCCTACGTTTCAGCGAACTTTGCCGATGTTACGAGACTCATGCACACTGAGACAGGAGGAGAGTCATTTAAATGCTCTCCGGACCCAGCGATCTTTGCGAAGTGCGATGGTAGGAGAGAGATGCGGTGCCACACAGAAGGACGACCGTAGGAGTGTCCAATGTGCCCTTTTACAACTGAAGACTCTGCAACGTTAACTCGGCACAAGCGTACGCACACTTGCGAAAGACCCTTTAATCGCGACACACGTCCTCCTACAACTGCAGACTCTAGAAATGTCACACCACAGGATAGGACGCACACTAGCGAAGTCTGCTTCAATCACGACACGGGTCCTTTTTCGCCTGCAGAGTCTATGAATGTAACTCCACATGATAGTATGGACACTGGCGAAAGCCCCTTAAATCACGACACGTGTCCTTTTACATCTGCGGAGTCTCGAATTGTCATTCCACCCGATAGTATGCACTCTGGCGAGAAACCTTTAAAGTGCGACATGTACCCTTTTACAACTGCATCCTCTCGTCACAAGCGCACGCACACTGGGGAAAAACCGTTCAAGTGCGACCTGTGCTGTTTTAAAGCTGCGGGCTCATTCACTCTAGCTCTGCACAAACGAAGGCACACTGGCGAGAAACCCTTCATTTGCGACATGTGCCCTTTTGCAGCTGCAAGCTCCAGCGACCTCACTAAACATAAGCGTACGCACACTGGCTAAAAACTGTTCAAATGCAGTATGCGCCGGTGCTGCCGCGGTGGCTCAGTGGCTATGGTGCTCGGCTGCTGTCCCGAAAGACGCGGGTTCGATCCCGGCCTCGGCGGTTGAATTTCTTTGGAGGAGAGATTCGAGGCCCGTGTACTGTGCGATGTCAGTGCACGTTAAAGAACCCCAGGTGGTCGAAATTTCCGGAGCCCTCCACTACGGCCTCTCTCATAGCCTTAGTCGCTTTGGGACGTTAAACCCCATAAACCAACCAACCAACCGCAGTATGCGCCGGTTCACAAGTGCACAGTCTTCAAAATTAAATGGGCACAAGCGAATTAACACTGGTGATAGACCTTTGAAGTGTGATATATGTGCTTACGTAGCGTCCGAGCGAGGGGCTGTAAAACGTCACATGCTGACGCACGCTAGCGCTGAGGGCTTCCGCTGCACGCTATGCTCAGCCACATGTTCAGATAAGGAGAGCCTCAGAGAGCACCTTTCCGGTCACGCGCAGTGAAATCTTACTATAGACGTGCCGACGTCAGGAATATGGTCCTGCCACTGGTGCACAATCCCATGCACCTTACCACATAATTAAACGTCAACGATTAGCCGTCACACTTGGCGCATTGTTCTTGAAATGTGACGGACATCCAATATTGACTTGGCTACTAATGCAGGAAGATAAATGCAAGATTTCGCAGGTTTTATTCTTTATTCAGCGTTGCGCACTGCTGCATTCTCTTGCTAATACGTGACATTTTAGAGTTGGACTCAGCATCACTGCTTCGATATTTTCGTGAAAGCAAAGTTTGTATACTCAAGGAGGTATGTCTCAAAAATTGAAAGGGCACTCAAGTCTACTTATGTGCTATGAATGCAAAAGCATCGTTTTTGTATCTTAATTTTTTAATTGTATTCATGTTGTTATTATTTTCTCTTCCTTTATAATGAGACACCTGCTCATTAGCATACAGTCGTAAAGCAACTAATATGCTACGTTTACTTTTGTTCGCCAAGAAGCAGCGTGGTTTTATGGCCTGTGGTTATATGCTCGCCTTAGAATCTGAAAGGCCTGGGTTCGATCACCAGCACTTTGGGAAGAAATTTTGTTTGTGTTTGATATTAAGGTGACGTAATCAGGGATTTTTGGTAGCACTGCTGCTTGTCAGCGCCGACACCGCATTTGGTTCCCGATGAGCCTTAAAAAGCTTTCGCATTGATAAACTGCAGACTACAGCTGAAATGGGAGGTCAGCGTACGCCCCTCTTCTAATAGTGTGTCCCTTGGTGTAAAACATCCATGACAACTGCAGCCGAAATCAGGGTCGATACGCAGAGCTCGTTTACAAATACTTGTTACAGTGAGAATGAGAAACTCCGGCTGTGGACATTCCGCATGTTGCAATATGATAGGATAGGATAGGAAAGCCTTTTATTGCTCTAGAAAGGTCTTGTGCTAGTAGCACACGAGAAAGAAGAGGTCCATCTTCCTTCTTACAGCCCCTATTACAGGTCTCCGCTGAGCTTCGCTGCACGTTGGGCGTGTTGGATCGGACCTTGTTGAAAACCCAGATCGCCGCTGGAGAGCCGGCTCTCCCACTGTTCTGCACTCGGTTCTTTACGAAAGCTGTCGTTCTTACTGCATTCCTACGTGATGTGGTACAACGATGGTTTGCTACCACACCACGTTCAAGTCTCCCGATATTGCGTCGGGTAAATCTTGCTAAAGATATGCAGGTTTGGGAATGCTCCTGTTTGCAGTCTTCGCCAGTACACTGCCGCTTGTTGATTTAGATCACGATTAGGCGGCGGAGCGGATCCGCACCCCCTTACAGTAGTTGAGAATGTCCTAGTACGTAGGGCCGACTCGGTCGGGTAGTTCGTCCGATTGGGAGGAAGCTCGGCTCCTATACCCTCGAGCTATCTCGTCGGCGCGTTCGTTCCCCGCTATGTCGGTGTGTCCTGGCACGCAGTAAATGCTACGTGTGACTTTTTGTGGGGTTGCGCTCTGCAGGAGACGGAGCGTGGTGCGACCTATGCGGCCGTTCATGTAATTACGGCACGCTTCTCTCGAGTCTGTGAGGATGATAAGGGACGTGTTGCATCGATAACCGGCTAACGCCGCTAGAGCAACGGCCCGCTCCTCCCCTTCGGTTACCGTGCAATCTCTGACTGAGGTGCTAGCTAATTCCTTTAGGTTGGAATCAATAGCTACCGCCACTGCGCTGTTATGTGAGCTTCCTCTAAACGGAGCCGCGTCCGTGTATACCGTTGTGGATTTTGCAGCTAGATTTTGTTGTACATACTTCGCCCGGCCTGCCCTACAGGCCGCATGCAAGCTGGGGTTCATGTTCAGGGGAAGGGAGCGAACCTTTAGCGTCTGGCGAATCGCGTCCGGTATGCTCGCAGTACGATTCCCGATTCCCGCAGTTCCGCCAATACCCAGTCGCCTAAGAAGCGAGCGCCCCGTAGGAGTCTGCTGGAGCCTGGCTAACTGCGTGACCAGTTGGGCTTCTTTCATCTCTTCGCAGGTATTGTGAATTCCAAGAGCCAGTAGTTTTGCGTTGGAGGTGTTCATTGGTGGATGCAGGGCTGTCTTGTAAGCTTTGCGGAGTATGGTATCTGCACTATCCACTTCTCCTTTGTTGAGGTTGAAGTACAGGAGGGCGTAACCCACGCGACTGACCACCAGGCTCAGAACCAGGCGCAGGGTGTCCCCCTCTCGCATGCCGCTCCGCTTCTGCGACACGCGCGTGATCATTCTGGCGACCTGAGTGGTCGATTGCTTGAGAAGGCCGAGCGTATAGCCGCATCGCTAGTTGCTCTGCAGCCACATGCCCAAGACTGGTATCTTGTCTCGTTCGGCAATTAGCTGTCCTTCGAGGCAGACATTACGGGGCCTTCCCTTGTGTACCCATGTTGCAAAAAAAATTACCACGGCAGTTCGCCAGGAGGCTCTTCTGCTGACTGCATCCTGTGGTGTCTGGCGTTGTATCTAAGCTGCTCTTTTGCACTTCGACATTAAACAAAAAAAAATCACTCCACGTTCACATTCCTAGTCCATTGACAAGAAAGCATAGCTAGTCCCATTACAAGAAAAGCTGGCCGTGTGTGCGATGTGTGAAAACAGACTATAGGGGACAAAAGCGGTATTCTCCACGCGGCGGGAGCCGGAGCGACGGAAAACTGCGTTGCGATGCCATCTACAGGCGGCATCTGGGATCGAGACGGCCAATTCGTGACCTTTATTATCAGCATTTTTTATTATCAGCATCTATTATCAGTGTTTACTGCATTGGTTCGCCAAAATGCCGCAGTTTACCGTTGCTGTGACTCCCGCCGCGTGGGGTATACCACTTTTGTCCCCGATAGTACATTGTAAGTATCGGGGTGGGGGGAAGAACTTCCGTTTATATATTTCCCCTACGAGAGACAAGTATCGGTACCTGACTTCTGCCACTCCGGTTTGCGATCCTTGAAATCTAGTCGGCAAATGCATCACTTGATAATGTCGTTCGCGATCATCAATTACCATACAAAAAATAGAATTGCTTTCGACGTTTGCATGAAAATACGACGCTTTTTTATTTACTTTGTGGCCTCGATTGTTGCTCAGAAGCTTGGAAGATTGGTCATGTGCTCTCTTTTCTTGTTGTTGTTGTCTGTGATGAACCAAACATTTTTACACAGCGTACCCACTCCTGCCTTGACCACCAAAGGGCAACCGTCAGTGTTTTAATAAAGAAAAAAAGAAAAAAACAGCACCACACAGTCCTGTTCTTCGTGAATTCCGCGTGGTGGAGCCACATAAAAACTTAGGAGACCGTGGGCGTGCTGTTCAGACAAGCAGTATGGGGCGTAGCAGGGAATCAGCAAACTTTTTCACAGCTGTGACAGTGTCTAGCTGCTACACTAGCTGCTTAGTCGAGCAGTTTTAGCCCGCTGTGTGCTGTCCATATTCCACTGAATATCGAAAAAGGATTAGAACGCCGATGACATAACTGTTGGGAGACCTACTGTGAGTACCACTGTTTTGTTACGCATTGCACGCCTGATTTTTTGTGTGTGCACGAGTCAGCGCTAAGGTAACATGAACTGAATGGTTTTGTTGAACTTAGTGTGGCTTCTGTCTATTTGTTTGATTGCCTGTTCTTTTTCGCTCGGTTTTATGTAGGAATGCCAGTTTTCCGCACAGTTTACATCTGCAAAACGAGGTGTAGCCCAGCACTCATCCCGCAGTTTTGTTTCTTTTTGTTTGGCCTTGGTTTCGCGCCGCATAAGTAACCGGGAGAGCATGGCCATATTCAGAAGACAACATACTGGTTGGAGCATTAAAATAGTGTTTCGCCCTCGCAACTTTTCTAGACACTTCACTGGCAGCCAACTCAAGCTGTTCTAATTCGCTGTATAACGCTGACTTTACCTTGAACGACCAAGCAGGACTGGGACACCGACGACACAACTCTAAGGAGAGCCTACGTGAATACATTTGTTTCCTTGCACATCGCTCTGTTGGTGTTTCTTGTGCGGGTGTCGCGGGAAGCCGCATGCATTTTTACGCGCCCCATACTAGCAGCACGCGTTGGCTAAATTTTTTTTTATTCGATCGGCTTGCCATTAGGCGTTTGTCTAAATCAAGGCAGCCGTCATCAAATATCTCATTTTCTGCACAGAATATTTTGGAGAAGTCCAGTGCCGGAGTAGAAGTGGAAAGTTCCTGAAACGTACATTCTGTCACCTAAAGAACTGGCTCATCCGCTGCCACTCGGCGAGCCATTTCGAGTGATGCAATGTCGGCGTATATTTTGAGCTGCCGCTTGTCGCATTCTAGAGCGCGAAGTAAACAGAAGAAATAATCTGTGCCATTATTAGTGCATGGATCGTATTGCCGAGAAGTTTTGTAATATTTGTTGGTTAATAACCTCGATACTCGCCTTATAACTTTGCTTCGCGAAGTGCGACCATATTTATCACGAATTATCGCATTTTAGCGCTGCTGGTTCTACGTTGTGCGAGACTGTAGCTATTTGCTTTTCGCACCTTACCTAGACAGTTCTCTCTCAGCTTTAAATATAGCGAGGCTATGAGAAGCGATCACTGTGTTCTTCGACGACCACCAAACGCGTTTGTTGCTATCGCCAAGCTGTTAAATAGTGTCACGATCACAATATTGGGGTGCTTGGGAAAGGGCGGCAAAATATGGCAAAACTGCGTTCTGCGCCAACTAATGCGCAAGCCCATTCTTTCACCCCATGCAGACGTCTCTGAACCGCCACTCCTACCTTATGCGCGCCGTAGATATCGATTGAGAAAACTTTACCCCCGTAGAAAAACAGTCGAGCCTGCTCATAACCACCGCATCATAACGAATGCTCGCTTTGTACGAGGAAAGGCGAAGAAGCGACAGTTTTACCGAATCGAGCCATGAAAAACAAATGCCTTGATAGGCGACACCTGCGCTGGTGGTAGGGGCCGGAAACTTTCGCGTTAACGAGCAAGAACAGCTGCGGCTCTCCATTCTCATCGGCAAATCCAGCCAACTAATATATTGGGACGTGCGCTTTCGTACGCTTCGAGCTGAATTTAGACTCCCGCATTATTGCCTGAGTTTATGTTGTCATTCGTGGAGCGTGCAACCAGACACAAGTTTCATAAAGGCGACGCCCGATTATCTTGTCCAGTGGCTTGCGAAATCAACGATGACGTGGCGAAAAATAGAGGAGTTTCTGCTCTTTCTTGACAAATTTTCTACGCACCACGTGCTGCCTTCTTTGAATATGGTGCCAGTGCTGTTATCGCCAAAGAATAAAAAGTGCAGGATTCAGCCACCGAAAATAGGCGTCATTTACACGTTGAATATGTCCCAGTATCGGTGCTCTATACAGCGCATGCTCAAACCAAATGACGCGGATTGTGGTGACATTCAAATAGAATATCTTTTTTCGCCGCTGTGGAAACGAGTAAGGCCGTGTGGATGCGGCTTATGGTGGAGTGCATGGGAAATTGCTTCCCTGAAGCGCAGTTCATAGGCCAAGTAATGGCCGAAGGCGCTGGTGAGCATGCGCATGATTAGGCACGTGTCGATTTATTACAACGCGTTGTTGATGCATAGATGGCCGGACATGACATCGCCTGGGATGACTTCGGGAGATGCAGATCATGACGCCGACACTACAAGGCGATACAGTGGTGAAGCCATTGTTTGCGAAATACCGGCGCTCCCCGACTGGTAAAAATCTGCTGACGAGGTTGCCGAGGTGCCACCGTTTGCCATGAACGCTCTAACCGCGATTAGTTAAATCGTGTTCTTAAAGGAGCTTATTTCTTTGCCTTGGACAGAAACATACGTATGCCCGCGCTGTAGAGCTTGGAAAGCGTCGTGATATGGTGTACTTCGTCGAAGCGGACGCCCATTATAACGTTTCTGAAATAAACGTTTGTGTCGTCGCACATTGCATTTCCGGTTGAAAATGAAATGTCCGCTTAATGTGAACCTCGGATAGAACTAACGCAATCCGCGCTACCTCAGGTTCTTAAAAGTGCGCTCGACTGTAGCGTTCCGCGGTAGGTTAGTGATTATGATGTTCGGCTGCCCACCCGAAATACCGCGAGTTTGACGCCGGACAAGACGGTCGCATTTAAACGGAGGCGAAAGCAGATGTCAGTGCGCGTTGAAAGAAACACCAGGTGGTCGAAATAATCCGGAGCCCTCCACTACGGCGTCGCTCATAGCCTGAGCCGCTTTGGAATATTAGACCCCATCAGACCATACCAATTTTGATTTACGACCATTGCCCCTAAAATGTCAAGAAATGGTGATCAGTTAATTTTCGGTAGTTGTGTACTTAT
This sequence comes from Amblyomma mixtum, assembly GCF_055824585.1. Taxonomy (NCBI): domain Eukaryota; kingdom Metazoa; phylum Arthropoda; class Arachnida; order Ixodida; family Ixodidae; genus Amblyomma; species Amblyomma mixtum. The sequence goes on from NC_143021.1 coordinate 87,353,969, forward strand.
TCATCCATAATGAGTTATTAATGTCTGTTTTACCCTCCAGTCTACCAGCACCGATGAACTTCTCACAATTTTTTACACAAAATCTGCAATCCTTGAAAAATTGTCTTCCATTTAATTACGCAGGCTATGGTGCACCGAGATCCATAATGGCGTTTATTCTTTCTACAGCATGTATACATACAGCATCATTGGCGTCCCATTGGAGCGAATTTAACTATTCTTCTCCTGTCTTTCGATTCGTATGTCACCATCCCAGAGTCTACGGCACCAAAGAGGTAATTCACTCGTTAACCGTTCTCTAACTCCGGTCTGATAACCTTTTTCTGAAGTGAACCATGTCGCCCCCGCAGACATGCTAGGTGTTTCAGGGAAGGCGGCCATTTATTTTAAAAGTAGGGTTGTTATGTAACGGGAAGCTCTTTGCGGCATAGTAATATCAAGGTCCTTAGATGAACAAAAATAGGCAGATCATAATAACTAGAAAAGTCATTAACTAAATTCTTATAGTTAACTGGCTAAATATGACCGATGGCCACCTTATAGCAATCACAGATTTTTAGCAGTCCGTTAGTGGCGGCCATCTCAGTGTTTGAATTCGGAAACGTGATTACTGTCGCTGCTGTGGCTCAACAAATTTAGACTATTTATCGTGCCATCTAAAAACCACGCGCGATTGGGAAAGCGAAAAGGGACATCAATCAAATGACGCATGTACCACGTGACAGTTTAAGTTCCGCCCATGCTGCAGTGTTCCCCGCTACTATCCACTCGACTGCTCCAGCGCAGGCGGGGCAGAGAATGTCATGTTATACGTGCGTCAAGTAGTGTCGCGATTTTATTCGCATCACTCTGCACCCTCCCGCATGCGCGCGGTTTTCGAATGTCGTGAGATATATAGCCCAATTCAGCAGAGCCACAGGAGCGATGGCAATCACGTTTTCAAAATTATAAAAAAATTAATGTCGCTGCGAATAGCGGCCGGTTAAAAAATTTTAATTTCAATCAAGTGTCTATCGGTAATAGTTTAAAAGGTGACTGTTAGGATTTACTTTACCTAAACATTACTAGTCTATGTGATTCACATGTTTTTTTTTCGTCCGCCAAAACAGCTATTACTAAGCCGAAAATAGCTTCTCTTTTAAGTGTAGAAACCGTATTATAAATGTTCAGTGCCGGCCACCCGGAAACGACTGCTAAACAGCGGTCTATAACATTTGCCGTGCAACATTTCATCCTTATACGAATATTTGCTGACGATTGTATTGTATACCGATCCATAAAGAGTACTAATGGCCACATTTAACTTCAAAGTGACCTGGATTTAATTCATGATTGGTGCAGAACATGGCTAATGACCCTAAATGTTTCCAAGTGTAAAATAATATCTTTTTCTCGAAAATCAGCAAACTCTTACTTCCCTTACCACATTAATAACAACATATTGGTTAGGGCTACTCAATATGAATAACTAGGTGTTCACTTCTCATCAAACCGCCGCCGCGGTAGCTCAGTGGCTATGGTGCTCGGCTGCTCACCAAAAAGACGCGGGTTCGATCCCGGCCGCGGCGGCTAGAATTTCTTTGGAGGAGAAACTATAGAGGCCCGTGTACTGTGCGATGTCAGTGCACGTTAAAGAACCCCAGGTGGTCGAAATTTCCGGAGCCCGTCACTACGGCGTCTCTCATAGCCTTAGTCGCTTTGGGACGTTAAACCCCACAAAACTTAAACCAAAGCAAACTTCTCATCAAACCTTCCGTGGACTGCTCACATAACCACCATTGCTGCCAATGCTTCACGATCATTAGTTTTCCTGCGCCGCAACTTACAAAGCACTACTGCTAATTTACGTAAACAAGCCTATTTCACTTTTGTTAGATCTCAGCTTGAGTATGCGTCATCCATTTGGTCTCCTCACCAGAAGTACTTAGTTAACATGTTAGAAGCAATCCAAAATAGGGCTAGTCGATTTATTTCACGAAATTATAGTTTTCAATCAACCGTTCCCCAAATGAAGCTGGAACTCTCACTCCTTCCATTAAGAACTCGTCAAGATATAGCCTTTTGTCCCTTTTTCACAAATTAATCGATGCCACTCGGTCACCTTTATCGCACCTGCAACGACCCTCTTATTCATCAACCAGATCGCACAATAACCTCACCTGCGCACGCGTTTATGGCAGTACTCACGCCTTTAACTTTTCTCCGCTCCCACGTTCTATATGGCTACGGAATGATCTTCCAAGCTGCATTGCATCGCAGCGCAACCACGGCACGTTTCATAATCATCTGGTCAAACATTATTTTTTTTATTTATTTAGGAATACTGCAGACTCCTTCTGGAGTCCAAGCAGGAGTGGGAAACACATGAATAATACCAAAAATACAAAATTAAGTCAAAGAAAAAAGTCATACATTCAAACTTTTCAGAGCAGCAATGAATTCCACTTCGTGAGGAGAATCGACAACATTCTGAGGCAGCTTATTCCAGTCGGACACAGTCGTAGGAAAATAGGAATATTAAGGCGAAAGCCTTTAATGTCTCATCGTTGTAAGCAGCAGTTGTCGACAGAAATGTCACGCTTTTCAATTGGTCGAAACTGCCGAGACGTCACAGTGCGCGAATTTCAAACGGGACCAATTGTACTTCGTCTAGTAGCCATGCAACCAACTGAAGGGATCTTATAGTGATGCTCCAAGTCAGTGGGACTGAGCTTAGTTAATTGCTTAATTACCCAATTAGCCTAATTAACTTTCTAGTCAGGCCATATAAATAAATAAAACCGAGTAGGAAATTGGTCGAGCTCGGGAATCGCACCCCGGTCTTCGGCGTGCGAGACGAGCATGCTATACACTCGGCCATGCCAGCTCGATAGTTTGGAATTAACAAAGGCACGTCTAATGAATGCGGTGTCTCCACTCACTCCCATCCTCCTCCCTTCCCTTCCGGCGAGGTTTAGGTGTCCACCAAGATATGAGAGACAGATACATTTCCTTTCCTCAAAAAACTGAGGAGCGAGGCGTAGAACCGAATGGGCAATGACGTTCTCTAGACTCCCTGGCAGCGTTGCAAGATGTTGTCGCGTTCCACTCTTAGAGGCGAAGCTTAACATCTTAACCACACATCAGTGACCACACTTTAAGTAAAAAAATTGCCCCCCTGAATTCTGACAGGTGTTCACCGAGATATGTGAGACAGTTACTGCGTAATTTTCTTTCCTCAAATACAATTTTCATTTTCTTCATTACGGGCCCTCTTTGTCTTTCTTCTTCCACTCCCACTTCCTCCCTTCCTCTACGGTGCGGTTCAGGTGTCCACCGAGATGACAGAGAATTACTGCGCCATTTCCTTTCCTCAAAAAGCGTTGCGTTCAAAGGGCAAGGCATCGCGCCCAACGGGTGGTGGCGTTCCGTGGACTCCCTGGCAGCGCTACAACACGCTGTTGCGTTCCACTGCTAAAGGCGAAGCTTAAGCGTCATTAATTAGGAGTTAATCAGTGTTCAGGCATTAACCAGTAATTAACCATTAATTAGTAATTTGTCATATAACTTAGTAATTAGTACTCAATTATATGTGACGCCACCAGTGCCACAGAAGCAGCGAAAGTGTTTCGGAAAACGCTTTCGCCTCTACGCACTTTAGACAGTCAAAGTGCCCCCTGAATTTTTTTAATGAATCGATGCAAGCCTGGTATTCTTTTAAGATTTTCCCGTGGTTAAACCGTGTGTTAGCTCGAGGTGCACGGGTAAGGTAGAGATTCTTGTTTATTTTTGTCTTATTATTGTACAGGAGATACAAGAACTTAAGCCTGTATTCTGTGCGTCTGGATTGGAGGGTCTGAAGATCCAAGAGATTAATTATCTGTGTTACGCTATCTGTTCGTCTGTAGCGGTTCCAAATAAAACGGACGGCCATTCTCTGTACCTTTCCCAACTTATCTATATTTGTTTTGGTGTAGGGGTCCCATATGCTTGACGCATACTCCAAAATCGGTCTAACCAGGGATTTGTATGCAGTGAGCTTCACCTGTGTTGGGGCTGTCGCTAATTTTCTTCGAATCCCCCATAAGGCCTTCCGTGCGGTACAACATATGTTGTCAATATGTTTGTTCCAGGTTAAAGTTGATGTTATTGTGACTCCTAGATATTTTACAGCTGATACTTCGTTAATTACATCCCCGCCAATATTGTATGTGTGAGCTAATGTTTGCTTCTTGTTTGAGGCACGAAGAACAGAGCATTTTTTTATGTTCAGAGCCATTTCCCACTTTTCGCACCAGGTGCAAATATTGCCAAGATTCGCGTTAAGGAGTTCTTGATCGTGTGGTGACCTGACCGTTGTGTACGCAACACAATCGTCCGCAAAAAGTTTAACTACTATTCCAGGGTCTATCTCGGTAACAATATCATTGATATAAATAAGGAACAAAACCGGGCCCAGGACAGACCCCTGGGGTACACCTGATGTCACTGGAAGGCTATCTGAAGAACTATTATTTACGTTAACATACTGTGCACGGTTGTCAAGATAGGCTTTTATAAAGTCAATAAGTATTCTGTTTATTCCAAAGTTATAAAGCTTTTGTATCAGTTTATTGTGTGGCACCTTATCAAAAGCCTTGGCAAAGTCCAGGAACACTGCATCGATTTGGCCTCTGTCATTAATTGCAAGAAAAAAGTCATGGCAGGTAGTAATTAACTGTGTGATGGTGGAGAGCCCGCGCCGAAACCCATGCTGGGCATCTGACAATAAGCGGTTTTCTTCCAAATATTGAAATAGTTCTCTGCAAATTATGTGTTCCAATAGCTTCGAACTAACTGAAGTTAAGGAAATGGGGCGGTCATTGGATACCGTTGTACGATCACTGGATTTGAAAATAGGGACAACACGCGCGTTTTTCCAGTCGGCAGGCAGTGCTGAGCTTGACAACGAAGCAGTAAAGATTGCGTGCAAGTAGTGCGATATCCACTCTGCGTAACGGTGCAGAAATGCTGTAGGAATATTGTCTGGCCCCACTGCTTTTTTCACGTCCAAGTTTAAGAGTAAATTAAAAATACCTTCTCGAGTCACAACTACGTCGCGCATTGTCGACTGGAACTCCTCGGGTGCAAAACCAATGCTCTGGTCTTTAGGCGCGAACACTGAGTGGAAATAGTTGTTAAATTCATTGGCTACATATGTAGAAACTGTAACTTGTATGCCATTAACACATAAAGAAATTTCATTTGACCTGTTGTGATTTATAAATCTCCAAAATTTTGCCGATAAGACCTAGCACGTTATAGCGATAAGACCTAGCACTTTTTCTTCTTTCCCGAGTCATACATTTTTTTTTTGTCACGCCCTGTTTACCAGCCCATTTGCCTTTCTGTATATTTGCTCATGTTCTTTTTTTCACCATTTCTGTTATCTCTCTCTCTAATATATATATATATATATATATATATATATATATATATATATATATATTGATCCAATGTTTTTCTGCATGTATTTTGTGCAGTCGTGATAATTTGCAATCAGCTTTTAGAAGATAACAGTGTTTGTCCCTACGTATTTTTGGTTTTTTCTAGCTACTGTTGTACATATTTGTACTTTGTTGTACATAACCGGGGTGGCTCAGCGGTTATGGTGCTCGGCTGCTGACCCAAAAGACGCGGGTTCGATCCCGGCCGCGGCGGCTAGAATTTCTTTGGAGGAGGAATTCTAGAGGCCCGTGTACTGTGCGATGTCAGTGCACGTTAAAGAACCCCAGGTGGTCGAAATTTCTGGAGCCCTCCACTACGGCGTCTCTCATAGCCTTAGTCGCTTTGGGACGTTAAACCCCATAAACCAAACCAAACATATTTATTGCCCCCCCTCCCCCTTACACAATTCCTCCCTGGAGGCCTGTAAGGTATCTGTAAATAAATAAAGAACTAAGCTTTTTTTAATTTTATATGGTTTAACTATTGATGCATATGATTGCGCCGTGATGTTTCGCTTTCTGCCCTGATTTAAAATTTTATCTCAGCTTTGTGGTGATCAGATTGGTATCGCTATGCGCATTTTGTAATAGTGAATTCTTTCCTGGAAAGAAAATTTCGTGTCAGAAATGCCGTTTGTTTTTGTTTGTTTCTTTTAAAGGAAAGGAAAGGCGCAAAACTACCCTCTTTGAACACTGGATGGATGGATGGGTCTGGAGTCGCCTCCAGAGAATTTGTTGGGAGTGGGATAGGGGGGGGGGGGAGCAGAGTCGACGGGCAAGGCGTGCTTGTTGAGTCAGTTTTGAGAACGTGTGTGCCCGCTCCCTCGAGAAATCCCAGCTGGGGTCGCCATTTGCCCGGCAAATAAGTCCTCGGGCTATGTTATCGGCGGCCTCATTTCCAGGATTTCCAGAGTGAGCCGGCACCCACACGAGCTCAATACGCCTATCGGGATTTAGGGTGCACATTCTCAATATCTACCACGCGGGGGGATGGACGTGTCCGCGGGCGAAGTTAAGAATGGCTGTTTGGAATCGCCAATTATATAAGCCGCATTGGTTTGGGCAATGGCTATTGCTATAACTGATTCCTCTGCTTCTTCCGGGGTACAAGGGCTTTGGCTCGCGCGACTCAGCGGGATTGATGGTATTCAGGGTGGACATTTTTAGGAAGGGGCTTCAGGATAAGCGCGGTGTGTATGGCGCGAGGGAGAGTGATGAAGTCTGTCGTGTGTGTCGGTATTCGAATTCCCAGAGAATCCAGTATATATCGTCCGGTTTCCGTGCCAGCCAGACGAAGATACTGTGTGTAGCGATGTGCATCTATAGACCATTTCATCTAGGGCGCCGCCATTTTGGGGAGGTGGCGCCGTCTATGTTCTGTTCTTGTCCCTAGCGCCATGCTGGTATGCGCGCGCGCATTTGTGCTGCGCCCACGGTGCAGTACGGAGGCGTCGCAAATTGGCGTTTCGGAGCTTATGATTTTTTTTTTGCCTGTGTGTGTATGCTAGATATGCGCCTGGGTGACGGGAAAAGCTTTTCGAGCAAGACTGCCGCCGTTTGGTTTAGTGATGGCCGGAACTACATCGGATTATGGGACAGGAGGCACTTCCACCGTCGTTCCGATGACTGACCTAGGCAAACGAAATTTGTTTACGAGTTGTTTGTTTGCTCTAGTGCGTAGCAAAGGTCGCATCGCTATCTACGACGGCGGTCGAAGAAGCGACACAGGCAGCCGCCAAGCTTCTTTTATGCTATCTGATTGAGTTCGATAGAGTACGATTACCTCCAGCATAACAAAGTCACTTCATGAATGTTTACGTTAGCCGTACTTCACTTTGCTTAAATGTGCGTGGTACGCAGACGCGAACTGTATTGTTGGGCCACTCACGGTGATGAATTTCTTTCGTGAAAGCTGGCCCGTATACACTTCACAATTTCAGGCAGGTACTACAGTGCACTTCTCAGCGAGATACGCATCGTGCCAGATTCAGGCGTCTGATGCCTGGCCTCCTCTCTGCCTTTCAGCTGGTTATCACTTCGAGATAAATGCTCGCCTACGAGCAGGTCTAGGTGGTAGGTGCGAGAATGTTTACTAAGCCAGCGCGGGCAGGCACCGAATGAAAGCACTGTCTACGCTAGTTGACATCGCGTATGTCATCATTGCTTGCTTTGGGGCTTGGCCACCGAGCGAGCGCGAGCAATGGTCGTTCTCGCTGCCTCGCCGCTTTTTTTTCGCGTACGTGTACACTCTTCACTCGTCGAAAGAAAAGTGTTGCGGCCCTAAATAAATGTCCGCACTAAACAGAGAAAGTTAGATGAGAGGTTGCATGGGTATTTGCCACGCGGCAGTAGAATTTCGCCACGCCACCCGCAGCTCGATCGTGCTTTGGTGAGCAAGCGCGTTTGCGGTCGACGTTAAGAGCGCTATGCGTCTTCACACAAGTTTTTGGTATCTTGACGACTGGTGCAGTGAGCACGCTCTTTTGCTTTTGCCAAGGCCCGGTTGTTCGCGGTAACAACACTGCTGCAACAACATTGCTTACTCGGTAGTGCTGTAATATCGCATATCATTTGCTGTCATATTTAGCATACAACAAAAACTTTGGAGAGGTCTTTTTTCTGCTTATCTGAGCTATCTACTTCAATTACTCTGATTTTGTGACCTTCATACTTGACTGCAGGTCACGAGCTGTACAGGCATCCAAGTGTTGTCACTGACTGAAGTGGCCAAACGTCCGGATGCCACACATCATTTTTTATTTGCTAGAGAAGAAAGCATGTGACATCAAGGAGGCACAAAATCCTCTCTGTTAACGCTAGCCAGCCGAAGACATCGCTCGTTTTCATCTGACGGAAAGCAATGCAGGTGGAACACGTCGCAGCCGCACTGACGCTGCGGCTGTTCATGCTGTGCACATGGCTCTGCGACTAGTTTTTTCCGCTTGCGATAGTAGTTGGTGCAGCCAAAAACAGCGCAGTGGAATCCTGATGACCTCGGCTCACGATTCATGTTCACAGTCAGCGTCAGAACTCGTAAAAACTGTTTTCTCGTGCAAAAGACAGCAGGACACGAACGTCACTCAACACGTACTTCGCCGCCCGCGCATACCAGTAAGAGAGGAGGAGGAGAAGGGGCGGCGCGCGCGCGCCGGTTCGAGGCTATTTTCCTCCTCGCGCCGAAAACGGTCTATAAGTTCTTCTATAGCGTTGTACAGTGGCGATCAATATGAAGGTGATCGCTCGAGCAGCGACCGAGGCAACAAGCAGCGCCACGTTACGTCATCACCTTCCGTGGCGAGGGGAACATCAGAGTAGCTTCCCTCTCTCTTTTCGGTGTTCCTTGAGCCGATGTCACTCCCTTCTAGCAAGTCCCAAATTTCCTTGTTTCTTTTACTCGTCAGCAGACAGATACGCACGTGTCGTAATCTTGTGTATACTATTAGACCGGACGCAATCAATTGGAAGTTAATCGCGCGAGCGTCAACCTATGCTAGAAAAAGCCGCCTTGCGCGGCATTTTCATTGCCGTGCTTCAGTGCTTCATTGAACAGCCAAAGGGCGAGGGAAGCTATCATAATTCTGCATTTGTGTGGTAAAAATGTGCCACGTGAAGACGCTGTCTTAAAGATTCGTCACCCTTCGTGAGATAACCTTCAATTTCATTCCGATCATATTAACGGCCACCATATGAGACAACGACGCGGACACATGATTTCCATGAAAGAGAACAAACACAGAAAAAAAGGTGGCGAGGTAGTCATAGGGATGACGGTTGTAGCCCGGAAGAGCCTACCAGGGAAAGAAGGCAACGCAGTCTTTATCGTCGCAGTTCCGATATCGGCCGCTATGCAGCTTGAAAGGCCCGCCGGTCGATGCTCGCGCGATCACCTTCAAATTGACCGCGACTGTACATTCCTAATTTCAGGAGCCTGTCCGTGCTAGTGTTCTTTGGTAGGCTTAGCGCTGCTTTGGTAGCCATGCGGATTACAGCATTGATCTTGTCATTATCCGCACAGGAGAGGTTCAGGTAAGGAGTGGCGTAAAGAGTGCGGCTAAGCACAAAGGCATGCAGCACCTTGAGATTGTCGGCTTCGCCTAGACCGGCTCGTGAATGTGAAACCCTTCTAAGAAGATGGATGACGGAGTAAGTGGACTGTTTTAGTGCTTTCGGGGTAAGGTTTTTTTTTCCCCATGTCCTGTAAATGAAGGCCAAGAATGCGGAGGATAGGTGTTTGCGTTATGGGAGGGTCATGCAGGTAAATCGTGATGGGGGAGGTAGGGCCGCTCCGCAGACGCATTATGAGGAGTGCTGACTTTGTGGGGGAGCATTCAAGCCCAATGTTTGCCGCGTGAATAGCTATAATTGTGGCGGATTCCTGAAGGGTGGATTCTATACCGCCATCCGAGCCGTATGTGGTCCAAACCGTTATATCATCCGCGTAAATTGTGTGTCCTAGGTGCGGGATGCGGCTGAGAGCCTCGGCCAGGGGGGTGAGGGTGAGGTTGAAGAGGAAGGGAGATAACACCGCCCCTTGCGGGGTACCAATGTTACCAAGGGTGAAGGAGGAGGTCTGTATATCATCTATATGCAGGGAGGCGGTGCGACCGTTAAAGAAGGCACTGATATAGTTGTTCTTATGCCCCAACTGCAGCTCTTGGATGCCCTGCAGGATGGCGCTGTGCGTAACTTTGTCGAATGCTTTGGTGAGGTCGACTGCCAGGATTGCTCTGGTGGGATGTGACATGTCATTGAGGATAGCGTCTGAAATCTGCAACAGGGCGTCCTGTGCCGAGAGATGGGCTCGAAATCCTACCATAGTATGGGGATAGCGTCCATGGGATTCCATGTGTTGCGTGAGAGGATGACGTGCTCAAACAGTTTGCCCAGGCACGAAGTAAGCGAAATGGGACGGAGATTTTGGGCATTAATGGGCTTATTTGGTTTAGGAATGAAAATTATTTTCCCGTGCTTCCATTCAGCAGATAGCGTCCCCATTTCCCAGCACTCATTGAAGTGGTCGGTGAGAAGGGAAATTGAACGTTCATCTAGATTTCTGAGCATGACATTTGTGATTTGGTCCTCCCCAGGAGTTGAGTTTCGGAGCTTGACAAGGGCTGCTCTGACTTCAACCTCCATAAGGGAGGGTTGATCGGAGCCTACATAGTCGGGATTTGATACAGCTTGGCCCACAGTGGTATAAGTTGATTGAAGTTGGCGTAACAGTGCTTGATGATTTTGTCGATTTTGATGGGTAAGTTTTTTGAGTGTAAGCCGAGTTTGCTTTTTAGATTCGGTAGGGTCTATCATATGTTGCAGAAGATGCCAGGCCCTGGTGGAGGAGAGATTACCTCGTAATCCGTCACATAATTGGTGCAAGTTAGATTTACTGAGTGCGGCGCTGTGCTCTTCTATTTGTTTTCGTAGTTGTGCTAGTTTTAGCTTAAGTTTCCGATTCTGTTTCTGGGTTTTCCAGCGTGTGAGGATACTGTTTTTGAGCTTGGATTAGGTGCGCTAAGTGTCTATCTACAACGGGAGTCCCGGGGGTGGCGTCTAACGTTTGCGTGAATGCCTGGGCATCCTGTTTCAGCTCTGTCATCTATGTGTCGAGCTTAAAGGGGGATTCTAAAGTTTTGGCCTCTCTGTGCTTTCGAAGATTATCCCAGCTGGTAATTCTGACACGGTAGTTTTTAGCTTTTTTGGCGAAGTCAAGCTGTATAGTTATGATATAATGATCACTGCTCAGGATCTCATTTGAGTTCGTCCAGACTGGTGTGGGAAGGTTGCGACCAAAAGTAAGATCTGGGCTAGCGTCGGCAGTGACACTGTTTCCGATTCTTGTAGGTGTTCTCAGATCATTATATATGGACAGGCCGTGCATCTTAAGGGTGTTGCGCAATTCCGCTCCTCTCTTGTTAGTACGTGTGTACCTCCAGTCTACATGTGCGCAGTTGAAGTCACCTAATGTAATGAGAGGCTCCTTTTTCGCAGCGTTGGAGGCGGCTTTAATGAGAGAGATTAAATCTGAGACCGGCTCCCGCGGAAGGAGGTAACAGTTGAGGATGAAGAGGGTATGACATCTGGGAGTGGAGGGGATTAATTCTAGGAATGTGCGAGCTACCGGCGAGGTTAGAACATGACAAGTGTATGGTACAAAATGTTGGAGATACGTGGTAACCCTGGGGTTTGGAGTGGTGTCAGAGGGTACCAGAGCGTATCCTGGCAGCGATAAATTTGTGCCAGCATCCTGAAGTGCTACTATATCAGGGGGTATGGAGGAAGCAGAGAGGAGCTGTTGCAGGGGGTCTCGTTTGCGACCAAACCCCCTGCAGTTTCATTGTAGGATGCTTAATTGCAGTTTATTGCCCGTCAACTGGGCCATGCTGAAGGGTGGGGGGGGGGGGCGAAGGATGGGAGCAGCTATGGAGTTGCTGCCTAGGATATGTGAAGACATTCCAGCAATTATTTGTGGGATTTGTTGTAGAATGGCAGTGGTTACCTGACTGATAATTGTTTCTGTAAGCTTAATGATGGCGGCTTCAATGTAATTTTGAGTCTGAGCCAGAATACTGGCTTTGAGCTGTTGGGAAAAGTTTTTTAATTTATTGTAGAGGTATTAGCGGGGTCACAGCGGAGCACCAGACAGAGACGACCAGCGTGGCAGGCTTCTAGTTCCGGACTGCCCGTGCCGGGCGTGCGTCACGAGCACGCGCTGTCCGTCTTTATTTTCCTCTAGCGCGGGCTGTAACGCCGATCTCAGCGCCGGCGCTTTATAGCGTCGCCGGGCGCTACAGGGCCCCCCGCCTAGACGGAACGGCGAAATGTACGCGCCGACGGGGTACAGATGGAGGTCACGCGATGGAGGGAGGGTCCAGTAAGTTCATGTCAGGGTCCGGGGAGAGCCATCGGGTGGAGGGCGCGGATTCAGGTGGACGAGCCTGGCTGCTGCGCAATGGGCGAATGATGCAGGGTGCCGAGCTGACAAAGCATATTAGGGCAATGGAGGCCATGGTGGGGCCGTCGCCGACTGTAGTGCTGCCCGCTGGCACAAGTGTCATTGGTGCTGGACCGTTGCAGCTGATGTCGGCGGGAAGCTGACACGCAGAGTACGCCGTCACAAGCAAGGGAGCGGTCGAAACGGCTCCGTGGACAGATGTGGTCTTTAGCGTGGTGTCGTGTCGCTGCTGTAGCGCCAGCTTCAAGTCGTCCAAATAGGTGGAAATGGCTGGCTTACATGGCTCAGGTGCCCCTGATGTAGGGCGCGAGCAGTGCGGTCCGGCCACTAGGGTTGGCACAGGTGTGACCGACGAGACAACGGTGACAGCTGTGGTGATGACGGAGGAAGTTGCTGGGTTTAATTCCAGGTGCTGGGGTAAAGCGGGAGTGGCCGTCCGGAGCGACTGGCCAGTGCTGATGCGCGTGTGGGCATGGTCGGGCGTGAGAGCAAGCGCTGACACTGGGTGAGGAACTGTTTCAGGCAAAGTGGGGCTGGAGGCGATCGCCGTGCTTGTTACTGCTGTCATCGGGTTGGCTTTCTCATCCTGCTCCTGATGACGAGTAGTGCTCTGCGGACCTTCTGAGGGGCTGGGAGTGTGACAAGCAGGCTTGGTCGTTGTCGAGGGCTCTTTAGCATCAGCGGGCGACGGCTTCAACCTCACAGAAGAGGCCTGCAGAGCTGTTGGCGGTAGTGACGAGGTAGATGGAGGTGTCGGAAGCCTCGGCACGGCTGCTGCCGCAGAGTCATCCTTGGCTGCAGGAAGCTCTGGCGACAACGCCACTGAAGCGCAAGGAGGCAGAGCCAGAGACGCGGGTCGGATAGTAGTGGGAGCAGGACGCGAGGCGGAGCTCGTGCGGATCCCACCTGGTGTGGCGTCGAGAGAGACAGCCGGGCTGGAGACGCTGGACGGGAGTGGCGGCGATGCGGCGAGGGGCTGCTGAGGCGGGCCGGTGTCTGATGAAGGCTGCGTGGGCGCGAGCGAGGCCGGTCCAGGGACAGAGGCTGGCGGCGGCGAAAACGGGTCCGCTGCGTCGTAGAGCGGCGGCGGAACGTAGTAGGCGCCGAAGTACGCCAAGACGGCCGCACGCAGCTCATCGTATGGCCGGCCGCCGAAAGCAGAGTAGGTGAGCCGACGCAGGAGGTCGGCCGGGAGGATGTCACAAAGGACTTCGTGTTTGAACGGCTGGATGGTGATGCCGTTCAGGTACATCGCAGCCTCCAGTTGGGCGAACCACCCGCCGACGCCGGCAGGCCGGAACGCTGGGAGCGGCGGGTCGAAACTTGGGTGCTGCCAGTACGCCATGCTGGAACGCCGCTGAGATAGAAGGCACGGTTCGCCAGGTCACCACTGTTGCGGATTTTGCGGGGTCACAGCGGAGCACCAGACAGAGACGACCAGCGTGGCAGGCTTCTAGTTCCGGACTGCCCGTGCCGGGCGTGCGCCACGAGCACGCGCTGTCCGTCTTTATTTTCCTCTAGCGCGCGCTGTAACGCCGATCTCAGCGCCGGCGCTTTATAGCGTCGCCGGACGCTACATTATAATCCATGTCTGGAATATCGTCTGGTCAGCGTTTCTTTTGTGGAGGGGGTGTGGAGGGTTGGGGTGTAGGTGAAGAGGTTTGGGGTGTTGGTGAAGGAGTGAATGGAGAAACGGTAGGAGGGGTAGAAGTAATGGCTGCCCTAAGGTGCCTTACCTCTTCCCGCAGGAGAGCTATCTCTTCCTCCCGCTGTGAGGTTTGGGGTGTACTGGTGGGTTTGGTCCAGGCGCACTGGCGATCCTGATGAGGCACTAGCGGTGGAAAGTTCTTTGGCGTGGGCACTGGTTGCTTGGGTTTCGGTGCCGTCTGTCTACGAGGTGGAAGGGTCCTGGCTTTGCACGAGCCTGTGCAGGTAACGCGGGAACCACCACACAGAATGCAGTTTGGCGCGCATGGGGTCTCTTGAGGGGTGTGCTTCTCGCCACACCGCAGGCAGAGTCCAGCCTTCGGGGGAGGGCACACGTCGTACCTGTGTCCACGTTTCCTGCAGTTTGACAGGCGTCGGGGCTACCTTTGTATTTGGTGCAGCCGTGTACCACACACATGTATTTTATTGTGTGAGACACGGGACCTGACGCAAAGGTTATTAGGATGGACGCTGTTTTTCCCATGCGTCGGGCCGCTATAACGTTAGCCTGCGGGTTTCTGTACTGCAAGTCACTAAGGATTTGGTCAGGTGTCTCGTTCCAGTACGCCCGGGAAATAACACCCTTGACTGCCGCTGGAGGGGCTGCGATGTACGCGGCTACCGGGTATAGCTGTCCACTAATGTTATTTGCTGAATTTTGCCGCCGCGGTGGCTCAGTGGCTATGATGCTCGGCTGCTGGCCCGAAAGACGCGGGTTCGATCCCGGTCGCGGCGGCTGAATTTCTTTGGAGGAGAAATTCGAGGCCCGTGTACTGTGCGATGTCAGTGCACTTAAAGAACCCCAGGCGGTCGAAATTTCCGGAGCCCTCCACTACGGCGTCTCTCATAGCCTTAGTCGCTTTGGGACGTTAAACCCCATAAACTAAACTAAACTAAACTATTTGCTGAATTTTGACCAATGCCAGAGCTGCTGCCTCCGCTACCGTCGCCACTGTGAAGGTGTTGTAAGTTGTATGGATTCTTATGTGCAACTCGCCTAATCACTGAACAGCTGAGCGTCGAGTGAAGTGCCTGCAGGATACTGGGAGCCGGGATCTTCTCCACGGAGAGGCCGCCTCGCGGGCGAAAGACTACTCTGATGGTTCCCGCCGGCAGTGCGGCGAGTTGCTTACTTCTGTGGACGACGGCGCGCGTCATGCGTAGGAGGTGCGGCGTCTGTCTCCTTGAACGCGTTTGGGGAGTGCCCAGACGCAGCGTCCGGTGGCGCGCCGGCGTTGCCTGCGCTTGGCTTAGGTTGAACAGAGGCTGATGCCGGGAGTTTTGAGGGCGAATTCGAATCAGTGGTCCGATTGCGGTATGTATGGAGCACAGTTTTCCACTCACCAGGGTGGCAGTCCAACGAGTTAGAGGTCTCACCATCTACGGGCTCCTCCATGGCTGTTGGGTAGGGAGGAATGTGGCGCGCCGGCGAGGCTCGCCTCGATGAGGCGAGGCTTAGCGCAGCGGCGTGACTGCCAGAGACATTTTCACCAGGTAGCTCACCGAGGTCATTGGGCGCATCCAAAATATGGTAGCGATTGGGGTCCGTGAACCTTCCAGGATGCGTTGAGGGCCTTGGTGGGTCCTAGAAATGACTTAGCTGGGCACAAGAACCAGAAATTGGCGGAGCCGATAATAAACGCGCTCGCTCACTCGGGCCCCCTAGCTGTGAATCCCTTGGAACAGTGGACGCCTTAGTCGTGCTTTGATCTACGTGGTGGTTGTAACACATGTGCGCTGGATGCGTTGGCATTGACACATTGAGGCCAACCTGCAGGAGACGGTGACCATAGTGGACCGTTATGCTCACCACTGCGTCCTCCAATGTTCAACCTAAACGTCCGAATTTGTGCACAAACGCTGCTCACCAAAGTGCGGGGCCAAAATTGTATTGTCTCTTAGGACAGGTCCAATCTCTGAAAATATCGGGGTCCGGGTACTGGGGCTCTTTTTACATAAAGACAGACGGTCAGAACCTACATTCGCCAAACTCCGTCAGGTGGAGGACCAGGTGAGCCGCTGGTTCCGCCGGGTTTTCAACAAGCGCGGGGGGTTACGATGTAAGGACGCCTTGCGGCTGGCGCATGCATTTGTAACCAGTCGAATTCTATATTCGACACCGTACCTCCACCTGCGGAAGCAAGACGAGGACGCACACGAAGTCATCTTTCGCAAAATTATTAAGCGTGCTCTGGACCTCCCCGCGAACACCTCCAACAAGCGCCTCCTGGGGCTGGGCATGGTGAACACATACGGGAGCTCCGGGAAGCCCACTTGACCAACCAATACACACGTCTCTCGAAGGCATCGTCGGGTCGCCGCCTCCTTGCCTGACTACACGTCCAATACACCACTCTCATGGAAGAGCGCGTACCTATAGACCCCATGCAAAAATACGCCACCTGTGGCGGCCGCTGGCACTAAAGCGCACCTCCGCCATGTTAGGGGATAGCCGGAACCCGGAGCGAGGTGCGGATCGCTGACCCCACGGAGAAACTGTGGGAAGCTGTGCTTGGCTGCCAAAATCACTGTACTCCGTTTATTCTCATGCCGTATCAGAATGGTCAACTCTTGCTGTGTTCCGCAATGCCACCAGCATGGATGTCGTGACGAAAACGGCGAAAGGGTACGTATGCGTACATGTGTACGTGTTTTTCTTGCCGCTCGAACCGTTTTGTGGTATCGTGCTTCGTCGCGGATTGTCGTTGCTTTTTTTCTGATCTACTGTAACTAGAGCTTCTCGATTTATTTGTGCCGAAAATCGTACAGTAATGCAGTATCGCAAGTGGGCTAAATTCCCCTTCGCCTGCATGCGCCTGCATCGCGAAGGCAACGAAAGTACCGGAAACACACGGCCGAATGATACTAAATGCTGGCTACGCAGGAACGTTGGGGTCGGCGCTCGTTCGTAGCCGAATGAACGTAAATAAAAATAAAAAAAAATGGTTGAAGCGGTCGAACCCAAGCGGCTTACACGTTTTACCAAGTACTACACTTTGCATGCGTTGACGGCAGAAGTATACGTTGTGGCAGACGGTGACCTTCGGACACGCCGATGAAATCATGCGCGGGCCCATGGCGCTGTGGTGTTGCGGTTAAAGCATACTCGTGCCTAGCCTTACGTTTATGCACTTCAGCGTCAAAGAGTACACTTGTTTGCATGTCGCTCGCGCGTAAATGCGGCTGCCGCAGAAAATACTGTTCAGGCTGCCTCGAGACTTGCAGCAGGACGCTTTAGCCACTGCTCTAGGTGTTCTCAAAGGTGCGATTTCATCGGCGCGCATTTACTAGCGGGATCTATCGATTTAGCCTGTTAGTATGGATTCATTTTCAACAGAGCAGCGCGCACGGACGACGGACGCGACGAGAAAACACAACGTGCTCAGTTTGTGTGTGTGTGTTATGCCTTGCGCTTTCTCGTCACATCCGTGGTCCGTGCGTGCTGCTCTGTTGAAAATGTCATCACCCACGCAACCATTCACAACAAACCAGGATTCATCAAAGTGAAGAAAAGCGTAAGGGTATATTTTTTTATTCATGTTAATAAAGGGAAGCTGTGCATTTTTTCTTATCAGAGAAATATATTGTGCTGATAAACAAACTCATTTATGCTCCCCTTTATTTTGATGACTGTTCGCATCTGTCATAACACTCATTTAATTCCATCGCCATTACCTGCATACCAGCTAACCACTGTCATGTCACTCTGCCATCCACACCACCTTTTGCAGATCTCTTACCACAAGTTCCCAAGAGACAAGCTGCTGCTCAAGAAGTGGATCGTAGCTATAAAGAGAGAGCCAGGTCCTAATTTTGTTATAGACCAGTCGACTAAAGTGTGCTCCAGACACCTTAAGCCAGACGACTTCGTCAGAAGCGTAGCAAGCGGACGGCGTTTCCTGAAAGAAAATGCTACACCTTCCCAGTTTCCGTTTTCGAAACCAGTGACCAAACGGCGGCCACCAAAGCAGCGCCTTCTACAGTGCATCAACAGTGATCAGTCACCTAGCTCAAGCACTGCACCACATAGATCAAGCACAGCGCAGTCAGAAGAAACCTGTAGTCAAAACAATGCAGATGACGAGGGGCTAAGTACCCTCAGCGTAGGTGCAGACTGCGACTTTCAACCGATGCAGCTGGCAGAGCAGCCACTGGACTCTCCTCTTCAGCAGTGTATGGAGCCTGAAGCTTGTTCTGTGTGCTGTTACGGACGAGGTAGCATGGTCGTGTGCCGGAGAGGGAATGAGGGACGTCGTAGACGAGGCTAACGGAAAACACAATGAGAGAGGACTTTATACAAAATTTACACTATTTACAAGTGAGCTCTGTAATGAGACGCTCACTGCAGGAACGCTGCATGACGACAGCTCATCAGGAGACCATTCGATGACAAAGAGCTCCTCGGCCGTGCCGCTGCCGGGGTTTTTAAGAGTTCCCTTCCCTAGGGTCCCTAGATGGGGGCCGGGCCTGCAGGGGAAGGAAGTTCTCACTGGCACCAATCACAGACACACACGCACTCACTCACTCCCGAGAGATCACACCGCCGTCACGCGCTGGGAGAGGGGGGAACGATGCCATCACCGTAGCGCAGACGCCGGAATGTCCATGAGCGGCGTTCCCGCGCATTACGAACGCGCGTTCACACTCGGTGTACGGGAAACGCTCGCTCAACCGGGCAGACGGACGCGGCTTCCGTGGCAATCCAGGCGCTCACCCAACGCGCGTCTCGGGGTTTGTCGGCGTTTCGCTGCTGCCATGTCGTTGTCTTCCCCACGACGAAGGTGAGACGTAACAGACTGCCCCGCCGGGGGAAGGAGATCCCGATGGACAGGGGACAGCATCCGCTGTCCGGAGGGATGTCGCTTGAGGCTGGTCTCAACCGGAGTGGGTTCTCTCTCGGCGGTTCTGGAGCTCAGCGCAACCTGAAGTCTTCCTTTGCATGTGCAGGTTCCCAAAGGGCACTGCAAAGTGACTCGTGCTCCGCTAGCGTTAGAACCACGCCGAAAACCCAACCGCTCAGTCCGCAAGCACGACACAATCCCCACTACGCAATGCCAGGCTCTTTACCTCTTACAAAGCCAATTAATCCCTGGTTGGGGTCCAGCAGCACTCAGAAAACTCCCACAGATCGGCACATTACACCACAAAGCGCATCTCAATTTAAAACAACAAACAAAACCAATAGGCTCAAAATCCTATATCAGGAAAAAAAAACCACCAGCAGACTGCAACTATGATGCTGATTCTTGCGCTAGGGACCTCAACTTAAGCTATCGGCATTACCTTTGAGACTCCCCTTTTTGTGATGTATTCCGATTCGTAATGACCCCGACAATTACGAACGCGCTTGTTTCCCCTTCATTTTCTGCAAAACTTTTTTTTCAGCAGGAATCGCTCAAAAAAGAAAAAGCAAACAGCAGAGACATCCTCGGAATCCGCTGCTAACGAGCCGCGCGGCGGCTCAAAGGGGTCGCCTATTCTTCAACCGCGCCCTGCGCGGTCGCACACCAACAGTGGCTTTAGCAGCTGACAATCGACAAAAATCAACTGCTCTTCGACACCTGCGAGCGCCAGACGCCATGCAACTACGATTTGTTCCGCACGCCGGCCGCGCGTCATCAACACCCGAGCAGCGTCTGAACAGTTGAAAGCGAGGGGTTGACGGTCGCGCATGAAGGAAACGCCTACGAGAACTCCTTTCTTGATTCGGCAATGTCCTTCGTCTGGAGCGCGTTCTGCGGCGTTCTTTCGTGCGGTAGCTGTGCGTGCTCCTCTGTGGCCCGCTGCGAGTTTTACGCGTCCTGCTACCGCAGCGTCGCCACAATGGGTCAGGTGGCTTTCGCGCTGTCTGTATACGCCTAGCCAGTCTGGCCCTAGTGCGGTGCCTGTCGCATCTGGAGTGCCGCGGTGGCAGTATCCGACGATTACGTTGTTGACCGGCCTTAACCCCTACAATGTTTTGGGCCCGTCCTTCGTCCTTTTTGTCCAGACTACCTCTTGGCTTGGCTCTCTCAGAGCGCGGCCGCATTCCTAAAACTGCCTTCGCAGAACGGCCCTGCGCGCCTCCCTTTCTCGCCGTGTCCTCACCCTTCTCATCAGCATTTTGGCTCAGCAGCGAGCCGCCTTTTCTACTAGAATCCGAACTCAAGAAGAACTCTAGTTTGGGCTAGTTGGTTCATGATTCAACAGGAAAATGGCGCAAAAGACGTGGACAAAAGAGACAAACACGACAGGACCAGCGCCAACTTACAACTGAATTTTATTTCGCACCAAACCCGCCTTTATGTAGGCCAACACGCCCTAACATCCGTGTAATCACGCACAGGCAGTAGAAAAGATAACTGTAAGATATTTAGCACATGAAGCGCAATAGCAACCACGTAACATACTATCATGGCTAACCCCCCCCCCCCCCCCCCCAAAAAAAAGCAACAAAAGTATAGCAAACAACACTAAAACGGTCATGGCCAAGCAACTCTTCAACACCAAAAACGAAACACACTCATGAGTGATACCAGATGACCAACAAGAAACGTGGAAAAAAGGTGAAGAATGAAGCGTCAAGACCAAAGCAGTGTCAAAGGTAAAAAAAAGGTTGAAATGGATCGATGAAGAGTGCAAACCTTAAAAATTGGAAACCAAAAACCAGCAGCCACATGAATGATAACCGATGACCAACCAGAAAAAAGATGGACGCGAAGCTGAGACCAAAGTCGGCGTCAAAGGTATAAAAACGAGAAAAAAAAATTGGAAACGAACAACCAGCAGCCATATGAATGATAACCGATGACCAACAAGAAACATGAAAAAGTATGAATGCGGAGCTCAGACCAAGGTCAGCGTCAAAGGTGTAAAAAACGAGAACAAAAACCGCGCAAAAAACCGCACATCGTCAAAAAAATCGTCAATAATTGCAACCAATGCCAAAGGAAAGAGCGTGCACAACAAAACAAAACGAAGAGCCTACAGAAAACTTTCTAGAAAAGTGTACTCCTCGTTGCTAAGCGTAATGGATGGCTTGCTGACGCATCTGCTCCCTTCTTTCCTGATGTAAAAGGCTTCGACCACCTCTCTCTCAAATCTGTCCTTCCCACTCCTCAAAAAAATAGTTTTCTCGAACTCCGGACGGCAACCCCTGCAGGCTTTGCAATGATCCACTAGAAAGCTTCCTTCGTTATTCCGCAGATTCCGGCAGTGCTCGCTGGCTCGCTCATTAAAACATCGACCAGTTTGGCCAATGTAGCTGAGCCCGCAACTTAAGGGAATCTGGTAAACAACCCGCGTCCTGCACCGTGTGAACTTGTTTTGATGTTTCACAGTACAATCCGGTTGTTTTTTCCCGTTAGTCATTGCGCAAAGCTTAGAAAGTTTGCAGGGGGCTGAGAATGCGACCTGAACATTATGTCTGCCTGCTACCTTTTTAAGGTTGTGTGAAACCTTGTGGATATACGGTATTACTGCCACACGGTTGCGTGAAACCGGATCTTTGCTTTTAGGACCTTGCTTCAGCTTCTGCAGTATGGCTTCACACACGGAAGTAACCATACAAGAGGGGTATCCTGCTACTTTTAACCGCTGAACTTGAGCACTGAAACTGGACGAGACCATATGGGGGCATGATTTGTTCAAAGACGCTTGCAAGGAGTTCGAAACAATTGCCCGCTTCACAAGCTTCGAATGAGCACTGTCAAAGGGGAGCAAACCTTTCTTTGAACGCGGATTGTACATCCAACACAAGCCATCTTTGCAAAACCGTACCCTAAGGTCCAAGAACTGGAGTTCGCCATTTGTCGGGACCTCCTTAGTAAAACTGAGGCCTTGGCTGTGTTCTGAAAACACGGACATAGTCCTTGCGACCGCAGCGTCTAGCTCATGCTCAGAAGTGTCTTTAAGGATAACTAAGAAATCGTCAACATACCTATGTACAGAGACTACGTGCGGATCAACAAGTGTGTTGTGTTGGCTTGTGTTGGATGTACAATCCGCGTTCAAAGAAAGGTTTGCTCCCCTTTGACAGTGCTCATTCGAAGCTTGTGAAGCGGGCAATTGTTTCGAACTCCTTGCAAGCGTCTTTGAACAAATCATGCCCCCATATGGTCTCGTCCAGTTTCAGTGCTCAAGTTCAGCGGTTAAAAGTAGCAGGATACCCCTCTTGTATGGTTACTTCCGTGTGTGAAGCCATACTGCAGAAGCTGAAGCAAGGTCCTAAAAGCAAAGATCCGGTTTCACGCAACCGTGTGGCAGTAATACCGTATATCCACAAGGTTTCACACAACCTTAAAAAGGTAGCAGGCAGACATAATGTTCAGGTCGCATTCTCAGCCCCCTGCAAACTTTCTAAGCTTTGCGCAATGACTAACGGGAAAAAACAACCGGATTGTACTGTGAAACATCAAAACAAGTTCACACGGTGCAGGACGCGGGTTGTTTACCAGATTCCCTTAAGTTGCGGGCTCAGCTACATTGGCCAAACTGGTCGATGTTTTAATGAGCGAGCCAGCGAGCACTGCCGGAATCTGCGGAATAACGAAGGAAGCTTTCTAGTGGATCATTGCAAAGCCTGCAGGGGTTGCCGTCCGGAGTTCGAGAAAACTATTTTTTTGAGGAGTGGGAAGGACAGATTTGAGAGAGAGGTGGTCGAAGCCTTTTACATCAGGAAAGAAGGGAGCAGATGCGTCAGCAAGCCATCCATTACGCTTAGCAACGAGGAGTACACTTTTCTAGAAAGTTTTCTGTAGGCTCTTCGTTTTGTTTTGTTGTGCACGCTCTTTCCTTTGGCATTGGTTGCAATTATTGACGATTTTTTTGACGATGTGCGGTTTTTTGCGCGGTTTTTGTTCTCGTTTTTTACACCTTTGACGCTGACCTTGGTCTGAGCTCCGCATTCATACTTTTTCATGTTTCTTGTTGGTCATCGGTTATCATTCATATGGCTGCTGGTTGTTCGTTTCCAATTTTTTTTCTCGTTTTTATACCTTTGACGCCGACTTTGGTCTCAGCTTCGCGTCCATCTTTTTTCTGGTTGGTCATCGGTTATCATTCATGTGGCTGCTGGTTTTTGGTTTCCAATTTTTAAGGTTTGCACTCTTCATCGATCCATTTCAACCTTTTTTTACCTTTGACACTGCTTTGGTCTTGACGCTTCATTCTTCACCTTTTTTCCACGTTTCTTGTTGGTCATCTGGTATCACTCATGAGTGTGTTTCGTTTTTGGTGTTGAAGAGTTGCTTGGCCATGACCGTTTTAGTGTTGTTTGCTATACTTTTGTTGCTTTTTTTTTTGGGGGGGGGGGGGGGGGGTTTAGCCATGATAGTATGTTACGTGGTTGCTATTGCGCTTCATGTGCTAAATATCTTACAGTTATCTTTTCTACTGCCTGTGCGTGATTACACGGATGTTAGGGCGTGTTGGCCTACATAAAGGCGGGTTTGGTGCGAAATAAAATTCAGTTGTAAGTTGGCGCTGGTCCTGTCGTGTTTGTCTCTTTTGTCCACGTCTTTTGCGCCATTTTCCTGTAGAATCCGAACTATCGGCTCCCTCTTTCGATGAGTCAGTGCGTGCCGCAGCACGTAAGTGTCCCGACTGCCCTTTACCCTTTGCTGAGCATAACTTGCTCTCCTGAGGCTTGCTATTCGATCCTACTACCCTAACGCTCTTGCCCGGAACTTGAACTATGCGACGCTGTTCGGCTAACGTAGCGTTATTGTCCTGGGTACTACCTTCTCGATCGCAGCAATCAGCCTCCTTCGCGGAAAGTGCAGGCTTCTCTGGGCTCAAAACCAACGCATTGCCCCTTTCCTTATTTCTAGCAGTGCCTACATTATCCCCCGAGCCCTCACGGCTGGCGGATCTGCACTCTTCCTCGTTGCTAGCTTTAGTGCCTACATTATCCCCCAAGCCCTCACGGCTTGTGGATCTGCACTCTTCGCTAGCTTTTCGACCGAACTCATCGGTCCTCGCTGCCGAAGTGGCCTTTCTTTCCTGGACCAAACTTGTCCTATGTCGCCACTTCTTAACAGCACTCGTGTCATCCGGCGACTGAGCGGAGCTTCTAACTCGGTCCCTGACACTCTCGCGGTGTAGCTTACCACCGTCAATTTGGCTTTCGAAATCTGCCTCCGCGGGAATACGAAAGTATCGGAGGAGCGCACTTTTAGCAATCGGATAGTTGTGGGCGTCCTCGTCAGACAACCGCGCTAATACATTGGCGGCTTCACACGGTAAAGTTCCCATCAACACAATTGCCCAATCACCGTGGTCTAGCTACTCCCCCACGCAAATTTTCTCAAAATTCTCTAGAAAAGTTCTGAAATTTTCGCCTTTTTTGAATAAACTTAAGCGAGATCGCACCCTCAATCCTCTGATCGCGTTAAGTACACGCGTTAGTTTCCGCATCTCTCTTTCGTATTCCTGTTCCCGCAGCTTTCTTTCGTGTTCCATCTCTATGTCGAGACGCTTCATTTCCAAAGAGTATTGACGCTCGCGTTCCTCTTTCTCTTGTTTTTCTTTACGTTCAAGTTCCTCTTTCTCTTGTTTTTCTTTACGTTCAAGTTCCTCTTGTTCTCTTTTTGCCAATTCTCTCTCCTCAATGGTCTCAACGCATTCCACAAGCTCGTCATCTTCAGCCTCTAACGCAAGAATAGCCTTCAGCAGTTCTGGTTTTCTGAGTTTGTCTGATACCTCCAGACCCAACTCTTTCGCAAGCTCCAGTAACTTTGGTTTGCGCAGCGTCTTCAAATCCATGGCTGCTCCGAGTGCTGTCTTCTCTACTGCCCACTCTTGTCTTGCTGCAACTAACCCAGCAGCAACGACAACCCAATTACCAGCTCTGTTCCTGACACTAACAAGAGCCTGGCAAAACTCAGCAGAAGAAAATCCCGCACTCACGAAACCTCGCAGCCAAGAATCCAGCGCAGTCGTTCCGCTGCAGGCAACCAGTCAACACACAGGGCTCGTTGCACTGCCCCCGACTCGCCGTTCTGCTGCTCAGCGTCCCGTTGTCCGCAACTCTCCGCTGGCGTCCGATGTTTCGCATCCCACTGCTGCCAACCAGTTTGTTACGGACGAGGTAGCATGGTCGTGTGCCGGAGAGGGAATGAGGGACGTCGGAGACGAGGCTAACGGAAAAGACAATGAGAGAGGACTTTATACAAAATTTACACTATCTACAAGTGAGCTCTGTAATGAGACGCTCACTGCAGGAACGCTGCATGACGACAGCTCATCAGGAGACCATTCGATGACAAAGAGCTCCTCGGCCGTGCCGCTGCCGGGGTTTTTAAGAGTTCCCTTCCCTAGGGTCCCTAGATGGGGGCCGGGCCTGCAGGGGAAGGAAGTTCTCACTGGCACCAATCACAGACACACACGCACTCACTCCCGAGAGATCACACCGCCGTCACGCGCTGGGAGAGGGGGGAACGATGCCATCACCGTAGCGCAGACGCCGGAATGTCCATGAGCGGCGTTCCCGCGCATTACGAACGCGCGTTCACACTCGGTGTACGGGAAAAGCTCGCTCAACCGGGCAGACGAACGCGGCTTCCGTGGCAATCCAGGCGCTCACCCAACGCGCGTCTCGGGGTTTGTCGGCGTTTCGCTGCTGCCATGTCGTTGTCTTCCCCACGACGAAGGCCAGACGTAACAGTGCCCCAACCTAAAAGCGGAGCTTCAAGCCAAATGCCAGGAGCTGAAAGGCCTCTATGCTTATGTGACACATCTCAACAGTTCTCTAGAAAAAGTGACACGTGAACTTCAAGAAAAAAACGAAGGTGAGGTCTGAACTAGGAACACAAAATGAAAATCTCCAGCAGCAGCTCGAAATGTCCAAACAGGAACTGCAAGAAGTTCAAGCACTCAATGAAATATATGAACATACCAGATTCACTGTTGACAGATTCAAGAATGACGACAGTAATATGCAGTTCTACACAGGGCTAATCAGCTACCAGCATTTTTCAGAAGCTGCTGTTGCTGTTAAAACCACGTGAAAATGCATGCAATGTGTATAACAAGAAGCTATGTCTGCCCAATGATGATGTGAGAGGGCGTCCTCGCAAGCTATCTGCAGAGGAAGAGCTATTCCTCACACTGGTGAAGCTCAGGACCGGATTTTTCCACCCACATCTTGCACACATTTATGGCGTCTCTGTTAGTACAGTGTCAAGAGTGTTTTCCAGCTGGGTGAACTTTATGTATCTACAGCTGGGAAAAGTTCCTGTGTGGGCGCCCCGAAGTGTGATTTACCGCCACATGCCTGCTGCTTTGCGTGACCGCTACCCCTCCACAAGAGTGAATATTGATGCCACAGAGAAGTATCAACATCCCTTGTAACGCAGTATGGGACGTATTCAAACTATAAGTCAGCTAACACTTTCAAGGCGTGTGTCACCAGATGGTCTGTTGACTTTTGCGTCCGAACTTTTCGTGAGGTCCCTCTCTGATAGAGAACTAGTAATCAGAAGTGGATTTCTCGACCAAACGTTCTCTCCTGGAGACTCGGTCATGGCCGATGAAGGCTTCAAAATCAATCGCATCTTCGAAAAACGTAGCTCTAAAAACAAGACACAGGCAAGGTGAAGACAGGACACGAGCGCTTTCTCACGACTGAATTTTTTATTAGGAAGGATATCAGAATATATACCATAGATATGGAAGCGGAGAAGAAAGAAGGAAAAACAAAATAACAACTCAAAAAAGGAACAATACGAGGAGATAAAAGGCCGGCGATGGAAGCAGGTACATAGCATAGCAACATAAAGGTGATTTACAAAACATAAAAGAGATGATTTAGAAGATTCCTCTTTCGTGTGGAAAATATTATGTAGAGCAGACCGGGCGCTGTCTAAATGTCCGGCTGTTCGAACACAGAAATTCTTTAACGCCAACAGCTCTTGAAAATTTACCGAAGCATTGCAGGGAATGTAAATGTCGCCCCCTTTTCGATAAGACTGTAGTACTTGACAAAGCATATTATCAACGTACAAGAGAGATTATTGAAGCGTTCTATATCGCGAAAGGGGGGGAAAGTGTATTAGTGACGCATCCATCGCCTTAACAAAAAGTGAGATTGTATACCTCCAATCGGTTGTTAAGTAACAGCGCACGTGTTTTATGTTGCTATGCTATGTACCTGCTTCCATCGCCGGCCTTTTATCTCCTCGTCTTGTTCCTTTTTTTGAGTTGTTATTTTGTTTTTCCTTCTTTCTTCTCCGCTTCCATATCTATGGTATATATTCTGATATCCTTCGTAATAAAAAATTCAGTCGTGAGAAAGCGCTCGTGTCCTGTCTTCACCTTGCCTGTGTCGTGTTTTTCGCGCTACGTTTTTCGAAGATGCAATTGCTCCGACTAGCCCAGTTTAGCTTACTTGTGCAAAATCAATAACCTGTAGGAAGAAAAAGGGATTGGCCTGAATATTCCGCCATTCCTGAGAAAGGATCAGTTTGAAAGGAGAGATGTTCAAGACACTTAAGATATTGCAGCATGTCGCATCCACGTCGAGAGAAGAATACAGCGCATTAAGTGTTACCATACACTGTAAAAAATATTTATTGAAAAAAACAGAAATTTTCTGGCAGCTGGCCTGCCAGGAATTTTCTGTTATGCTATGTTTTCGGTTTTTTTACTTTTTCTGTCATTTTACAGGGTTTCTTGTTGGCAATTAACAGAAAATGTTTGTGAGGATGACAGAAATTTTCTGTTTTTACTTTCTTCTGTCATTTCACAGGTTTTTTCGATTTGCTGCTAACAGAAAAATTCTGTGATGTTCCATTTTCTCTTACCATATTTTCTGTCATTTAACAGTTTTTTTTCATGACTCACAGAAATTTTCTGTGAAGCTCCATGTTCTGTCATTTCACACACTTTATTTCTTTCACATCATCTTTTAATGACTGACATAAAAACAGATA
Organism: Amblyomma mixtum; assembly: GCF_055824585.1. Taxonomy (NCBI): domain Eukaryota; kingdom Metazoa; phylum Arthropoda; class Arachnida; order Ixodida; family Ixodidae; genus Amblyomma; species Amblyomma mixtum. The sequence goes on from NC_143021.1 coordinate 87,382,003, forward strand.
CAGAACATTAGGAGTGCTGCCACATTTGAACAGAATAAAATATTTCACCGCTTTTAAGCAATCACAAGCAAAGGCAAGTGAGTATTCAAGAATATTGGAAAATATGCAGTGTTAAAGAATGCAATCATGGCTGATATTTTACTATATAGTAATATCTTTCAGCATCACTGAATTAAGTTAAACGGTAGGAGGGTGGCCGAAGAAAAAAAACTTACGTTGCCCTGCCTGCATTACAGGCATACAGTAAAAGCATGCAAAATATGCAGTAATGGCAAGTAAAGTAGAAACGAAACCTGTGCTTTTCTGTCATACAGAATGGCATGATTCACTCTAAAATAGTAATACAATACAATGAATACGACACAAAGTAATAATACCTGAACAATGAACACAACCAGTCACTAAACTAATGGCAAGCATATCCAAAAGGAGAGTATTGGAAAAATATGCTTTGCTCATGACTAGTGCTGCATTAAGCAGCAAGATGAAAGCAACAGGACATAACGGATGCCATGGGCTGTTTGCCTTATCACAGTTTAACTGCAAAACATTTTTTCACTTCAGTTAGTACGTCTTATCTTGAGACTACAATAACTTTAAAATGAAAAAAGTAACACAGACAAGATAGAAAGTAGTGCTACAATTCATACAACCAGCCACTGAAGTGTAACAGCAAGTATAAGCATAAATAAGGCATCTTAAGCAAATTGTGTCTTGCCTGACACTAGTACGAAATGAAGTGAGATAGAAGCAACAGGACATAAAGCATGCCACAAGCTGTTTGAATTATCAGTTTAACCATATAACATTGATTCTCTATACATAGTACATCCACTCTTGTGACTACTGCATGATAAGTCATGCCACTGTCTGTTTGGTTTATCACAGCGTACACAAAATATTGATTTAAAAAGTTGTCAAATTTCAGAACAGCTAAAAGTCAAAGTCTTGCATGATGAGGGAAGGAACTTTTGAAGAGGGGCAGTGTTGCTTCTTCTTCGAGTGCTCTGCCTTCGTTCCCCGGACAGGGTTCACAGCTGCAATGATCCTGAAACAAGGACAGAGCATTGTTACTCCTCGGACAGTGAGCATATCTATACTGCCTTCAAAGAAATAATAAACATTGCAAGAAGACCGCACCCCTACTCCTACCCCAAAATTTAATTCCTTTGTAGCCCACATTTCAGTTCATTGTGTGCACTAGTGAATATATCCAGTAGTCTTCAGTACTCAGTACAAAACCAGACTTCAAGCCAAAATAAACCTTTCCTAAATGTTCACTTTAATAAGGTTTTTAACAACCATAGTGTTTTGTTACTTGCGTGAAAGCTACTCACTGAACTCCAACACTAGTTTTTAAAGGGATGCAAAAACAACCCCATGAAACCTGTTGTTTTTGGGAAAAATTCATTTTGTCTGCACTTTCCCAATTTGTTGCACGCCGCGGTGGCTCAGTGGTTATGGTGCTCGGCTGCTGGCCCGAAAGACGTGGGTTTGATACCGGCCGCGGCAGCCGAATTTCGATGAATGCGAAATTCTAGAGGCCCGTGTGCTGTGCAAATTCAGTGCACGTTAAAGAACCCCAGGTGGTCGAAATTTCCGGAGCCCTTCACTACGGCGTCCCTCATGGCGTAAGTCGCTTTGGGACGTTAACCCCCAATAAATCGAATCAAACCAATTTGTTGATGTCAGTGTGGCAGCGAAAAAATGCATTTATTGCTGAGAAAACTACATTTAAAAATTTGCCGGTCACTAAATTCAAATTCTGATGTATATGCCGACAAGGACTTCATGACCACATTTTGAAGTTAGTTGCGGGGCTGCTTAGGGCCTTGTTATCTGCACCCAGAAATCTGACGTGTCAGTAGATTGCAGTATGCTTATAAAATGAGGCAATGATGACAACACCTGCACTTTGTTTCTTCATTTTATGTAGCTTGTAAAAACACCATTTCAGTCTCCTTGCAATCAGACAGTAGCCTCTCGACAAAGGCCAACTTCAGTTTCCATTCAATGTTCCTTCAAAGCGCTCTCTGACACCAGAGTAGCAATGTCTATGTATACACAGGCCGAATCATCAGCATGCCTATTCTGTGTCACCCGAAAGTACAGCCTTAAGCAAAAATCTTTTGACAGGTAACAAGTAAGTTTGCAGCACATATTGACGTGCTTTGTCTTTACAGAGATTCAGATGCATGACGAGGGATATGCACATTTTAGTGAATCTGGAATTAACAGAACTGAGCAGAGGCTTGTTTGTATTACTAATGCCCAACTAGTGATACGCAAGTCTAAAATGAGGTCTAGTGCTGCAGAGCAAGCTGTTACGTGAATGTGACGTTACCCTCTTAAATCGGCACTCAGCTTCCACTGTCCAAGATTAGTGCAAAGTGCCTGCTGCCCTGAGTAAAAAACTTTTCTGACCACAACCTCAAGCAATAACCCAGCTAAAGACACATTCAGAATGCACACAAAATATTCTCTGTAGGCAGAATCAAAACAAAATTAAGCAATAGCTTCGAATAAAACTTTTCGTTGCACATTTTCAGTGCTGTAGCATTTTCACCATACGCCGCTAGTACGGCTCACATGCAGGCCTCAACAATGCAAGTACTAACAGCCTTTTTCAGTATGCTGGCTTATGCTCAGTTTGAACTGGGCTGCAAGGAAAAGGTTCTTTCACTATCGCGCATAGCAGTCCTCGAGGCTAGTCAACACAGCTGAGCGTGCCTGTACAGCATCCTGGGCTCCTAACTCCTTCCACATATAAATTCCCCCCTACAGATGCACTTTGGAAGAAATATGTGCAGCTTACAGCGCACCAATCAAGAAAGCTTCACGTCAAATGCAGCAATAACAATGATGTATCTCTCATCAGCAATCCTCACGTAATTGACTGAGGAGCCAGTTTATTGAGGCACACATAGCGAGGTATATGCCACAACAATATGCAATGCTTTATGCATGGGTTATCTTGCATAGTATAGAATTCAAGACTGTAGGCTCAAATACCGCAAAAGGAAGTCTTCCAGTCGACGGCACCAACCAACCATTACGATGTTGTGGTTATTTTGGCTAATTTGTGGTTTATCCTTTCCCTTTGCCAGCTGGTGTGATGGATTAGCAAGTGCATGGGAATTAACCATGAAGTCGTCAGAATCATTCAACACCATAGGGGCATTTGCTGCTGCCTTCTTCAGTTGTATCCAGCTATAGTCACAATATGAAGCATTGCCTAACAGTTCACGCTCAAATGAATGCAAATCAAAATACAAAAGAGAAAAAAAACCAAACTTCCCATTAGCAGTGAACCTGTCTCCGACAAGTGGGAGCAATGCCAGCCTTAGGGGAGGGTGACCGGTGCAATCGCACAAGACGTCACCAAAATGGGGATGCTGAGTTGCCCTGTGGGTGTTATGCTACATCCTCCCATCCTGTACCCGCCTCCCTCTGTCCCTTGACCTTCAGAAGAGACATTTCTAGAGCTCTTCAAAATGAGCGAGACAATATGTATGCCTGAAGCATGCCAAAATGAGTGCTTAACTTGCTACTGTAGAGGGTTGCAAAGGGTGCATGCACCTTACAGACGCGGCATAGTTTCAGGTGTCGTTCGTTGCGGGCAGGACCATCTAAATGACATTCTTTCCACCTGTAAGCTCTGCTGCGGCAGAAGGGAAAGGGGTAGGGGAGGACAGTTGTGCTTAGAGAGCTTTGTCAGTTCACTGCTTAGCCCTTGTCCCGTCTCAGTTGTGCAGCATTGTAGCCATGGACTGTGCAAATGAACTCTCCTAACAAGCTGTCTTGCCTTATGCGCAGTTCTAAGCAAGACAATTTATGAAAGAAAAAGAATGCCGAAGTGCTAAAATTGCTGGTGCATTGTGAGTTTTCAAGAAAAAGCAGAGACGATGGAAAAAGCCCTTTTTAAAGTACAGGAACAAGATGAATTATCGTAGTAAGGTTAAAACTAACCTTATCTAGCCTGGCTAACTTTGCACGGCCTACTGTTTAACCTGAGTAAGTTCAGCTCATGTCGACAATAGCTGTTTCGCCCCACTAAACTTTTGCCCATGTGTATGCAGAAAAGTGGTACCGGTACGCCAGACCTTCTTCACACCAGTCTGCAGCCAAGGCACTGTTATTAGGATCAGAAGGAATCCGTGATGATAAATATAACGCTTGTACCATTTTCTACATTACCAACTGGAAAAAGGTTTCAATTTTACTGTCACCCAATTTAACGCTATCAAAATTTTGTTATGCTGGCTTTTTTGTAGTCACTATTAAAAGCGGAGCAGGCAACACTAAAACATCAGCTTCATGAGGTAAATAATGGTTTCAAAAGAAGCGGAAATGCCCTGGGAAGGCCAGTATCGTGAAACATAGCGACCCAGAGAAGAGAGATTGCATGAAAAGTGGGACAGGCGGAGTGTACTCATGGTTCTAGGAAACTAACGCACAACTTAAAAATCTGTATACCACTTCTCTGCTGCTTCACGGATATGTACACCAACGTAACACATGTTGACTACAATAACACCAAAGTAAATCCGGCCGGTCCCGTCCGTGACCGAATATTAAAATCGTTCAAGACATTTTAGTGGTTATTGCAGGGGCAGATTCATGGGTGCAACTGGAAGGGGGGGGGATTTGAAGGAGGGGGTGGGGTACATTAGAACCATGTATTCCTTGGACATTTTTCATCTAAGAAATGAGGTTCAACATGGCTGTTATTTAATATTTTCCAGTGGGAATCCTTTCCTTTTAATCAATTTTTCCAAATTTCTCCTAGGTGAGCATTACCATATATTCTAAACAAGGTTTCTCAAAGACACCTCAAAAACAACAGTCTTCAGTGGACGCTGGATATTTAACATATTAAGACAGAGTATTCTGTTTCTGCTGCAAGCTCTTTGACAGCGATCCCATGTAATCACCAGCGGCAACTGGATAAAATGACTGGAGGCACATGGCACAGATTCTTAGAAGCCTCGAATATTTGACAAATCACTTCGCACCATATCAAGCTTGCACAGAGGCAAGTCTAAGAATGAAGCATAGCAAATGCACTGACAAGGAGAATGAACTCATCATGGCACAAGCGAAGAAACTCTTCAAGAATGTCTTAGAGCACCTCATCAAGATAAAAAGCATATATGGTATTTCATGGCTGTTCAGACTGGCTTTTTGCAATCTGTGAGGAACCAGGGCAAAAAAAAATGACAACAGACTACACATAAGGAGGACCATATGGACTGAAGAACTGAATGATCAACTTTTGTACATTTTCCTGTCAGCACACATGGCAAAAAAAGGTGAAACCATATCAGGAGATACCCCCGAAACAATGTGACAAGTGGTTTTTTTAGTCTGAAAAAAACAGAGGGAATAAGCCAGTAAGGATCTGCACAGCTGTTTCTCGGACACAGCAGAAAAGCAAAGTTAGTGAAGAATGGCCAACAAGGAACATGGAAGAAACCAGGGTGGAAACAAGTGCACAAGACATGGTCTTGAAAGCTAAAACCAATAAAAGTGATCAAAATGTCCCAGGCCAATGAATAACAGGGCAAAAGGCTAAAAAGATTAAAGTCGCAAAAGTGACAATGAGGTCAAAGATCAAATGTAAAACCAGAAGTGGTGAAGGCAAAAAATAAAAAATACGACTGAAGGCCGAGGGTGCAGATGGTGAGACAAGTGTAGATATATAAAAACTGGTATTGCATGACAAATAGGCTGGTACTTTTTCAAATAATGAAACTGAAGGTTTCCTTATGCACTGGTCCTTCATTGCCAGTACCTTGCCTGCTTTTATGATTTCACAAGCCAGTGAGTTCTTGTTCTTCGCTATGAATTCCATTCTTTGAAATTCGGATAAACGTCCTGTTTCCAAAATTTTACAGTTCCGACAGTGAATGCCAAGATGGCAGCATTACTCATTATCAGAAAAAGAACTAGCCTACCTGCCATCCAATGCCTGGTTTTAGCAACACAACACTTGTCTCATCATGTGTATCCTGGGCCTTCAGCAGTATTTTTTTATTTTTTTCCTTCACCACTTACTCCTGGTTTTACACTTTGCCTTTTCCCTCATTGTCAAATTTTATCACTTTTAACTTTTTAGCTTTTTGGCCTGTTACTTGCTGCCCTCTGAGCTCTTTATCTCTTCTATCACTTGTAACCTTCAAGAGCATGTTCACTTTTTTTCATCGTGGTTTTTGGCATGTTTCCTGTTGGCCATTCTTCGCAACCTTTGGTTTTTTGCTGCTTCATAGATACAGCTGAGCAAATTCTTGCTGGCCCATTCCCTGTCTTTTCCGCCTAAAAAAAATCTCCTTGTCGAATGTTTTTGTCTTATTTTGGTGTTCCGTGATACAAGCTTTCATATCAAATGGACCTTGCCTAGCTTTTTTCGTCGTGTATCTGACAGCTAGGAAGGTGTACAAATAGCTGTCCCCGTTTCTTCTGATATAAAAGTTGGCAGTTCAGCATCCACGTTGCCGCCTTCTGTGCAGCTCTTTGCCCAACAGAAAGTGTTGCTCTAGCTTTTCACTGAAAACTTTCTGCGATTACCTGAGCTTCTTGGTTAATACGACAAAGTCATAAAAGAGCACTTAGGTGTGTGCCAGATGTGGTAGATCACTACTGCAGCAAAACAAATTAGAATAAAATATTTCACGTGATGGCGAAGAATGTGATCAAGCATTTCACAGAAAATGAAATGACTGAAGTGAGTGCTTTTTTGCCTCTGATGCCTCCCTTCTGGCTAGCAATTTCATGAGTACTGGAAAAGGAATGTGTACTACGGTGGCAAAGATACCTTGGTGAAAACTGCATCATGCTGCGCCATCTAATAAGTATTGTTTTTTTCCCCATAACGCAAGTACAAGTGCTTCTGGGGCACTGCAACAGCAACAACTGGCTCTCTTGGATAAGTCGGGAGCTCACTCTATGCGACTGTTTCTTACCAAATAAGCACTTTATCGGTCCCTTCATTACTGGGATCTTGTTGCTGCCACTTCTCTTTGAATAACTATACTACTTGTGTGACTTTGATGCCCATTCTATTGATGTCCCTTGGACTGGTTGATTTATTAAATAAATTTTAATCAGACATATAATATCTATGCTTTGCTTATGCATGCACTTTTAGAAGAGGAGCTGAAGGTGTCAGCATTTTCAGTTCATGTAACTAAACTCATCTTTCAGTGGCAAGCCTCTTTGCTTTTCTATATTTTAAACCGTACGATCTGCTTGCAAAGTCGGTGGTCCGTGACCTTCGGTGGCATTGTGGTGGCGACTTTCGGGTGCCGCTATTGGTTTGCAGTATCCCTTCAGGCTGCAGCCATCTAAGGGCACAGCTTGCGGTAATGTACTGTAAAGCACAATTTTGTTTTACAATTAGGCTTCCCTCTGAAAAATACCGAAAAAAAATTGCAATGTAAAAAGGTAATATAAACAAAAGGAAATAATGAGAGGCTTTGCAAGTATGCGCCTCAGCAAGGGCTCACACAAGGTGCGGTAAGGTCGTCCCTGAGGCAACGTGATACTGCCAAAATTACCTGGCAATGTTGCAGGGGTTACACTTACTGAAAGGAGAAAATTAAGAAAGTACGGAGGCTGGGACACATCTTGAGGTGGTACTGGTGAATCACTGTGCATTTTGAGGGACTGTTCTGCTACCGTATACGCCTGTGCACACAGACAGGGAAGCTACTGGCAAAGCGTTGTTTGGTAACTACCATCACTGATTACTTAGTTAAATATGGGGTCCTTCACTCCATGCAAGGACACTGGCATGAAAGCTACAAACTGCTGGAAATGAAAAGTTGCATGTCATTCAGAGGTCTGCCCTCGGCCTTTGTTTACGAGACATTGGACGCATACCTAGCACACTTCCCTCTTTTCCGCATCTCTGGAGGCATCTGCATATATCATATAGTGTAAAAAGAATTTTTTCCATCTTTTTCTTCTTTCGTCCTTCCCACAGCACAATGTATCCAACACAAGCCTAGCTAAACTCTCCGCTTTTCTAATTTCCGCTCTTCTTTCGCTGCAGTGTCTAAATATACACCTCACAGACTGTTCATTCTCACTGAGCGTATGGAGGATGTAGCTGCCGGCCCATGGCTAAATCTCATCCAACATGATAGTGGATGCTGCCAGCCAGTGCACTACTGCTGCGTGCAACACTCTTCTCTGCGAAGCATTTGCAAGTTGCATGCCACATATTGAGACTTGTGAGGAGTTTCAAATGGACATTTTCCCATTCTTATATCGCCGGCTGTCATTCAGATGAAGTAAAACAAGCCCAGCTCTCCCAAAAAATCCCCGATATATGTCTTCACACCCGGTTGCACGTGCATATATATAGCACTACCATCGCTCGCACCAGTTCACATATATAAGCAGCAAGCTACGCGGCGTGCACCAGCAGCTTGGGTGCTTTCGCACTGGTCTTGTAATCTGTCAGCTCTGCTCATAATTTAGGCAAGTTATCACCAGCACTGAAGCGCAGCAGAATGCTTGCTAGATCGAGCGCCTATGCTCTGCACAGCCCGCATATTCCTAGATGCACCTATCCGTATTACATAAGAAACATAATGCTAGCTCTTTTTTATCACCAGATATAGTATTCATCTTTAAAATATTTATATTATGCCTCACAGCCATGCAAAAGCAATAGTAGGGGGAATTTATTCACAGCGTTGACCTAGGTGACTCGAAGAGATACTCCACCACAATACACAAGAAGAATGTGGAGGAGCAACCACAAAGCAGGAAGCATGTACAGACCACTTCCGGGCCAATATTGACATTTCTGAGGGGAATACAAGGAAAGTGCCTAGCTCGCTGCTTGGTCTTTCAGGCGGAAATTTGCGCATATTGAGTGGTTCGATCTTAGCATGAGCCAATGGGCCCTTCTCAGCCAATGCCACACACCACACGTGTATTTGGAGCACTGATCCTGCACACGCACTCAGCTTCGACTGAGGGACAGCGGATCGTCGCAAGTAAACAAACCATCAAGTTCACATAGCGGACTTCCGCGCACAACAGAAAAGCACACATGCGCACCATGGTGCATGGAAATAGCCAGGAATAATTTTGCAGTTCACACACCCTAACCAAACGACATTTGGTGAACGGTGCAACCGGAGAACATGGTGTTTGTCATGCGATCAAGCAGTTCATTGCATGGAGCTCTCAGATTATGTGCGCCAAACACCAATTGGCCCATTCCGGGCAGCGAGTAAACATTCTTGAGCCCAAGGTATGACTAATCCTCATAGAATTCAAAGGAGCACTATGAGAGTAAATCGAGCAGACTGCCAGGCAAGAATCAAATGGCCGGACTTTGAAAAACACTGACAGATTTGTCCGATGTATTTGGAAAAAAAATGCTCCGGGTATACCCAACGTACTAAGGGGAGGAAATGCACCGGGTCCATCCGGCGTACCTTTAGCCACAGCCTCCTCTCGCAGTCAGTAGTGAGAGCACACCATACAAAAATTTCACTGCTCTATTTAATAACCCTATTGTGAGTTATATAAACAAAAGACTTAGCAGATGAATGCAATTGCAAAAAATGCTGGAGCTGAAGAAGATTATTTTTTGACAGAACTCACAAAAGGACTGCTAACGTGAACAAAGAAGCCTCATTGACTTAGTGTGCTCAAAACATTGACTGCAAAAATGAAGCACTGTGGTTGCAAAGCCTTGTACACTTACACCATGATTCCAGTCATGTTGACTGACATGATAAGTACAAACACCATGCATGACCCGCCACTAAACCAGGGTGTCAAGCAAGCTACTTTCTTCCAGTTCCCTGACTTTTCCATGGTTTCCCGACTATTTAAGTCAAAATCTCCTGAATACTGAACAGACGGGAAAACACAGTGGCCAATGGTAATGGACAGTATACATGATCTATTCACAGCAAAAAATTATATACTGAAACTTCAAGCGCTGCAATCAAAATAGATTTGCTCTTATTTGAGGCAGCTGATTTCTTCTTGAAGAAAGTCCAGCTTCAATGCGACTTATGAAGCTATCTTTTCTTTTTCTCTTCCATTTCTCTAACACATATGGTTAGCATAACCTTTATTCTTCCGAGCATACGTTGTCTCCACTAAGTGTGTTCATATTTCAAATTTTTATTTTAAAGTGCAGAGTATTAAAAATTGGCTTAAATTACAAGACAAATGTGTTTCCACATAATACAGCAATGAAAAGCACCAGACATTGCACAAATATTTAAATCCTCATCAATTATCCTATCCGAACACCGATTAAGCACCACAAAATACAAAAACAAAATACAAAATATAGCATACCCTCCAAATAACGCCAGAACCACATCAGCTGCCAGAGCTCAAGATCAAAGAAGCTCTAGCAGCCGTAGTGTAAATGCGATCAAACCATCACAAAGTTCATCGCACAGTTACATGAACACAAGTCCTCGTACTTACTAATAGCGAAAGAATGCTGACAATTTCTGCGAAGTACCATCTACGACGTCAAATCCTTCAAATCTGCATGGCGACACATTGAAATCTATCCATAAACAATGGATGGTCACATGGCCACAAAAGGGTTGCTGGCATTGCATGCACATATGCACTCTTCAGTAAACCCTCTCCCCCAGGTGCTGTGCTCCTCTGGGCAAGTATCTATAGCCCCTATGAGCAAGCAACGTGTATGACTTCCACCAAAATAGCCATATACTGCTACATAATCTCAGAAGCAATATAGTACCATGTACCCCTTCCAACCCTTTCATATTAGTGACTGCGCACCATGCAATGCAGGTAGTATAGCCCTAATCTGTGAAGAAGTGGTTGACGATCAACTCCACAAAAAATAGTTTTATCTATCTTTCCTTTCCACAGATTTTTTCAGAGTACTATTTTACCAGCTGCATTAACCAAGCAGCAGCAGCAGCAAAATTTCATTCCATAGCTGATTCGTTGCCTGGGTTCAGCAAACATTTTCTTACTTTTTTAAAAATTGCTTTTGCACTTTGTTAGCATTTTCATAAAAAGGTCTTATGATAAAGTGGTATATACCTATAACTTTTATTATCACTGCGTATTTGAGAAGTGGCAAAACTAAAACAAGAAAGGTTATCACAGCTCAGTTAACAAGCGAGATAGGTACTTACTGCTGTGTGAACTCAAGGCAGAGGCTTGTTTCCTTGGGGTACACAACATTGAAAGCAAAGTGCACCAAAAACATGAGCTTGAAAGCCTGGCATGGGTTGACTGCGTGCATCACTGGCAGGATGTCGATGCATATGGTGAAGCGCCTCGCAGTAAGGAAACTGCCTCCTGCACAAACAAGTTTTAAATCAGGAATGCTCGCCCGAGTGCGGTACCACAGAGTTATACCTTTTGCAATGATGAATGGAGAACATGGCATGTCCCAGATGTCGTCATCACTGGCAGATCCCTGGCATAAGAGGGAGTTAAATGCGTATAAGAATTGTGTACTAAAGTAGCACCATGTGAAAGCTGCAACTTTAAACTAGTTACAAACAAGCATGCAGCAGAGTATAAGCATAAATAAGTAATTTCTGCGCTTGCTCAGGCTCTTATTTTTCCCAACAATGCGTGGTGAAATGCTTTGGAGTGTATACAAATAAGCGTCAACCACATATAAAGGCCCTAAAAATCAGCATAGGCATTTACAAGTGCTGGATTATCTACAATACATAAACATTGCATCATTTTAGTCAAATGCAGCCCAAGAACACAGTGTAAATGCCTCTCAAGAGCAAAAGAGGCCCTCCATCGAGTGGTGTCAAGAGACTGTCCTAGCACTGCAGTTAATCCGGCCGACCGGTAGTGAATAACCTTGCACCTGCCAGCCCCCTCAAATGTCACACTACTAGGTCAGAGGGGAATTATTTAACATAAGTAGAGCGCAGCTTGCGTTTTATCTCAAGCAACTGAGCAAACTGTTTGTAAATGACTATGTTTTAAGCAGCATAGTACGAGGTACTCAGGTGCGCAGTCGTCGTGGTCGACGCAGTGCTGCGGAAAGTTCGAGCTCGCGTAGTGAATGCTGAATGGTGTACTGTTATCTCGAAGCGCCCATTTAGCGAGTACACGAACTATTTACTAAAGAAGCACCAGAAAAACGCAAGCAGCAGATATCGTATTCAACAGCCACAGAGCCCAAGCAGACACGCGCGGCACGGTTGTGGGCGGGCGGATGTATGGATGGTAGTGGCTTAACCCTTCGTATCGGGCGGTGGCTCGCGCCTCCAGCCTAGGATTCCACCCCCCCCCCCCTTTTTTAATTTGTATTTTAATATGTATAATTTAGCCATCTTTCATAAAGTTACTCCTCCCTTGACCTATTCCACGGGCTGGCCGAAGCGATGCGATTGACATTGGAGGATACGGACTGAGCTCGCGTGTCGAAGGCGCTCAAAAATCTCGAATGTCGGCTCCAATGACATCAGTGCCATTGAAAAACTTCCCTGTGGCAGCGCAAGTACGGCATTTGAAACGCCTGTGTAGAAACTTTTCAGCCTGCGTTGACCCGTGCAACGCTATTTCGGCCCAAAGACAAGATCAGTCAAATCTTACAAAATGAACACAATTACTGCATTACTTGTACCGGCATGAATAAACGTCAATAAAAATAAAAATACACAACGTACACTTATGATCCTTTCTTAGACGAGAAACGAATTTGAAAATCCCGCGTTCTTTGACGTCCTCCTCCGCTAACCAATCGCGTACTTCCCTGGCCTAAAATTTCCCGCGCTTACTCACTCGCTTCTTTTAGTGAGTGCATATCTCCAGACAAAGCAATATTTGTGCATTTTCCCGCAAACTATCGCACTCTTCCGTGTGTCTCGCTTGTGTTCCTCTCTCTTCCGCGCGCTGTGCACCTTTTGTGAGAGACAGTAAAGCAGCAGTGACGCATCGGCGGTGAAGCGGCTGTGGTGGGCACGCTCAATGTCCGCCGGCGATTTATCTTCACTGCCCTGTTCAACAGCAGTACAAACCTGCAACAATACTCCCAAAAGACAAAAAGCGTATCATTCATGCTGGTAAAAATGTGCACCACTCACCTTGTGTGCGAACGGTCTGATCGGTAAAAATCACGGACAAAGCACGCCGGTATTATCCTAGCTCCCCGCTCATCACGTCCATGCCGTCCTCCATGATGCCGTCAATCGATGAATGCAGGATCGCAGCAAATAGTACTGCTTCTCATTCTGCGCGCTAATATTGCGCGTAGAAACTTTTTGACGCTTAAAATATGTAACGTGATTGATGAAAAGTAGCAAAGGTTTTTGGGATCACTTTTTTGTGTAACGGCGGTGCTCACGTCACCAACTTTCGGTGAAATGGGCGTGTTTCGGCTCCAAAAACAGAAAATTGCTTTCTTTTTCGTGAACGTGTTTCTGTTAAGGGCGCAAAACAGATATTCTCTGTATGACAACAGAAAATTTCCGTAAAAATGCTTGTCATTTCACACACATTTCTTACAGTGTATCTTTGACCGCATCATACCACTATCCCTTGGTCCACTGATGAATCAGATATGGGGAGTCTGTGCAGTGCTAAGCAATATGCAAAGTCCTTTAAATGTAGAATCGCAATAACATTCTTCAGGTGTTTACTTCAAGCATGCCTGAAGCAGATGCATTTGTTCAGTGCCTTAGCTTCTTTACGTGGAAAGGCAACAAGGTATTAAAGGAGAAATCGTCCAACGCACTCGCCACATTCTTCCACTTTTGAGCACAAAAACGTATCCTCTGCACAATGAGGAAGTGCGGGCCAAACACTGTAAAGTCTGCCCATTGTGTATGTGTCACACCCATCTGACCATACACCTGCATAAAGTGGTCGTGGTCCTCCCTGAGAGCAGGCGTGCAGTTCTCGTCAAATTTCATAAAGAACTCTTCACACAAAATGTCTTCCTTCTTGGCATCTCGCAGAGAATATGGGCATTTAAATATTTAAATATCAGCACGGTTTTCGCAAGGGATTTTCTTGCGACACTCAGCTCGCCGGATTTACTAAGGACTTATTTACTTCCTTAGATGTCGGAATTCAAGTCGATGCTTTGTTTTTAGATTTTTCAAAGGCATTTGATCGGGCTCCCCACCATAGACTACTTCTCAAGCTATCGCACCTTAATATTCACCCTCAGGTACTAGCATGGATTAAAGACTTCCTTTCATCTCGCGCTCAGTTCACTTCTGTTAATGGTTCTAACTCTACAATGGCCCATGTCACATCTGGTTTGCCTCAGAGGAGTGTGCTTGGTCCCCTGCTCTTTCCAATATTTATTAATTACTTGCCAAATTGCATTTCTTCACAAATTAGACTGTTTGCTGACGACTGTGTTGTGTATCGAACCATTACAAATGACTGTGACCGAAAATCCTTACAAACTGACCTCGATTCTATTAACACTTGGTGTCAGTTATGGCTTATGACCCTAAATCCCTCTAAGACAAAGCTCGTCTCCTTTACTACAAATTCTTATCGCATACCAACCGCACTCTCTTAATGACATAACAGTTGAAACAACTTCCACTTACAAGTATCTAGTTGTTCACCTTCAATCAGACTTAACCTGGAACTATCATATTAACTTGATTCTAGCAGCTGCTAACCGTTCTCTTGGCCTTTTAAAACGTAACCTTCGACATGCTCCGGCGCATGTGCGTAAACTTGCTTATATTACATTAATTCGACCTAAAATTGAGTACGCCTCCGCCATATGGGACCCAGATCAAGCCTACATCAAAGATAACATAGAATCCCTGCAAAACCGTGCTGCTCGTTTCATTTATTCTGACTACTCACGTTTTCCTAGCGTCACGGCTTTAAAAGTTCGTGCTGGACTTGACAGCCTTTCCCATCGTCGTAAACTGGCTCGCTTAACTCTTTTTCACAAAATTTACCACCATCCGTTGCTTCACGAAGATTTCTTTCACTTACCCTCAGCACTGTTTCCACACCGTGACCATCCTTTCAAAATCAAACGCATCACATGTCGCACTTCAAGTTATGCTAAATCATTTATACCCAAAACCATTATTGGCTGGAACCAGCTGCCTTACACAATCGCAACTGAAACGAATGCGACATCATTTCATGAACTTTTAAAAAATCAAAGCCATGTGTAGTTTTCTTCTAGTTTTGTTCTGCTCACCGCAATGTGTTCGAGTTTTGCTTTTCGTTCTGTTTATTCCGTTGTTTTTATCTTTGTGTTTTCTTTTCTTGTTTTTTTTATTTTGTTTATTTTGTGTCTTGTTTTCCCGCCACATTTCGATTCTTGCTGACTACCAGTTATTGCTCTTTTCTTGCTTCTTTTTTTTTGCCCTGTTACTCATGTTAATGTTCCTTCTATGTATTCAAGTTGAAATATTTACCACCCCCTATGTAATACCCTCGTGAATAGGGCCTGTAGGGGTATCATGAAATAAATAAATAAATAAATTGAACTTGAACAGTGCCCCACGGGAAAGGCTCGTGAGGGTCAAAGGCAATGGCGTCAGGTGATGCTCCAAGCCACGGTTTCTCTGGATCCACGAAAATATCGCAGTTCATCACCTCCACAGGATGTCCAGCTGAAGCCATTGTTTCCTTGTATCGCAAGAGTGCGTCGCTTTCGTTAGCGATTCCATACCTGAAATAAAGCAAACATGTTACATAAGGCACGCCAGACTGTCTTTCTCTGGCTACGTATACTATGGCTGCGTAGGGTATGTGCATTGCCCAATTACAATTAATTTCAAAATATGCACATACCTGACAGCCCTAACACGAGACAAGTCCTTCGTAGCAGTCAGGTTGGTCAGTCCCTTCTCTGTCCACTGCTTGCGGTTCATCACAGCTCCAAAGTTAGATGCTGTCAAGCGGTAGGCTCGTGCTCGCATCCACGTTGGGCTCAGCCTTTGTTTCCTTGAAGCTTTCTCTAGTTGCTGGGCCTCAGCTGGTGTCACAACTATCCCCTAAAAAATAAAATAAGTGTTAGCTTTTGTAATTACTGTAGACAAAGCACATGTCACAAGCACCACTATGTTTTAAGAGATGGGATGTTTTTACTACAAGGAACAAAAAACAGGTCAAAGAAAGATACCCTGAGTATTGATGCAGTAGGTCCATCCACTCCATCAGGAATCACCCAAGGTGTGATGCCACAGAAGCACTCAAAGGGTTGTGGTGTCTCCCACAGCTGTTGTTGCTTCTTTTTTAGCTCTTCAGACAGTAGAACAGAAAATCCATGTGGCTCGAGTGACTGCTGGTAGCTCAGCAGGCAGCCCTTTATACGCTTGCCATATTTGGTATCGACAGCCTCACTGTAGTCGGCAGCTTGCAGAACAGCTGCAAAGTGTTCCATCCCTTCCAGTGTACTTACGGCATCTGCAAAATCTTTTATGTCTTTTTGCTGCTGCTCGATAGATTCATTTGCAGCATGACCCTCGTACACCTTCGAGGTACGCGGAATGGATTGCCCACCTTCTGTGACTTTTCTCCAGTCAATTCTTTGTACGCTGGTTCCACGTAGAGGGTTTCGCCTTGGCACTCGCCACTGCTGAGGCAAATCAGTTGGGGACAGGTGTTGTGGCGCCTCCAAAAACCCCTTTTCCTGCAGCAGTGCCACAATCCTCAGCACGGCCTGCAAGTGGTTGCAGACATACTTCCCAGCAGCACACCCACACTGGCCACCAAGCACGTCACCTTGCCGCGACAAGGCTGCTGAAACAGTATACGGTGGCGTGTTTTCTTTTGGCTTCTGTAGCAGCTGGCCCTCACGAATACCATGTTTCTGAAATAAAAATAACGCCTTCGTCAGCGTTTGTTGCGTGATTAAAACAGACTTGTCTGATAGAGTATCAAAGCATTAAAACAAACGAGCAAAACAATGATGAGAACAAAGTCCATTGCACAGCTCGCAGTACTGCTTCGCGTTCTCGCCTTGTTGTGGTCTTACTCGAAGTGCACTACATGCTTGCTGGCCGAAGCAGTACGCCCATCGTGTGCTTGATGTAGACGGTACTCGAGCGGTGTGCTGCCAAGCACACCGTTCGTGACACCTTATCGCAGCTGTTTTACTAGTAGTACCGTGTCAGCGCTTGCGCTGTTCTCGCGCCTACTCGGCTGCGCTCGAGCGGATGTATCGGCATAAATCAATACCTGCTTCAGAACTACGCTGTATTTTCTCGACACGGTAACACTAGTCTATGAGGACATGCTTCCTAGAAGTAAATGTCCTACACGGCGAGGCCACGCAACGGTCACATCACGATCTCTACGCGCAGCCTGAAAACCCACGAAATGAGACAACAAACGTGTACCACGCACGCAAGACAGGTCCGCAACCCCCGCAGCTTAATCGTATCTAATCATACACGCACTTTTTATCCTGGCATTCAAAACAGCAAGTATTTTTAAAAAAAGCAAGATAGTGTCACTGCAACTGGCGCATAAACAACGCGGCATGGCGTTCAAAGGCCACTTTATATTCGCTTTTAACCCCTTTTAAAGCGGCAAAACGAGAAAAGAAAAAAAAAAGTTACTTACGTTGTGCACGAATAGTTTTCCGACACAGATGATGCAACGACTGAGCTCTCGGTGGCAAGTTTGGACGCCTTTCGTTGGCATTTCGTCGTCGCCGTCAACCGCGACACTTACGCTTCAATATGCTCACTGCGAAGCGGCGGCAAATCCGCGAGGTTTTTTACCCAGGCACACACTGGGTAAACAATGTCGCCCATTGCGACGGAGTGCACTATAAAAATATGCGTTCGCAGCAGCAGCAGCGGCTTGGCACTAAAAGCGGGCGATGTATTCGGCTCTGCGCTCAGCAAGCAACGCGTAGTCAAGGGAGCGCCAACGAGCAGAATGGGAGGCCGGCGAGGCTTCCCCTAATATGGCGGAAGCCTTCCCAGGGTGCTTTTCGAAATCTAAACCGAAACTGCTTATCACCGACAGGTGGCGTATTTTTGTAAGGGGACTATTCAGTTGAAGCAAGGCACAAAATCTTTTCTTCGTATGCGTTACCACACAAATGTGCTACTTAAGCCGGACCTCGGAGAAGGCTTTTTTCCTCAATTGCTTGTCAGTCTTGCAATTCTGTGGCAGGACTCTGAATTGCCTTCTAGAAAAACAGTGATCGTTTGCAACTTGCAGAAAGAATTTCTTCTACATGCATTTGTTCCGTGCACAACGTTTTCACAGGTGCCTGTCACCCGGACAACTCACACGCAATGCTGCTTTGTCATTTCGGGTGGAGATTTACACTCCACGGCCTGCTGTACATACCACCTGCAGGACCCTGTGGGCTAGGCTCCAGCCCCTGCACACGCCTGTAAGTGCTGTATAATTATGCTGGCCGATATGTGATATAGATATGTAATTATTATTTAAAAAGAAGTAAGCTATTCATATTATATCTGAGGTGAAAGAGAAGCATAGAGTGATAGCAAAACACTCACGTAGAGAAGATTAAGGCAAGAACTGCAGCAGTCAAAATACTATTGTTAGTTTGTTGCATTATATTGATAACGCTGTTTGGGGCACTAGAAGCTGCGAGTACCTGCTGGGCCGATTGGTTTCAATTGGTCAGCCTGTGTCAATCTCTGGATGGTAGGTTTAAGAACATTGTTTACCTGATGCATATCATTTCCCAGAGCACAAACAGTGATGCGAGTTCTTTGAGAATTAGCATACAGCAAACAATGTTTCCAAGACTATAATTAGCTTGTTTTTGCTGTGTTCAAATCTGCATTCTGCAGGTGAAAACAATTTTAGCAGTTATTCATGCATTCCACAGGCGCTTATTTGGTTGTAAAAAATAAGCACCAGACTTATTGATGGATGCCTTTCTTATAGTAATTTCAAATACCGCTACCTCTGAGGCACAGTTAAGGTATTTTTAACTGGGGCTCCATTACGCCAGCGGAGCATGCACGTCGTCACACGGACACACCTAAGCCCGCCTGGTTCAAAGAAACCCGAATCAAGGCAGCTTTCATCCGTTGCTTAAGAACTGCAAGGCAGCTCCTTGCCGTTAGCTTCTTCTGTCTTTGTTAGGTACGTAAGGCCATGTTAGGCCACTCAAACCTCATGCATCAATACTGCTGTTTGCCTAATGCCCATGCTATTCTTACTTTTGAAGCGAAAGCTTCACTACGCTAGGCAAAGGTAGTACCGCCGTGGCCGCAAGTTCGACCTTCAAATATCCTTCACAACCAAAGCCCGTGGCACGTTGCCAACAGATAAAGCAAAGCGAAGGAAAAGCGCATAACTGATGCCCTGAGACAGTGGAGACCTCAGTCGTGCTTTAAGCTACGTGGCGGTACTGACAGATGTGCGCTGCATGCGTTGGCATTGACCACGTTGTAGCAGAAACGTGGCCCTGAAGCCTTGGCCGTCGGCGTTCATTGGGCTCATTGGCGTTGGCGTTGACAATGTTTTAGGCTCCTATTAATTTAAGGAAAGGAAGTGCACATAGCTCCCTGGGTTAGTGGACGCCTGAATAGCTCTTTCAGGTACGTGGGGTGGTGAGAGTAAGATGTGGTCTGCTTGCGTTAGCACTGATAACGTTGGGGCAGGCAGGCGCCACTTCAGCAATAGGCCACAGCGTTCACAGAGGGAGAAAACTGTCGCGATCAACCATTAACTGCCACATGCCAGGGTGGGCGCGCTGCCTATCCAGTGTCCGGAAAGCACTCAATGTTACATAAGCCAAGCCGCGTCTAGTTGCCGGTCAAGAGTAGATGAACCGCACCTAATTTTTTAAGAATATTTTTTCAGAACCCTAACCTGATGAAATGGTTGCTTGTCGCAAAGGGATTTCACAGAAACTGGCTGGTACCGAATTGCATCGGACCTGCCGACAGAAAACAAGCGCAGATTCGGGCCCCTGCCAAGTCCGGCACCACGTAGTTTAACTACAAGGCAAGTTTTGCAATGCAAAATGTATATTGCTATTTTAGAAATTCGGTTCATGTGGCAGATGCTTTATGAAATTGTGTTTATACTTTAAATAGAACTAATATTAATCTCTCTCAAGCTGCAGAAAGCGCAGCTTTGCCTTCAGTCGTCTCTTCTCACTCCTGCTTACCATGTGACGAAAATAAACATACTTATTATTACTACATTACAAATATGCAAGTAATATCTATAAATTGTTCTGCTGCTTAAAGCATTTAAAGCACTTTTCAGACTGCACTTGCTGCGGAGCATGGCGATAAAATTGTGCGCACTGTTCAACACTTTTGCACAGTTTGGTTTACGGAGAGTTGACGTCGCTTATGCCGTCAGTGCTTGCAATTCATGTCATAATACAGACTACGTTATGAGATGCTGAGAGCCACAATCTGAATGCAGTGGGGCACTATGCGAGTCGACAAGAACTACAGGTTTGTTGGTGCTAATGTTGGAGCCTACAGAAAGCAGAGTGATTGGGAGGGGGGGGGGGGGGGGCTTCTGTAATCTAGGTTTGGGAACCGCCTTGAGGTGGAGTGGGTGGACCCGCCTAGAGCTATTCCTCTGCCTGGAACAACTCTTCCCGCACCTTATGTTCTCGTCGGTAAAGAGGCATTCACTTCTTGAGGCCGTATCCTGGGCGTGGATTTTAAGCCAGCTAACGGACCTCAACTACCGCTTAAGTCAGGCCAGGTAATACGAACAAACTTGGTACTGTTAAAAATATCATGACCTCATGTATTGTACATAGTCATAATAATATAGGATCATTATTGCTAGTTTTCTTGATCTTTTTAGGCTCAGATAACTCAAGTGGCTATCGAAAGCTGCTGGGTAACCACATACATCTCGGCTTCCATTCTTTCCTTCCTCTCATGAATGAAAAAATAAATGCTTGCTGGTACACAGGTGCTAATTACTACACATCTGAAGCATATCTAACCATGCTTTCATGAAGTGAGAATTCCAGGCAGAAATCACCAACAAACTGCTCACGTAGCACTAGAAGTATTTTATGTCAAAAAACAAAAACCAAAAACCAAATTTTGTTTATTACACTTTAGATAACAGGTCCTTATCGCACCATCTCCAATGACATCTCAACTGGAACTTTTCTGAGTACCTTGCATGAGTGGAAAAGCTGAGGCCTGTTGGCGTAGAGTGCATATTTTGACACCGTGAGGCAATGAGAATGAGAAAGAGGTAAGTGACGCATGACAAATAATCGCATTGCTTTTTGTTGTCCCACTCCCAAGCCTACCTTGGCTTGTACATTTAAGAAAGAAATGTATTGCAGGAAAGGCACACTGCGCTCGAAGGCGTCTCACTTCTGCTTCGGCGGGTTGCTCTGCTCTTTCACGGTTTGAATGATGTGTCAGAGAAGTGAGGTAGTTGTGCGGCACTGCTTTTCTTATAACTAATTTTTCGCGCTGCAGGAGAACGAATGAAACAGTAATAAATATTATCCAGCCAGAGGAGCTTATTGGCACGGTAGCGTTACGTAGTCTTTTTATAGTTTCTTGCGTTGATGTTAGCATTTGTCTGTACGAACTTAGTTTTTGGCGGTGCTCTCGTTGTTATTGCCGCACCACAGGGGCTGAAGGTGGTTTTTGCGATGCAGCTATATTCGTTCTGCTTCGGATATTGGTAAGATATTATTGCATCAGCAGTCACCTAGGTGTACGTGGTTGTCACGTTCGTTTAGTTTCTACTTCATGTTCTCTACTTGGTTCCCCTCTGTGCTATTTTTTGGTTGCCGGCATGTTGATTCTGGCGTTCCTGTTGGGTTCTATTATGGTCTCCCGGATAACGCCTGTTGGGTCCTGTTTATGGTTCTCTCGCAATTTTAGCTCAAAATCGCGTTAACGTCACAACAGGACTTCAAAGATATAATATGCTGCGGGTTTGATCCTGGCCGTGGCGGTCGTGTTTTGATTGAGGCGAAATATTAGAGGCTCGTGTGCTGTGCAACCTCAGTGCACATTAAAGAGCGTCAAGTAGTCGAAATTATCCGGACCTCCTCTACTACGGCGTCCCTCTCATAGCCTTAGTTTCTTTGGGTCGTTAAACCCGATTAGAACAAAAAACTAAACTATTAAAAAATGGTGTAACTCGCCGCGGTGGATCAGTGGTTACGGCGCTCGGCTGCTAGCCCGAAAGACGTGGGTTCGATCCCGGCCGCGGTGGCCGAATTTCGATGAAGGTGAAATTCTAGAGGCCCGTGTACTGTGCGATGTCAGTGCACGTTAAAGAACCTCAGGTGGTCGAAATTTCCGGAGTCCTTCCCTACGGCGTCTCTCATAGCCTGAGTTGCTTTGGGACGTTAAACCCCAATAAAACCAAACATTAAAAATGGTGCGTACTTCAGCCGCAAACAAAACACCTGCTGTAAACTAGTCTAGGTATTTTTCGCGCAAAAAACTCTGAAAGGTCGCAACATTACGGTGGGGTTCCCATTGCGCATTTGCAACCGCAGCCTGTGTTGCACTCAAAAATTTTTTCTTAAGACAGCTCTTCATTACAGTTACAGCAAACTAATGAAATGTTTGTTTTGTTCTGAGGAAGTGTTTTGTCTGGGCGTCATTGCGATCATTTAATTTATGAACCAGGTGGCCTACGGAGAACACATTTGGAATCCTGGTGACCCCCTGGTAGGTATTGGTAAGGACGATGAGAGGAGAACCGAGGAGTGCAGAGGAGCTAGTAAGGACGTTGTGTGTCCTGCACATTTTTTTAATAGTAGAGAATATAGAAGAGGGTTATTAATGTGGACGAGGCTATGCAGACTCTCTGAGTAGAAGTGGACAGAGAAGGCTTGGCCAATGGCGGCAACAGCTTGCTCACCAGCGTTTGCAAGTGCCAAGCTGCAGTGCAAGGAATTTTTGGTGTTAGCAAGGTGCCGGGGCATGACGTTCAGCTCTACTAAAGAATGCTGCCTTTGAGGGTCATTTCGTGTGCATGGAAAAGAGAAAGGGCTTCGTGTAAATAGCCTAATGCTGGTAGAAGCTAAAACGGGGTAGGATTTAATGTAGTTCAACCAATTAAGACATGCAAGAGCACCTGTTCAGGATTGATCTCGTCGTGGAGAGTAGATGTAGCAAGAAAATCAGAGAACAGCATTACATTTGCATGCAGGGTAAGTTCCTCATGTGTGGTATCATCTAAAATTCTAAGGCCTGCAATAAGTAACCGTCTATTCTTATGAACGGGAACGTGATTATAAGTACTTGAAGTATTCTAAGCTGTTGCGAATCACAACACTATGGCCCAATAAAATTGTACACAAACTGTTGCAGTTTTCCTTAAAGCTTTTTTTCGCATCTCTGCATGTATAATGGAGGTACTCGAAAATATGATTTGCTGGCACTCTGCCTCTAACGTTCAAAACAGTCCTTTCTGCTTTATAGTTAGCGTCCTGAACCTAAACGAGAGTTTAATACTCGAGAAGAAAGAAAATAAAGACATCCAGCACTAGACCACCCCTTATAGTGCAGTTGCGTGGAACCACGGCAGTGTTGTTGATATTGTTAACGCCGTTTCAGTCCCTTTACCTTTATGAGCTCAGTATTATGCAACTTAGTCCCCAACAGCACTCATACTCTCTTGTAACCAATGTTGTTATATTTCTTTGTACAACTTGTTATGTTTATTTGTGTTGAATAACGAAACGTTGCTTGTGCCAGTGGTACTCTTTCCAGGAGACTCAAAGGAATGCAGATATACCTGTAGGCCACTGCAGCATTTTTCTTCCAATGACGCCGAACGGCTCAGCCTCTGCTCTACATGGCACACATCAGCGCAACAAACCGAGCTGTGCAGGCAGTGCCAAGCACAACAACCCCAAACACTGGAACAGGAGAAAGAAGCTCCGTCTACCTTGGATACGCTCTCTGAGAGAGAGAGAGAGAGCAGATGCGTTAGGCAACTATATGACATTATCACCAATGTATCTTCCTTGCTAATGTTCGCCCTTTCAGCCATAGCCGTAAGGCGAATCGATGACCCCATTCAACAGAAGCCTGTAATGTGTGTCATGAATTTGGGCTTCTCCGGACGGCAGTAAGTGTGTTCAGCAACTTCTTAACTGCATTGAAGAAATGGATGCCAGAACCATGACTTGCCACTGTGCAAGCATCCATGACAGCATGTTTCGATATCTATTATATTCGATGCCGCTACATAATACACTGCAGCGAAATGACGACTAGAAAGCCACCGCCGGTTGAACAAAGGCAGGCACGGTTTTCGCACTATCAGGGCGGCTGCAATATATTTTTTTAGAGCGCAGCTCTTAGGCACCCGTTTCTGCGTTTCGCGGCGTCACCGTTGTCCGTTGTAACCAGCAGTGGACACCCTTTAAGCTGCGAAAGCAATGGAGCGGGAGCTTGGAAAGGAGAAAGTAAAAGCGCAACCTCCTCCACCCCTTAGCTACCGGCGCGCCAGTGGGGGGGGGGCGCAGCTGTGCACAGCAACCTTGACGTCACACAGTGGTGGTAGAACAAGCGCGCGTGCGTCGGCGGTGGCAGCTGCCCCGCCGCTCCTTCGTCATACGTCTCGTTGCAGTCGAGTTAGTGAGACGCATGACTCAGACGCGGCCCAGTGATTCCGCGCCAAGCGGTTCGGGGAAGCTGCAGTGGGTTGACCACAAGGCTTTTGCCGAGCACACTTCAGAATTTTCAAAGCGTCTTCGGTATTTTTTTTAGGAAAGGAAATGCACAGTATCTGTCTCCCACTGCTGCGAAACCAATAGAGTGGGGGCTCGGAAAGCAGAGGGTAAAAGTTGTAAATTGGCTTCTGAGGAAAGGAAACGCGCAGTATCTGTCTCACACATCTCCGTTGACACCTGAACCTGAGGGAAGGCGCATAACTGCCCTCTTGAAACAGTGGACACCTCAATCGTGTTTTAAGCTACGTGGCGGTAGTGACAGATTTGCGCTGCGTGCTTTGAAATTGACAACATTGTGCCAGAAACGCTGCCACCAGCCAGGGTGGCAGGGTGGGTGGGGACTTTAATGTAGATATAAAGACAAGCGGAAATTTCTTACCACTTATGCTGGACAACATCCCGTTCCTCTCGCTTGTAACGGCTCCCACAGCTGTGACAACCTCGCGAAATACTTGCGCAGACCTCGTCTTCGAGAACCAGGCTTCGGTTCAGCAAGTCGAGCATATATACATCTATTGCTCCGTCCACAAAGCTTCCTTCATGACAACCAATAACTGTTAGCTGAGTGTTTCTTGCTGAAGGAATATGTGTGAAAAATAACAAGTCTGTAATTGGACATGTCTTGCTCGGATTGTTTGCCTCAATCTATCAAAAAGCTGGAACAGCGGATGAGCTGGCCTCAAATTTCATATTAGTAAGCAACGTAATCATCCGCAATTTTTTACTTGGAATTCTCCCAAATGGTGTCTGTGAGGCCTATGGGGGTCGCAATTCGGACACTCACATCACACTTGAGCCCGGATTCCTGGAGAGGTTTGAATCAGGCGACATAGTACTAGCAGACGAGAGCTTTCCATGCATTCGAGCGCCAGCAAAGCATGAAAAATATTATCGTTTTTCCCTCTTTTTCAAAAGGAAATGTACAGTTTACGCATTACGAGCAACAGGAAACACAACGTCGCAAAGTGCGCATACGCGTAGAAAGGTAATTCAAGGTGTGGAGACATTGAATATCCTGAGTGCAAGCCAAATGAATTGATTGCTCACATGGGTAGTATTTTGCAGATGTTTTGTACTCTGGCCAACCTACAGCCACCAATCTTAAGCACCCAAGAGCCTGGGAATGTAACGGTCTGTTGAAACCTTAAGGCTATGATAGTTTATCAGAAGTGGACCCAACCAAGTGTTCAGCTGAACATTTTCAGACCCTCACGATGAGACTGCGAAGCAATTTTATTGAATGCCATGAAGCGTACATAACACATGAATTCACTGCAACAAACCCTGTTTTTATAGTGAGCATAGCCTTTTTAATTATGCACATGCAGCAGGAACCGAACAATTTACTCGCAAGCAACCTAAAATTAGTTGGACAACGCCAGTGTCTAACGCTTCTTTGCAAAAACCTCTTCAACTGCCTTAAAAAATATTCGCAATAGTATTAGGGATGTACAATGCGAGACATTTTTCATCCCTCTCGACAGTTATGCTCACACTCTGCTTTCTTGAGTGCACAAACAAATGCACCTCATTAATATTTTAATGATACGACACAATCATCACCTGCGTGAAATGTGGGTGGCTTTTCTTAAAGTCAGCTTTCCTCTCACATAGTGAATTTATTTTACGCAGCTAAGTTCCTAATCACCATCAATAAGTGAAAAGGGGCCATGATTTCAACTACATGAGTTGCGCTGCTGTCTGCAAAGATTCCATTGGCCTGCACCACAGCCAGGGTTGTTCCGGCTGGATAAGCAGTCCGACCTGCACGAGAATGATTGAAGGACTTATGAAACATGTCGGTATTCTTCAACACAAAAGGAATTACTGCCCCATGAATTGGAACTCGTAGGAGCATTGAGAGCTCCTTTCTTGCCGTGACTTCTGTAGTACTGCCTGCAGAATGAGACCAATAGGATAACATTTTTTGTCCCCTTCAGATCGGGCCCGTTATGCTAATTGATTGTTCATAGAAGGTTGTGGCGAAGTACTACACCACGTTGTATTACTGGTGTAGTACTACAACCAGGTTGGCCAAATTATGCTCTGGTGCGGGAGTTCGTTCTGGTCACCGAGGTCACGCCGCACCGCAGGTTGGCTGTGCAATTCCATCGACACGCCGAGTTTTTTTTTTATTCAAACCCGGTGGAGAATTAATTGCGCGGCGCCGGGATTCGAACACCGGTCCTCTTCCACGCGTAGAGAATGCACTACCTCTACGCCATCGCTGCAACTGGTACGTGCAAGCTGTAGGTAGGCGTTATGAATTTTCCTACGAATGACAGCCGAATCAGCTTCCAGAGTTTCAAAATCCATTGCCCCCTTAGTAGACGATGAGGATGATCTCAGGCTCAATGGCACGCCATTCCGCAGCACATGCCGTTCTCCTTTTCTTTGTCCATCTGCGTTGCACTGCGTTTCAAAGTGTTGTGCTCCTTTTTCGGCTGCAGGGACGTGTCCTGATAGCTAGTATATTTCTTCGTTTTCTTGCATGATTTGCAACCTATACAAAGCGATGGCTCTTTTTTTTTTAGAACAACCAGTTATATGGATTTGAGTTGGAGCAAAAAATTCGGTTGATGACGTCTGAAGCTAGAAGGGCACGCTCACAGCGCACGTGCGGGCAGCGCCCAAGTGGTACAAATAGAGTGCCTGCGGAAGAGCCCGTTAAATAAATAGAAGTGACTGCATTGAAGGCTTCTGTAAAGGAGGAGGAGGAGGATGTAGAAGAAGAAAGGCAGGGAGGTTAACCGAAAGAATAATCGGTTTGCTACCCTACACGGGGGGAAAGGAGTGACGGGATAAAAAAAAAGAAAGAGAAAGGAGAGTAACAGAAAATTGAAGTCGCTCTAAAACGTCACTGTTTGTTAAAGTGCGGCACTAAACATGGAGACGCAGCGTAATGGAACCTTTGGGCCGTAGACGGCACTAGCTGCTGGGAGAGAAAAGCTGGGCTCGATTATAGCGCTAGCTCTCAAATCGAAGGTTCCCATTGAAAGGCACTATAATATTTTATAGTTCCTCGTCGTGAAAGTGTCCTCGGCGAGCTCGAAAGGCGGGGGCTCGCGTGGAGGCGCAAGAAAACTCATATAAAACAACTGCGCGCAAACGCCACATCAAGGCTTCGAAGAAAAAGGAACTACCCAGAAAGAAACGGAAAAGAAGCGCGAGCCACACAAGTCCAAATTCTCGGACAAAAATTTTTGAAATTGTAATAAGAAACTCCTATGGTAATATTGAATGTAATGGTCTATTCTTCTGATATGTTGCAAGACTTATCTTTAAAAGGGTCGGTCGCATCAGACAGTTAAGACTGCCATAAAAATCCGTTGGGGAACGTATTTCACGATAGCAAAAACGTTAATAGAAAAAAATGCCACACTACCGCCGGGTGATCTGCGGATATATTGACTGTTTTAGTGAAATATTACGTTATCTGAAAAATTGCATTCATAAAGGGTTTCTCGCTCCAAAATGCTTTTGTCCAGAATTGTTGGCTGCTGTCGTAAAACAACCACTGCTGTCTTGGGAAAATAACGTCGACTCAGCCGGGAGCCGTCGGTATGTCACCAAGCGCCTTGCTCTGAGAAGCGGTCGCTACCATCCAGCTGCATGCGAACGCCCCTGCCGGGAATACACTGGAGGCGAAGGTGTGGAGAGGGAGGTGCAGACGGCTCTCATTTCTGCCAGGCAGGAAGCACGACATGGGATCTCGCCTACAAAGCGTGATCTCTCAGCGTGAAGAAACACAACGCCTGCATTTGCAAAAAAGAAATCACACTCGCAAACTGTGGACTTTTTTTAGGGTCTACGATTGTGCACAGCGGATGACGGCGGCCAGTCAAAGATGCTTTTGTTCAAGGTGCCCCCCTCGATGCATATAACCCAAACGTTGCACGGGCAACCTGATTCGTCCACCCAACGCCTTCCTGATGCAGCGTGCAAGGGACAAGTCTCTTCACGTTTTTGCGCTTTCTAGGACAGTGAAGACATCTCCAGAAAAGCAGTATTAAGCGTATTTTGCCCCCTCTTCTAGCTTGATCAGCCTAGATCAGCCTAGCTTGATCAGCCTTCCAGGGCAGTATAAGACTGAGTGTGAACAAAACGAGATTAGATAAAAAGTACAACCTTTTTTATTCCTGTTATGACTGACGCCATGCGTTACAAGCCGGTTGAGGGATATTTTCATTGCAGAATTTTTGCTAGCAGACTCCTGTTCAAGATTGCACTTAATTTTGTTTGATCTTTTTCTTTCCTTGTACCAATGTAGCCAACAAAGACCTTGCATTGCAAATTATTTCTACCTATTTTTTATATGCCGATCACTCCACATGGCGTTAAATACGAATCACGTGGCTACTGCTACCAATTCCTGAAAGGCACCAGGACGTACCAATCTGCTTGGCGCCGTCCTTCAATTGTTTGACAACCTTCGTGTTTTCCCCGCGTCACAGCGACTGCTATTTAACTGCACGGGATGAAAGGGTAGTCCATTCAAGAGTACATGGCAAAGAGATGAAGCACTTAGACGAAATACTGGCCGCCGATTATGCGCGTTACAGGCACTCCGTCAATCCTGCTTGTGTAGGCTCCATCTCACTATCAGTGTCACCATGGCAAAAAGACATTCAAAAAGAGGGAAAGATAATCACTTCCAAGAGTGATTCAGCCGCTTTAGTGCCCCGAAATATTTGCCATGTTTGAATGAACAAAACTGAGAACTGTTATTATGTGGGTCTCCGGAACTTCAATATTGCTGGTGAAGAGATTTCATGCGAAACGGACCTGAGCTTCAAGATCTGCTACCTTCTGGAGTAACTGTGACTACTGACGTGCTTTGGGAAAAAAATTCCAAATATAGCTACTGAGTCAACCAACGAAAAACTCGCCAGAATGCCGAAACAAATTCCTGGTGAAAGGTGCCATGAAACGTAGTTCATAGCTCCAGAAACATGTCCACATTTTCCATCTAAAGTCACAACGGCTATAAACACCCTCAGCGGTTTGTGCGCACCAGCCCTACAACAAAACCTCACTGGAAGAAATTAAAAAAAGTGATGCAGTTACAGTCGTATTATTAGTTGATAGTTTTTCATTATGATTTGTCTAAAATATTAAATGCCACATCTCTGCCAGAGCGCGTAAAGCACCGTTTATGGGACTATTGTAGATAGCGGCAAAGCACCTACCCAAAGCTGCTTTGTTTCCTAGCTATTCAAGTGACTACCCAATGCGAGAGCGCACTTATTTGTTCCGAGAGCCACTCTACTCTCGTGCTGTTCTTTTTTGCTTGCTCGGCAATAAAGACAAAGAAACTCGATGCGGAGTAGCTTTAGCGACGAAGAGATTAAGGATACAACGGTATATAGTTTTTGGGTGGTTTAGGTTTCCAAAGCGACTCAGGCTATGAGGAATACCGTAGTCAAGGCCTGCGGATAATTTCGACCAGCTGGGTTTCTTTAACATGCACTGACATCGCACAATCCACGGGCTTCTATCATTTCCCCTCCATCTAAATGCGACCGCCGCGGCGGGGATCGAACCCGAGTCTTTCGCGTCAGCAGCCCAGCGCCATAACCACTCAGCCACCGCGGCGGCTAAAGGGTAAAAAGAGTGGACGGAGAAAATGTACTGGGTGAGAAGCCATTACACGGGTTATATATGCACGTTATTTCCTCTCTCTCCACACAACCGAACATCACGCTGGTCAAATGTTGATGCCATGGCTAGTCCGCTGCCATAAGCACTTGTTGTTAGCCTTACAAAAAAAGATGGCACATATCGACACTGGGGGATCAGCCAAGGATCGGGAGACAGAGGTTGTTATACACCTGTACATAACAAAGGCAAAAGAAACGCACGCGGGAGAGCAACACCGGTAGATTCTACCTCGATTCGGATATGTACTGAAAAGAGATAATAGTTTAGATTAAAAAAAACAAAAAATTTTATAAGTCAAAATGTAATAATGAATAAAAAAGAAAATATTGTAAGATTTACCAAGGCCACCGATGACATTACAGCAAGAAATTTTGAACAGCGGTACAAACAAATATTACTGCCAAAGAAGCTGAGGAGAAAAAAGAAAAGCTCCCGTGCAGCTCAGCGTCCCTGCAGTGGCAGTCCTGCAGGGGCCAATGCACCTCTAAATTCGACGGGACGGCGCCAGCGCCGTGCTCCGCCGCTTCTCTCTGTAGAAGTCCGTTAGCTGAGGGGGCGAGAATGGCGAGCCGGCATGGCAGGAGTCGTTGAGAGCGCCCACAGCCTTTCCAAAATCAACGTGAGCTAACCCTCGCCTTGCAATGTGAGTACCCTGCCGGACGGACGTCACCTTACTGAGACAATGCAAATGTCCCTGTGAAGCGAGATGGCACCCTCTCCAGAGGAAGCCAGTTCGGTGGCGAACCAGAATGAAGAGCCAGCCGAAAGGCAAAACAGTCGCACCAGCGGCAAAAAGACGAAACGTGGCGCGAAACTTCAAACGCCCCGAAAATCGCGAACGAAGCCACTCAAACGGACTGCATCAGCGGAAACTTCGCCTTCGGAAGCGCCCACACTAAAGAGCATTATTAAGAAGCCCGGGTCAGGCAATAAGCGTCTTCGTTCGGGGAGCCGAGCAAAAAAGAAGGTTCATTTCAGTCTTCCGCCGAGCTCAACTAGTTCTTCATCGAGCGCCATTTCCCCCAGCAGCAGCGACGAGCGCAAACCTCGAAGGGATCGATCTCGGTTGACGGTGTCTTCACGCAGAACCCGGAGCCACAAGCGCACCCACCGGACTCATCAACGATCGCCGAGCACGACTTCCAGCGGTCGCGACAGCGAGAAGCCCAGGCGTCACCACCGATCGAGAAGGCGGTCAAGGGAGTCTATCCGTGGCAGCATGCGCCGACCACGGAAGACCTCGTCGAGCCACAGCGACCGGGGCCGAAGTAGACGGCATCGGCAGTCCATGAGCACGTCGTCAAGCAGCGGCAGCAGCAAGCGCAAGAAGCACCGCACGAAGAGACGTCACCAACCCAGGAGCCGGTCCTCGAGCAGCACCAACAGCAGAAGGCGGGCTGCTAAAAGACTTCGTCATTGAAGCAACGGTTCATCGAGCATAACCTGCGCAGGTAACGGCGGTGCTAGAACTGAGCGCTGCCCTGGGAACTTACGGAGCTTCATTAGGAGAAAAGAGGCGAAATCCAAAAGCACTCAACGATGCGAGAGAGGGATGCCAAATTGGAAGACGCAATGATAACTGCAAGACAAAAAAGCGGTGCGCGTGCCAAAACTGTGGGTATAGAGCAGCCTCCTGCGCAAATTAAAAGAAACTTATACACTCTCTGTCATGTAGCCTTGCTTCTCCAAGAAAGTGAGCACAGAAATGAAAATGTTTAAGCACAACATTTGTTTTCTAAGAAAAGGCAGTCGAAAAAAGGGTTTGGAATAGATTGAAAATGTTTGCATTGTTGTAGTTGGAATGTGCGTGTCTTTGCTGTCCAATGGTTAGTTGTGTATTTCATCTCCCCAAGCAGGTGTTGCTAAGTTTTCTATAAGGAAGGCTTTAAAAGTGCTTAACTAAATAAATTCATCTCAAGAAAATACAGCTCGGTGCGAGAACTATGGGAATGAATAGCTAGGAGTCACTGTGACTGCAATGATTCCGGCTCTGATACTGTCTACGTAAATGCTAGGTAGAACTTCCGAGATATCTCGCTGGCTTTGTCGCAAACTGATCTTAATACCATAGAACTTGCTGGGCGGGATCTCGATCTCTCGTCAGCAGCTTGTGGCGTGGTGCGATCATGCGCTGGGTAGTTCGCCCTTTCTGGTGAATCCGAGAATTAGGTTGTTAACAGGCGGCCTTAAAGGAAGAGCATTGTTGAAAAAATAAATAGAACTGGTTTTGGCCAGTATGCGAATACCACTCAACGGTAAGAAGGCCAAGGAACAGATGTGAGAAAACTGCATTCAGATTCGGCCATCGGTGTGACAGGGGCTCCTGCAATAGCACACCCTTCTGGCTTCACGTACCGTATTCTTCGAAAGAACCCAGGCCGCGGCGTTTGGCTGCTCTGTAGTAAAACACGAAACATCTCAAGTGAGCAGCATGCTCATCACACAGAGGTTGGTTTCCCTGGAGATTACATGCGACCCACACAGCAAAGGATAGAACGAGGCCCGATGACCCTGTGAAAAGGAAACTGTACGTACATTTGTACAGTACGGTCCATTGTTAAAGGGAACATGCGATCGCGTGGCCTCCGCGATTCACGAAGCCCTGCTGCCTAGATGCGGCGAGAACAGGCGGCATGAAGCGCATGCGCGGAGGGACCAGCCTCCATGCTTACTGCGCATGCGTCTTGTGCCGACAACTCCCACAAATTCTCGGCGACAGCGCTCCGCGAAACGCGGAGGCCACGCGATCGCATGTTCCCTTTAACAATGGACCGTACTGTACATAGTTTTCGTTGCGACATCCAGATGATGGCTGTGACGTAGAAATTGCGTTCAGGTCACGTGAGGGATACAAAAAACACTAACGGTCCCTGCTTCCTTGGTTTTAATTCACACCAACTCTTACACAAGCTTGCTCAAGAGCTGAAATCACAAAAAAAAAATCTCTGCCTCTCCCGTAACCGAGAGTAGAGTAAGCATGAAATGTTTACGGGCCTAATGTCATCTCGGTGGACACCCGAACCGTACCGTACAGGAAGGGAGGAACGCCACCACCCGTTCAGCGCGATGCCTTGCCATTTGAACACCAGGTTTTTTGAGGAAAGGAAATGGCGCAGTAATCCTCTGCCATCTCGGTGGACACCCGAACCGCACCGTAATGGAAGGGAGGAACGCCACCACCCGTTCGGCGCGATGCCTTGCCCTTTGAACGCAGCGCTTCTCCCCCGGGCCCCTGTGCGCCTGCGCGGCTTTGCTTCGATGCGCGAAGCCCCTAAGAGATCACGTATGACAAAGAAGTGTATCGTGGTATTTATGAGCTTTTTGCACGCGTTATTAAAAATCGGAAATTATAAGTCCGTGCATTATCAAACGCACAGCGACTGATATCTAGATAAACATTGAGAAGGCAATGGCAGCAGTTATTTTTTTTACTCCTTTGGAGACCAACCGGCGCTTGCATGCCGGTCGCGTAGGAGGGCTTAGAGATTCTCGTTAAATCTCGTTAAGTCTCGTACGGTGCCCGGATGTTCTCGTTTAAGAGCCCGGATGACTGGAATTCAGTGCCCGGATGAGTGGATTTCAGTGCCCGGATGATGGCTCTCGGTCTCGGCGTGACGTCACCACACTGCCGACAACGGGGGCTGAAAGCATTTCATGCTTAATAACAAGCAGCGAACATATCACAGCTTTTATATGCCTCAAGTGAACTCAACGCGTCTTGTACGTCTCAGCCGCCGTTTGACTTATGAATCAATCAACCAACCAATCAATCAATCAATTAATCAACCAACCAACCAACCAACCAATCAATCAATCAATCAATCAATCAATAATTAATTAATAATATTTCGCCCACACCTTCTTAGAGGAAATAGGCTTCGGACGATAAGCTATCAGGGTAGCTTGAGAGCTGCCCGAGGCCTTCTCTTAGGAAACCGAAAGTGCCCGAGAAAAATTCGAATATCCACCATTGATCTGCTGTTGATGAACTTAACATCGTGAGTCATGGATTCCGTTGTCCAGCGCATCACTGGCAAGAAGAAATATGCATCCAAAAATATTCTGTCTCCTCATTTAGGCCTCCTAGCTCACTGTGTCATATGGGTTGGTTTTAGCTCAATCGTCCCGGCATAGTTCCGCCCCTGTCATCGTTGGCCGTGTCTTTCGGCACGCGTCATGTGACGCATGCTGTAGCTTGTTTCTTGAAGCCCCTTCTCTAATAAATAGTGCCTTCAAGTGAATCGCATGGTTTGAGTGATTTCACTAACGAAAAAAATGAGTGGTACCAATGGAAGGTGTATTTCATGGAAAGCCGCGGGTGATTAACTCACAATTGCACTCTTGGGTGCGTTTTGTCATGAAAATAACTGAAATCTCGAACAGTAGCAAGGTGACTACACCCCATTCGATTACTTCCAGTCTTCAAACGTAGACCGTAGTGACAGTAAAATGATCGGAGCGTTGCGCATGCAAACGAAACGTGGTCAGACTGTATGAGTTTCATAACTTTTGCGAACAAGGAATGTACCGTCAACGTCAAAATAAACGCGAACAGGATAACTGAAATACGAGAGCTAAAATGCAAAATTGTTAACTTTTTGTTTGAAATTCAAACGTGGTTCGTTACCACTTAGCTGCGAAAAACAGCCGTGTTACTGCTGAGTTTCTTTCATGTAGGATCTCGTCGCGCTTTGCTCAATTCAATTGTTTTGCTCGCGATTCATTTTACGCTGAAAAAAGTCAATTTAAGTGAAAAAGCGAACAGTTTATGGGGCATGAGCCGCTTGTGCTTGCGGAAGAGCAAAAACACAACTGTGTACAAATTATAGCCAGATTCACCGCGTGCTTATGCATGTGCGTGTTTTACTGCACTACTGAGCGCAGCGTCTGTGAGAACGAGCCACAAAGCATGACGGACAGACCGCTAAATAAAACTGCACGAATTAGTAGCCCCTTATAAAACGAGCACATTAAACACTACAAATTGGAGTGACTTCGGCGTTTAATATAAATCTGTAAACTACCGGTCACATGTCAATCGGCCAGTATCAAATGGTTGACAGCATTCAGCTAACTCTATTGCCTAAATGCGAAGCTGTAACCGGAAGGCGCAGCAAAGGGAACGGACGGATTCCTTTGCGGAATGCGACGCGCAGACCGTGAGCAATAACACCTCACCTCCAGGGATAAATGCTGAAGCGAAGCAGGGCTTGCAACCACACGCAAGAGTTGAACTCGACCCTTCTAGAGTTTTCGAGAAAAAGTGTGGCTCTTTGTCGCACTGCTGAATATAATTTCCACACATTTGTGTTAACTTTTTCGGCTCATGCGAGAGGCTTTTGAATTTTCCGGACAAGGGAAAAATACATCGCATTAAAAATTTCTTAAAAATCACTTCCCTTCCTGAACAACGCACAAGCATCGTTAATTTTTTTCTGAACAATGAATAAGCATTGCACTTTAGTGTACAGCCAGCAATAATCTGCGAACAAAAATTTGTTTATCTATTTTTAATTCATTATTTCGGCTTAAAGTGCCATTTTGACAAGTTTTTCAAAAATGGTACGCACCGTTCCTCGGCAATTAATTTCCTATTAATTTCCGATTCTGGGCATATAAAAAGGGTTAACTCGAATAGAACCCGTTCCAGAAAAAAAAAAACAGCGGTCTGCCACCTGTTCATCTCTCAATTCCAAACTGAGCTGTTTGAAGTAAAATACAAAACTTGGCTCATTAGGTAGCTAATATGATTTCAATTGCTCTCAGTACTTTTTATTGCGTGCGTTTTTGTCATTTTAGGCACAAAATTTTTTTTTTGAAATGCCATGACCACGAGTGATTGTTGTCCCTTAATTTCACTACACTGCACAACACGGCGCCACTGCTCCTCAAAATTCTAATCGGCCGTGTACACGCACGTTTAGGCGGTCATGCTAACACGCCCTGATCGTAATCCGCTCCACCGGTTCTCACGCGCTCTGTTACACAAGCAGTGCCGCGAGCGGTGTCAAGTGACTCGGGCATATGCGCAGAGCATCCCGCCGCCGCTCCGTTCAGGATTATCTTGTTCCCTACGACGTACAGCCTTTGTCAAAAGTTTGGAGCCCAGGAGGTTTGCTTCTGAAGCGCACTGTCTGGTTCATAATGCATCACCAGCGCTCCAAATTTGCTGAAGGTAAGAAGATTTCTGGTCCTGCCTCCTCCAATGGGTAGGACTACCACGAATGTTACAGGAATACTACTGCGAGGCTTAGAAGCAAACCCCCTGGGCTCTAAACTTTTGACAAAGACTGTACCTCTCGCCCGGAGATGAGACAAATCGCGGGGCTCCTAAAATATGTAACAGTAGTTATTCGCCTCATAGACTGGATGCAATACAGCCCTGATGCCGTATACAGAATGAGGCACTTCGCCGTACCAGTGGAGCATCCAGCGCAGCCATGTGCGGAGGTGTGTCGTTTCAGTGAAAGTGTTAGCAATAATAATTGTTCTATGCCACAGCTTCAGCCGTAGTCTAATACTAAAGTTGGGCCAATAAATATGAGAGATAATGCGTACAACCTCATGGGACGACATTCCAGAAAGTTGATTGCAAGTACTTGTTTTTGGCGACATAACAAATTTAAATTCACTTTCTGAAACTGGACATTAGCAAACAGCTAGAGATATCCGCAGAAGTAGCGAAACGGCTGCTTAGGGCGACGCCTCTCAAGGCAAGTGAACAAATCTTCCTCAATGATCGGCGCATGACAGCCAAATTGCTGCCACTATCAAAAGGCTGCTTCAGAGCTGCCGACTTCTCTCAGCTCTTTACTCAACTTATGTTTTCTGAGTTGACGGGATTAAACCAATTCGCCTTTAGTCATGGCTAAGACAACTGATTTCTATTTTTTCTGCCGCCCTACACACAGGTTTGATTGCCGAAACAAAGCCTGCGGACTGTTAAGAAATCGCGCAAGCGCTCTTACCATGTACAGTAACATAGTGCATAATAAACGCCTATTTACACAGGCAAACAAAAAAAACACGCTCGGACCTGTTATACGAACGAGTGAACACAACACTTCCATTTGTTACCCAACATCTGAGGACACGATCGAGAGCATGTACTGACATTTAACTGAAATCTGAACTTCACCAGGAAGGAAGCACCTCGGCTCTGCAGCCCCCTAGGTCCAGGTGAAGAACAAGCACAAAACAGCCGGCGTGTGCCTGCCAGGAACTGGCGACAGAGAGCCATGTAGTTCAGCGACACTATGGGACAGTAATCACCGGCGGTGATGGCATTAAAATTGGAAATGTTTTTTCTCGTCTTAAAGAACAAAACGACTTTCCTAAAAATATCCCTAAATATAATAATAATGGATACGCAATGAGCCACAGTTTGTATTTTTACTTAGAACCCCTTAATACAGAATGTACGGCTAAATAGAATATTTTTT